>NC_134572.1:59757135-60122968 GCF_050947875.1 Dermacentor variabilis
GCCTCTCGTACTCCTCTGCTTCTCGTTTGCGCCTTTCTGCCTCTTCACGCTCGCGGATTTCTGCTTCATGCTCAAGCCTCTCTCGCCTCTCCAGTGCTTCACACTCGCGCTTCTCGCACTCCTCATCCTTTCGTTTTATTTCAACAATGGTTTCCCAAGCCTCGACCATCGCTTCTTCTGCCTTCATGATTTCGAGAAGTGCTGCTTTCAGTTTTGTGGAGCCGGCGAAATACCCAATTCCTCGCAAATCAGAAAGAAGTCCTGCACTTCGAATTTCTCCATAGCAAATTCGTTTGCCTTCAAAATTCAGCCTTCCTTAAAACTGATATTCCTTATTTAAAGAAGGTGGATTTCCAAAACAGGGCCCACCAGAAAACACCCATACTCTCCTAGCATCTGGTTTCTTGTACTAGAGAGAGTTCTGGAGACATGAAGAGCAACCATTCGGCACTAGCTAGTCCGTCCTTATCGCTACCATCAGGAGATTGCAGAATTTCTCAGCGCTCCTTCCTTACGAAATAATATTTCTGGCCTCACCGGCCTCCTCCAAACTCCTCTCCTCAATCTGCGTAAGCTCTAATTGTTGCCGTTTTCCTTTAGCAGCGCCAACCGAAAAGCCAAAATGCTCCCGACTTTTGAGGAGTTCTTTGATTTTGAACTTCTCTGTGCTCACAATGCACACCGTGTTTCTTCCACACTAGTAATTTAGCCCGCGAGACACTCGGTTTTTGGTCTACGAGACAAGATCCCTAATAACACCGAACATCATTACCGACTGCCTACGCTAATGAGTCTGGCGAAAAGCGAAGCAAACACGTAGCATTCACCACACCGATGTAGCTAACACCATCCGATCCCATAAGGTGCCAGCCACTGTTGTGAAAGTCCGGGGTCCGTGCGGCTAACGAAGGTTCCATGGACGGTGTCGCGCCAGATGCCAGGAGAAAGAAGGGTTCCGAGCGACGTTGAAGACAAGGAAAAGAAGGATTATATATAAAAAAGTACAGGGTTCAGTTTGTCAACGCGGCTCGAACTGTTGGAGCACACTACATGCTAGGTTCTTTGCATGTCCGAGCGTCTCCTATTTTCACAGCCATCTGGATCCACTTTCTAAGCCCTTTTCTTCCCTCTTTCCCTCGTTGAGGGAATTTACTGGCCAATCACAAACGCTGAATCGTTCACCACCTCTATCGCTCCTCACTGGTCCCCAACGTGCTGCTCGTGTCTCCAACGTGGTGTTGTCTTCAACGTGCTGCTCGGGTCTCCAACGTGCTGCACCTGTCTTCAATGTGCTGCTCGAGTCTCCAACGTGGTGCACCTGTCTCCAACATGGCACAATAGGAGACAAATATGTGGCAAACTGAACCTGCCGTCGACGCTTTTCCCTGGGAGATCTTGACGATGACCCTGTCATCGATCAGTGGGATCTTCGTGACGCGGTCAGGAAAGGGGACGTTGCTGTCTTCAAGCGAGCTGCCTTGAAGTGAATGATGAGGTGTCAACATCAACTGTGACAGCTGCGTGTCACTGGTGGGGCATCCCCCGCTCTGAGGGACCTCCCGATATAACAGTTTACGCTTACGCTTACATGCGAAAAATTGCAGAACTAAACACCGTTCTGATTGCTCTGTCGTACAGAAATTGCATAAACAGGAATAAAGTGCCTCAGAAAGGCTAGCCAATGTTTCAATAGTGGGGCCTATCTTTGTCAAAGGCGGCCTTATCATCATCGGCAGCTTAATTGGATGATAAGTAGGGTGACTTCACGTGCTGTCGTTGTTGGCGGCGGCTCGCTGTAAGAGAAGACACTAGAAATAAAAGAGTACTGTCATTTGGCATTTATAAGCATTGTGGCGGGAAGGACGGAGCTGAAAGATGAAGAGAAGAGAGCAGGGAAAGGGGAAGAAGGCAGGAAGAAAAAGAAGCGGGTTGTTCGGAGAGGGAGTAGGTGGAAAGCCTTGAGAGAACCAGAAAGAAAGCGTAGGGGTTGTAGGGCATTGTGCGGTTGTAGATCTAAAATAATGGTCCGGTAAGCCAGTCAAGGCGGGAGCAACCGAAGGGTCATGAGTTAAAGGAATGGCCTGAGTGGCCTATTAACAATACGCCGGAAAAATTTTAAAAGTATTAGGTCGATGACATGAAGCATGTGTGAAATAACAGGTGACGGTAGGAAGAAGACGCGGTGACTGGGATTGGGCTGGTTCTTAAAGGGATGTTAACCTGTCATGCATGAACCTGTGGCACGCCGGCGCCCAAAAAGCTATGCTGACAGTTGAGACTTTCGGACTTGTCGGTGGCAGTTAAAAAATGAATAGAAAAGAAATGATCAGAAATGGCACCTAAAGTTGCTGACTTACAAATTCATTATGAGGTCAAAACTTGAGTACGCCGCAGTCATCTGGAGCCCACATCAAGTGTTCCTTATATATACACTGAAGGCAGTGCTGAGTCGAGCAGCCCGATTTATCCATTCATCCTGTTCGTATCATACCAGTGTATCATCCTTAAAAGCAGAATCATCACTATTGTATCTCGCACTTCGTCGCCGCATAGGATCTCTAGCACTGTTCCACGAGCTTTATTACAGTACCTATGAGCGTCCAAGCTTTATCATCTCACCAGCCCGCATATATAATCGTACTGGCCATGGCCTTCAAGTCGCCCGGCTACGCAGCCGCACTGTTACATTCTCTGTCTCCTTTTTCCACGCACAGTATTCGTCTGGAATGATCTTTCCCACAGCGTTGCCGCTTTCAGCTGCCCGACAATATTTCTTCAAAATGTAGCAGACTACCTGTCGCGGAATTAACATGTGGTTACCTTGGTAAAATTTTTTCGCTGCATATCCACCCTTTCGGGGTTTTAGAGGTAATGAAATGAAATGAAAAAAAAAAAGAAAAAGAAAACGGCAGAAGAAGCACGAGGGGGCATGTACGCATGTGAAAAAGCGAGAGCGGGGAACGAGATAACTTTATTTGGAACCTGACCATTGGGAGGCCCGGGCCTGGGGCCGCCTAGATGGCCACTGGGAGCTGCTGCTCCCGTACGGCCTCCATAGCTCACTGGACGGCCCAAAGTTCTCCTTGGAGTTCTGAGCTGAGCAACGCGGCCGACCACCACGCTAATAGATTTTCCCAGGAGCCTGCCATTTTATCTTGATATATTTTACATCCCCACAACATGTGTTGAAGGTGGCTCTAGCAGACTTGCATAGCTTGCATATATCTCTCTCGTATGCGTAGAGGTAGGAAGTTTTTAGTTGCACGGGACTCGCCTCCAAGTAATGGACTCAGCTCTGTTCAGTTTAGTGGGAGGCGGTGGTGATATTCGCCTCCGATTTTAATAGAATTTGGTAACATCGCTAAATCTTGTTAATCTGTCATTTCCCCTCCAGATCTCCTCTTCCGCTACTCCTGACCGATGGAAGTCACTCTTTGCTCAGTTCGGCGAGTAAGATCTAGAGCTTCGCGGTGCGCTACCTCGTGGGGTTGATTGCGGGAATGCCTGGTATTGTATGCGCTGGGAACCAGAGCAATCGCCTGCCGTTCTCCTTTGCGTTGAATAATTTTTCTTCGTTCACTCTGATGTTGTACCACACCTCAGGAAAGATCCTACCCTTTGCATAAATTCGTAATGGCCGCCTGATAATCGCTAAAGATGTATTGAGGATTCGCGGAGAACAATGTCAGTGCAATGGCTACATTCTCTGCTGTCTCGGGATGTTTGATATCAAATGACACACTTGAAAGAAGTCTTTGTGTGTGATCTACGACTGCTGCCACGTAGCTATTTCCGTGTGGGTATTCAGTCACGTCTACAGAGGTTGCTCTGTCATCTGACCCATAGCTTCGGATCATTTTCTCTGCTCTAATCGCGCGTCTGCCCCAGTTATAACCTGAATGCCTGTTCTTGGGTATATAAATAAAGGGTAAGGCATGCAGACATGGGCACAAGAGAAGTGGACCACACGAACGCCGCCCATCAAGTGAAGGAAGCACTGAGGCGAAAAAGGAAAGACACAAAACTTATCTGCTCATGCTCTGGAATGGTAGCACCACGTGTCAATCGGGTACACGGGCCCGCCTACCTGACAAAAAAAAAATATGGGGCTTTACGTGCCAAAAGCACTTTCTGATTATGAAGCATGCCGTAGTGGAGGACTCCGGAAATTTCGACCACCTGGGGTTCTTTAGCGTGCACCTAAATCTAAGCACACGGTGTTTGCGCATTTCGCGGCCACCGAAATGCGGCCGCCGAGGCTTGTTGTGCTTCTATGAGTTCGTTCAGTGTGTTGTGGAGGACTAACTTTAGCAAGAGGTTCATGATCGTACTGATGCGAATTCCTAGTGCTAGTTTGTATGCCTTTTTTATCAGGTTGTTAATTTTGGTCTTTTCAGCTGCAAGCCAATTGTGGAACGCTGCTATGTATGTGATCTGACTGATTACGAATGATTGTATCAGCCGTATGATACTTTCTTCCTTCACACTCTAGTGCTTGTTAGTAATTTGTTTGATTAACCTCATGGTGTTTGTTACCTTTGTGTCTAACTTATTTATGGCTTCTCCATTTGTACCTTTGTTCTCGATTACTAGACCTAGCACTTTGAGCTGGTTGACTATTGGGATATTCCGCCCGTTCTTGGTTTGTAGCTTGATTTCCTAATGAGCCCAGTTTCTGTCGTATCCTTTGGGAGGCCATCCCCTTAGTGTGGGGCGGTATAGGAGAAGTTCGGTATTCTCTGCAGAGCATGTGACGCCGGTTCCTATGATGTGCTCCTCTACTGTGTTCATTTGAGTCTGGAGTCGTTGACCTATTGATCCGTCGCTACCATCAAAGACCCAGATAGTAATATCGTCCGCGTAGGTTGTATGATTCAGGGACTCTATGTAATTTAATTTTCTGGGGAGTCCTATCAAGACGAGATTAAACAGCATTGGGAACTGGAGCATTCTGTATGGAATTATAGGTTTGGAGCGTTGCCCTAGAACTTTCCATTCTGATAATGGATGATTTTGCAATCTATCAAAGACAGCGCAGATCACTTGTTTCTCTTAATTATAACGCACGCAGGTACAAAGAAAGTGTTTTGTCAACGTCTCCTGACAGTTGGATTCTTAGAACGTGTGCTGGTAGGAAATTGCAATGAAGAAGTCACATAGGAGTCACTAAAGGCGATGCCAGGGAACAAACAGCACAACTAGGTCCGTTCGCACCGTGGCAGCAGGTGGTAGACGTAGCTTTAATAAATATTAGGGGGCGACGAACGTAGAAGCGATAGAGTGAAAATGTTTGGATTCCCACAGGAGCAACGCAGATTCACGAGACGTTGACTGCAGCCATGCTTCAGCGTCAGTTCGCTTAAGGTCCCCGAAGCCACTGAAAAATAAGACAGAAACATAGGTCATATCTCTTTTCGTGACTACGGAATACGCCTGTCGTTCACTGGCGTGTGTCCAAGAATTTTAAGCGAAAACAAAAAGCGTGGATGTCAAAAGAAGGAGGCCAGGAATTACTTGAACCACGCAGCTGGCATTGCTTACTCAATATATATATATATATATATATATATATATATATATATATATATATATATATATATATATATATATATATATATATATATATATATATATATATATATATATATATATATATATATATATATATATATATATATATATATATATATATATATATCACTGCAGCGCACCTTGTTGAGCACGTCAACATCTGGTAACTAGATGCTGACGTGCTCAGCAAAGTGCGCTGCAGCGACCATAGGATGGTAAGAACTCGAATTAGCCTAGACCTGAGGAGGGAACGGAGGAAACTGGTATATAAAAAGCCGATAAATGAGATAGCGGTAAGAGGGAAAATAGACGAATTCCAGATCAAGCTACAGCACAGGTATTCGGCTTTAACTCAGGAAGAAGACCTTAGTGTTGAAGCAATGAACGACAGTCTTGTGGGCATCATTAAGGAGTGTGCAATAGAAGTCGGTGGTAACTCCGTTAGACAGGATACCAGCAAGCTATCGCAGGAGACGAAAGATCTGATCAAGAAACGCCAATCTATGAAAGCCTCTAACCCTACAGCTAGAATAGAATTGGCAGAACTTTCGAAGTTAATCAACAAGCGTAAGACAGCTGACATAAGGAAGTATAATATGGATAAAATTGAACCGGCTCTCAGGAACGGAGGAAGCCTAAAAGCAGCGAAGAAGAAACTAGGAATTGGCAAGAATCAGATGTATGCGTTAAGAGACAAGGCCCGCAATATCATTAGTAATATGGATGAGATAGTCCAAGTGGCTGAGGAGTTCTATAGAGATCTATACAGTACCAGTGGCACCCACGACGATAACGGAAGAGAGAATAGTCTAGAGGAATTCGAAATCCCACAGGTAACGCCGGAAGAAGTAAAGAAACCCTTGTGAGCTATGCGAAGGGGGAAGGCAGCTGGGGAGGATCAGGTAACAGCAGCTTTGTTGAAGGATGGTGGGCAGATTGTTCTAGAGAAACTTGCCACCCTGTATACGCAATGCCTCATGACTTCGAGCGTACCGGAATCTTGGAAAAACGCTAACATAATCCTAATCCATAAGAAAGGGGACGCCAAAGACTTGAAAAATTATAGACCGATCAGCTTACTGTCCGTTGCCTAGAAAGTATTTACTAAGGTAATTGCAAATAGAATCGGGAACACGTTGGACTTCCGTCAACCAAAGGACCAGGCAGGATTCCGTTAAGGCTACTCAACAATAGACCATATTCACACTATCAATCAGGTGATAGAAAAATGTGCGGAATATAACCAACCTTTATATATAGCTTTCATTGATTACGAGAAAGCGTTTGGTTCAGTCGAAACCTCAGCAGTCATGCAGGCATTGTGGAATCAGGCTGTAGACGAGCGGTATGTAATGATACTGAAAGATATCTATAGCGGCTCCACAGCCACCGTAGTCCTCCATAAAGAAAGCAATAAAATCCCAATAAAGAAACGCGTCAGGCAGGGATATACGTTCTCTCCAATGCTATTCACACCGTGTTTACAGGAAATTATTAAGAGACCTGGATTGGGAAGAATTGGGGATAAGAGTTAATGGAGAATACCTTAGTAACTTGCGATTCGCTGATGATATTGCCTTGCTTAGTAACTCAGGGGACCAATTACAATGCATGCTCACTGACCTGGAGAGGCAAAGCCGAAGGGTGGGTCTAAAAATTAATCTGCAGAAAATTAAAGTAATGTTTAACAGTCTCGGAAGAGAACAGCAGTTTACGATAGGTTGTGAAGCTCTGGAAGTGGTAAGGGAATACATCTGCTTAGGACAGGTAGTGACTGCGGATCCGGATCATGAGACTGAAATAATCAGAAGAATAAGAATGGGCTGGGATGCGTTTGGCAGGCATTCTCAGATCATGAACAGCAGATTGCCATTATCCCTCAAGAGAAAAGTGTATAACAGCTGTGTCTTACCAGTACTCACGTACGGGGCACAAACCTGGAGGCTTACGAAAAGGGTTCTACTGAAATTGAGGACGACGCAACTAGCTATGGAAAGAAGAATGATAGGTGTAACGTTAAGGGATAAGAAAAGGGCAGATTGGGTGAGGGAACAAACGCGAATTCTTGATATGTTAGTTGAAATGAAGAAAAAGAAATGGGGGGGGGGGGGCGTGGGCAGGACACGTAATGAGGAGGGAAGATAACCGATGGTCAGTAAGAGTTACCGAATGGATTGCAAGGGAAGGGAAGCGTAGCAGAGGGCGGCAGAAAGTTAGGTGGGCGGATGAGATTAAGAAGTTTGTAGGGACTACATGGCCATAATTAGTACATGACCGGAAGAGTTGTAGAAGTATGGGAGAGGCCTTTGCCCTGCTGTGGGCGTAACCAGGCTGATGATTATATATATATATATATATATATATATATATATATATATATATATATATATATATATATATATATATATATATATATATATATATATATATATATATATATATATATATGACGTTTCACATGAAAACGGTATCGAATAGACAATGTCAGCTGCGTGGTTCTCGTAAAACTGGACGGCGCCGTAATGACTGAGTACGGGAGCACCTATTTTCAATTGCGAATAAATGCTGCCTGCACATTGTATGACTTGCAAGCGTGAACCTCGGTTTCGCTAGATTAAGATTCTGGAAAGGAGTAAAGAAACTACTGCACGAGAAACTTTTGGAAGCCTTTCACATCAGGAAATAAGGCATAGATTTCGTTAGCGATGCTTCTGTTTGTATAGTTGGAAGCGAGATGCGGTTTCAATTCTATGACCTTGTCATGAAGAGCCTGTGCGAATGCGCACTCGAGATCAATAAATCAGTTGTGGGAGTAACGCTCGGGGTGTCCTGCCTCGTCTTTCCAGAGTCTGTTTTATTTTAGCTAGGATGACGTCACGAAGTCTTTATATGCCACATATTTCCTTTACAACCTGAAGAAAGAGGCAACATATAGGATGGCATTGGCCAGCTGTGACTTTCATAGAAATATACTATTTTATAAGACTCTTTTCCTGCAATACAACGGGCTCCAACTTTTGTGAGCATTTACTTTTGAAATCGGCCTTATGTGAGGTAACGGCAGTCGCATGCTTCGAGAAGATTACACTGTCGACTAAAGACAAGATTTCCATTGCCGTTCAGAGCGCTTGTTGTGTTTGTTCAAGGGATATCACACGGCACGCAAGACTCCATAGGGCCTCCGGGCGAAACATGCCGACTTCCCAAATCTCTAGAAAAGCACTCTTCTGAAGCCTCAACTGCTACGCTGAGTCAAAATTAAGGCCATGGTCGCTGATGTTGTTCAAAGTCAGTGAAGCACACAATGCTTTCTGTTTTGCCAGCGAGGCAAAACAGAAAGCATTCATTACGCCTCTTCCAGTCAAGTGAGATAATGTTAAAGAGCTCCACTAAGAACTTTATTCCCCATAACACATATTTGTTGACTTAACATCGTTAAGCCCCTGGTCCCTACTTCCATAGAAGACATGTTGACTGAGTCCCTTAGCGGGAACTCATATCTCGCCAGAGCAGAGGGCAAGTCTCGAGAAGTTTAGAGAACTGTTTTAAATGCACACGGCCTCAAACATCCCAAAGTGAAACGGATGCGCTGCATTGCGAATACGGGCGGAATTTTTAATCCCAGGAGCCTAATTTAGAAGACGCTATCGCGATAGCCAGTGTGGTTCATCTTGCATGGTACTTAGCGAGAGCAGCTGGTCGGTAGTGTTTAATTAATTCTACGCCCACACACGCTTATCTTGCGCTCTTCGTGGTTACTAGATGGTGGGAGCTCAGGGCAGCCGCTGCAGGGGGCAAACCAGCTAAAGCGCATAGCGCAATACTGAACCTGCGGTGACTTAGTCGGCGTTTTATTTATTTAGCCATACTGGTAACCCTCTTTTTAGGGCCCGTTACAGGGAGGTTACAATATTCATGTATATATGTGAATACATCTCAGATAAAACCATCTATATTTCCAGTTTTCAATTCAAGGCAGTAGTGCGCGAATGGTGCAACTGATAAGTGCCCTCTGAAGCTTAGAAGTAATTGTAACGCAAATGTTTAAGTCAACGCAGAAATGGCGCCGATACTAATTTGCATAGCTAACACGCGGCTGTGGGAGTTTGAGCTGCTAGTGGCGTCGGCTCAGGTTCAAGCTTTCTATAGTAGCTCGCCGGATAACTAGGCGTAAAATACTTCAACGTAAGAAGACAATGTACAATGCCGGGGCATTAACACTTAGTTATGAAGACATGGTGTGCGCTAAGACTGGGAGACGAATAGCACTGTTATTTGTACTGAGCAGCCGCCCATTACGTATGGTAGCTTGAACGGAGTTATTTGGCGTACTTACTCTTTCTTTTTTCAATTTCGTCATATTGTTTTTATCTACTCCATCAGTGGCTCCATTCATATTGCAGTTATTCGTTGGGAACTCGGTGGCTGGCGTAGCGTGTAAAAACGTAGCTACAAGAAGACGAGAGTGTTGTGGCTCAGGGTTGGTTTTCTAATTTTTTCCCTTAATACAAAGCATCTGGAGAATACTTTGCTGCACAGCCCGCAGAACACTTAGTTTTTAAAACGAACAGATGGAAAGGACGACACCCGCGGTGGCGGCTTAGCGGCTTTGGTGTTGCGCTGCTAAGCACGAGGTCGAGGGATCAGACCCCAGCCGCGGCGGCCAAATTTCGATGGAGGCGAAATGCGAAAACGCGCGTGTCCCGTGCCTTCTGCATTGGGGGCACGTTAAAGATCCCCTGGTGGTCAAAAGTAATCCCGAAGCCCCCACTACGGCGTGCCTCATAATCGAATCGTGGTTTTGACCCGCAAAACAGCCGAATTGATTCAGAAAGACGACACACTCAGCGCTGACTAGCAAAAAGTATTACCTTCAGCTCCTGTTCGTTATGTGTTTTTGTCTCTGTACGGCGAATTATGCCACACAAACAAGCCTAAATGTGTACCATCGGGACGAATACATTACGGCACTATTTTATTACCGTCAGGAGAAATTAGGGCTATGTCATACAGTCATTGAACTAGAGGGAGATTCCCCTTGCTGATCGGGAGCAAGATCGCCGACTTCACAGCGGAGTACTTTTTTTTTTTACCTAACAATCTACAGTAAGCTTACGTGTAACACTATTCATGTAAAAAATACTCGGTTGTTCTTGTTCGACGCAAGGATTGAATGAGATGTTTTATGAAAAAATTTGTTCGCCTGAATTCCTGTTTTTGACTGCGATCGGCATTCCGAAGATAACTGAATGACCGGTTAAATATTGCGTGCGGACACAAAGACTTATCAGAAAATTTTTTTTCCGATACGAAGGAGGTTCCAATTTACCACGCTGGATTTATGACACATGGGTGTATTTTAGACCAGTGTGCCATGATGTATTATTGTTGTTATCGGTTATTGCTTGTGGCGGAATAGAAGGAGCATGCTACGTAGCTTGTCATTTGCGACGAGCCATTGGGTCTCGCAACTTTGAGCGTGCTTCTCGGTGGCGTCGAGGTTGGAATCACAGCCATTGGAACTCATTGCGCGACAGTATAAGAAGACCAATTTCGTTGCGTGTGCGCCCTGATTCCTCGTGCGTTTATGAAAACCATTCACATTTCTCAGAGTCTATGACAGTGAATATGCAGTGTCAATGCATAGCAGCGCGGTGTCACCACATTGTAAACGATATTAAGGTGTTTCGAATCACTTGTGTAAACACATAAAAAAAAAAGACGAAAAAAAAAAACGTCGCTTCCCCTCGGCTATCGCTATTACATCTCGTTGGCTCAGAAAACTGAAGCCTTTCATAATCATTTTTCAATTTCTTCTTTTTTTGCGTACCACAAGCAATTACGTTATGCTTATAACCTTTCTTTATAGCTGTCAGCCATGTGCAGCAGACCATTCCTGCGCGCTAATGAAGCACGGGTCGTGGTCGACCGGCCGAAACTCGATACTCTACCACAGTGTTACGCGGCACTGCGTGCTCGATGAGCCGGGTACTCCGTAAACGCCTCGGCGGGGCTGTCACCTTTATTGAGAGCCGCTTCTAGGAGAGCCCCCAGTGATTCAACTCGATGAACTCTGCTTATATTTGGTTTTACTAGGCCTGCGACTACGAAACATTCGCGCAAATGACTTGGAAACTAAGTGTAAGGAACAAGATATAGCAAGAAGACGCTAATTCGTTGCGTGGTGGTATTGGAGAATGTGGCGGAAATTTTGCATTGCACACCGATTTAGACAATTTTGCACACCGATTTTACATTGTGATATATTAAAGCCATTAGCATTCTAATGCTAATCATGCTAATGCTAATGCTAATGCTAATGTACTTGGCTCACTTTCCGGGGTCGGTCGGTCGGTCGGTCGTCTTCCCTAGGTTGACAACCGTCCCCTTACGGAATCCAGAATTCTTGTACCCTCGTCCCAGCCGACGTCGCCACGAACAGCTTTGAAAGCGCTAGTGCAATGCTTGGATTACTGCTTCTATCACTCAGATAGCTCATCCGAAAATTTTAACTCAGGAGGCGGTTAAGTATCATTAAATTACTAACCTACCATTTGTTCAAGGCAATGAGAGGTAATGTAATTAATTTGAGTGATTAATTAAATAATGTAAGTAAATCAATCCTCGTTCATGGGCAATTACAACAATATGCATGGCTAAGCAGCATTTGTTTAAGCTGTGTGGACGATTATACTGATGGCTATAGTACGTGTAAAAATGAAAGGACTTGGGAAATTGTAGTCTTTAAATGCAGACAGAGACGTTGCAAACCCTAGAGAAGTGCGAGAATATGCACAAGAACGACGTAGTAGGAAAAAAAAACACTTCAATGTTTATGAAGAACTGAAACACGGCTCTTCCTGTAATCTACGTGCTTGGATTGCACAGCAGCAAGTCCCAAAGAAGCAAAACAAACAGCAACGACGAGTTGTGCTTACACACCATCGGATACGGTTATACGAAAAAAAAATTAAACAGAGAAATGGGAACCAATATAGATCCAGCAGTTGTTTTATTTAATACAGCCAGGAGAGATCTGTGCGTAATTTGCTCCCATCGCAAAGTTGGAATCTTTAATTGCTGCCGTGTCTTGTTTGTTATTTCTCATTTTCGAGAACGAAAGCCAACAAGCTCTCTAGGTGCCGAAATAGGAGTCACGTAGAAAGGAACAGGTAGCAGCATCAGGGTACACCAGTGTAGGCACAAGATATCACGTGTGCGGATCGGTAAACTATGCGTGCAGTTGTTAATGCAAAACTCTTCTTCGGCAATGTCCTTTAAGAACTGCTGAAACTGTTATTAACTCACATATTCACGATGCCGGGACGGCTTGCTGCTTGAGGAACGCCTAAAATACGCATTGTTTGATAAATATTTAAGAGCGATGACAGACAGAAAATTTAAAGCAATGCAGAGAGAGCGGCTTTGTTAGAGCCTAGCGCACTTAGGCAGCCCGAAACCAACAAATATATAGGAAGCCAGAGCATTGGCACGACGAGACACAAACAGGAGGAGACACAAACACCCTGACAAGACCAAGCGATAGATCTCGGAGACCAAGAATGACGCTCTATCCGTGAGGCGGCCATCCTTGTCACTTTCTGATAAAAATTTCAACGAGATTGATCGTTGTAAGGCGCACACACCTTTGTTGTTAGTTATTTTTAGCCCGCGTGACATGCGCAGTATGTCTGTATATATTTTTCCTTGCTTGTAATAAAAATTCATTTCTAACTGAGCGCTTCTAGCCGTCATCTTGTTCGTGTCACACCGTACCAGCGCTGTAGTTTCCCAATAATAAAATATCCACTAGCCCAACGATCCGTCCTACCGAAACCGAAACAAAGATCCATTACGAGAAGTTGAAGTCCCTGTCACTGCAAAAAAAAAAAAAGAAAAAGAAGAATACTGTACTACACGAGGCGCAGAATTTGTATCTTTTACAACGGTGCTGGAATGAGCACCTCCAATAATTTAGCGCAGGATGCCGGAAACGCAAGACAAACTAAACGGAAATGTGACAGATGAAAATGATGGAAAATACGTAATCCCTGCAAAAGAAGTTTTATCAAAATATGTTATTGAGACTAACGGAAGAACAACATGCCAATCGAGAGTTAAAATTTAGGATGTCGCTCCGGTACAGTACATTACAGGCTAATGCTCGGACTAAATTTGAGGAGGAGGTAATCAAAAGTAGGGCGTCAGAGGCATCGTGGAACTAGACATACAGTCGTAAAGCTCAGTCCTGCCCCGTTGAGGAAATAACAAATGCTATTTGTTCCCTGTGTGGCTGTGGAAATTCTATGACCGAGTTTGTCCGGCCGAACGAGCAAAAACAGCAGGAAAAAAAATGTCGAGAAAAAGCCACATATGATAAGATGAGCGCACCCTGCGCGGCACAATCCCTCCGCATTGCAAGCACAGAAATCTGTGCAACGAAACACGCCAGACCGCGTATTGCTATAAACGTATTATCGAAATTTAGCAATACCGTGACTGTCCAGCGGTATATCTGCACACTTGCCATGAGTCTCTTGCCACGCCTGTCTAGGGTGCGCCAAGGGCGTGCTTCCTCTTTCGGGCATTATTGTCCTATCCTCCGTTGAATACTAACAGGGCACCCCCGTGCGGCCCATTCTTGCACCTACACTTTCCCTAAATAGAATACGTTAAAATAAAACAACCAAATTAGCAAAAATTTTCTTTCTTAAAGTATCTGTTTTTCGTTTTGAATGCTATAAATTTCTGATGACAGACAGATATCGAGCGAATGATTAAATTTTGCACTTTTTGCCGTGAGTGGCGACAGTGAGGCGAAACCTTCCAAGCGCATACATTGTACAGGGTCGCACATGTGAAGGAGTTCATACGGTGAACTGCCGCCAAGGGTGCTGCAGTGCTATTCATGATAAAGTATGCCTTGACCTTACGAAAAAGCGTTTGATTCAGTCGAAACCTCAGCCGTCATGGAGGCATTACGGAATCAGGGTGTAGACGAGCCATATCTAAAAATACTGAAAGATATCTATAGCGGCTCCACAGCCACCGTAGTCCTCCATAAAGAAAGCAACAAAATCCCAATAAAGAAAGGCGTCAGGCAGGGAGATATGATCTCTCCAAGGCTATTCACAGCGTGTTTACAGGAGGTATTCAGAGACCTGGATTGGGAAAAATTGGGGATAAAAGTTAATGGAGAATATCTTAGTAACTTGAGATTCGCTGATGATATTGCCTTGCTTAGTAACTCAGGGGATCAACTGCAATGCATGCTCACTGACCTGGAGAGGCAAAGCAGAAGAGTGGGTCTAAAAATTAATCTGTAGAAAACTAAAGTAATTTTTAACAGTCTCGGAAGAGAACAGCAGTTTACGATAGGAAGTGAGGTATTGGAAGTGGTAAGGGAATACGTCTACTTAGGACAGGTAGTGACCACGGATCCGGATCATGAGACTGAAATAACCAGAAGAATAAGAATGGGCTGGGGTGCGTTTGGCAGGCATTCTCAAATCATGAACAGCAGGTTGCCACTATTCTTCAAGAGAAAAGCGTATAACAGCTGTGTCTTGCCAGTACTCACGTATGGGGCAGAAACCTGGAGGCTTACGAAAAGGGTTCTGCTTAAATTGAGGACGACGCAACGAGCTATGGAAAGGAGAATGATGGGTGTAACGTTAAGGGATAAGAAAAGAGCAGATTGGGTGAGGGAACAAACGCGAGTTAATGATATCTTAGTTGAAATCAAGAAAAAGAAATGGGGGGGGGCGGCATGGGCACGACACGTGATGAGGAGGGAAGATAACCGATGGTCATGGAGAATTACGGAATGGATTCCAAGGGAAGGGAAGCGTAGCAGGGGGCGGCAGAAAGTTAGGTGGGCGGATGAGGTTGAGAAGTTTGCAGCGACAACATGGCCACAGTTAGTACATGACCGGGGTAGCTGGAGAAGCAGAAGCTTGATGTGGGCGAGTTGGTTTTGCGTACTTAATGAAACTAGCGCAACGAAGACGCGGACTAAAAGGCATGTCCGTCGTAAATGTTGTTCTTTTATTCTGCGTCTTCGTAGCGCTCTTTTCATGTAGTTGACGAAGTATGGGAGAGGCCTTTGCCGTGCAGTGGGCGTAACCAGGCTGATGATAATGATGATGATGCCTTGACCATGATCTGACTATTCCCTATTCATTAGGGGAATGGCAACGCAGCGCCGCGGCGTGGCTGCTCGCCGCAGGCGCTTCACTGATAGTGTTGCTCAGTACATCACCGATGGCACTGTGTTGTGTGTGTTTCATTTCGGTGGTCAAGCCTGTTGATGCCTCTCAGCTAAGCACCGCGTCGCTATTGCCGAAAAATAAGTAGGGCGCGGCCCAACAGTGGGGGTTCTTCGTTCCCGAGAGTTACATGCCTGGCACGGGGCGTGACTTATGGTTTCAATTGATAGGCGAACTCGTGCCAAAATTCTACATGGCGAAACCCTCCCGAGTTGAACTCGGGAGCATGGCGACGGCAGCAGCAGCAGCCTGTCTCATTGCATCCAGCGGCAGCAAGCGTCAATATGACTGTTTGGATCCATTCACCTACATGACCGACACAGCGTCCTTTCCAAAACGTCACTGCGCTGGCTGCGTGACGAGTTAGGCGAAGAGTTTCATCTGCGAATACAGTGGGGCCGGCAAATTACGCTTTCCGAGCACATATTGATGTGACTGGGCTGCAGAGGAAAAGTTCGTGCGATTTCTTCGGCTCACTTCGGCTTCAAGCGCTGTGCGTCCAGCGCGACCCAGTGCCAGGCCAGGTCCAGCGGTGTCATCGGAGTACTGGAGCACCTGCAAGGGCATGGGGTTCAACCCTGACCAATTAACGTGCGAAGGCGAAGCGTCAGATTATATTGGAAGACTCAGAGTGGACGCCGGGCTGCCTCCGGTGCAACAGGTGCCGAAAGCAGTTGTAGCAAGTTACACGGTACCGCTTCACTGCATGGAGAAGCAGGTTACTTCGGACCACCTCGGCCGTCCGCCTATCCAGGTGGCAAGTGGCTCGTATGTAATGCGTGAGCAAAAGGGTAGAGGTGTGGCTGTTGAAGGAGATGACCGGCGACAATTGTGTGCTCGGTCGGAGTGCGCCGTCATGCGTGAGTAGGTGCAAGACGAGCTGCTGTCCCGACCTCCACTCGATGGCCCCGGTACGATAGTACAAATTGACGAGTGCCTTCATCGCGGCAAGCGAAAGTACAATCGAGGCCATCTGATGACGGGCGACAGCGTTTTGAGGAGCAGCCGAAATTCGGGCGGCGTTGCAGGTTTGCACATTTGCACAGGGGAGCTACGACTTTTCAAGGTCGACCGACGAGACGCGGCGACGCTAAGCTCAATTACTGCAGCCAATGTTCAACCAGGGACCATTATTCACACTGTCGAATGGGTCGCGTACAACTGTATCCCAAATTTAGTCGATGCTAACGGGGCGCCTCAGTCTGCATTGGGAGACAGTCAACCACAGCTTGAACCTTGTGGACTCCATCACGGGCGCTCACACGCACAAAATATAAAGTTATTGACAAAAAGTGAAGCGCCACCTCCTCAGCGGCCGGTATAGGGTAACTGCACCACTGCTCGACTCCGACCTGACTTGGATGTGGCGTCAGTTAATTAACGGCCATGTGCGCAGCAAAGACTCTTGCGTTTGTTAGAAGCTATGGATCACTCGGCGCTACCCAGTATGAAGGTGCATCACAAAGTCACAGAACACAAAGCGCAGTTATCTTACCCTTTGCTTCTATGAGCGTTTTCCGGCATTCCTGCGTGCTTATACGGTAAGCGCGCGGCAACCCACTTCTGCGCTGGCAGACGCTCTCTCCGTCCCGCAGCCTTACTTTAGCGCGAGCAACGAGAATCTGTTCTAAGCCCAGTGCGCAGACCAGGCGCGCACCAACCTGTGTTCGGAAATGCGAGCGCAAGCACTTAGCTAGCCGTACCAATTCAATCCAGAGGAAAGAGAAGGAGCAGCGAGTGATCTGTTGAAAGCCCCGTGCGAAAACCAGGCGCACACAATTCGTGGTCGGAAAAGTGAGCGCAAGCATGAAGCGAGCCGCGCCAATCCAATCCACAAGAAAGAGGAGGGGCAGCCTTCTCTCGAGGCATAACGCAAAACGTAAATAATTACAAATTAGTCGAATACACATTCAGTGTACAACATGTAAACATTAAGATGCTCACAAACCAGATTGAAGTGACTAATAATGTTGTACTAAATGGATTTATTTTATAACTTGTTTTTGCATGTAATTCATTCGGTGAAACGACAGACAAATGAAAGAAGGCACCGACCATGTAGCGACAGTATGATCATGTGACCCCAGTTTGTCGACCACCTATAAGGCAACGCCCAAGTGATGATGGCCACCTAGAGTGAATCTACATAAATCAATGAAACAGGAGGCGTGCCAAGGGACGAGCTTTGTCTTGGTAACATTAGTTTTTTTCATCCTGGGGCGTCACCAGATCTCGCGAATATCCCGAGTTTCGCCAAATATGGCGCATCCAGCGGAGCACCCCTGTCCAGAAATTCAGCGTTTTACCAGATCCACTGGTCCGTAAACTTTTGTGGTTGGCTTCAGATTTGGGATGTACGGCGCGAGTACCAGCGATTATTCTAGAATGTATCTGGAATGTATGGTTAGGTATGTATAGATAGGTGAGAAACTCGACCCCTGTGATTAGATCGGACGATAAACGACGGTAATCACCGCTATCGTTGCGATTTGAGTGTTGCCTGTACATCTGCTCACAGATTCACCCGATAAAGATTTGCGTTCAGAAATCACATTTTTCTGAGCGTTCGTTTATTAGCTGTCACCAAACGTGACGATATAATGCTGATTTTCATAACATTCCTTATATATATATTAGTGAAGTAGACGCGCGTATGAAGCGATTTATTGGCATTTCGGCCGGGGTCCGTTCATCCTGATGAAGGCCGGACCCCGGCCGAAACGTAGATAAATCGCTTCATACGGGCGTCTACTTCACTGTATATATTTGCCCGGATCCAGAAACGTATTTCTCTGATATATATATATATATATCGATGAGGGAGAGCGCAAGGGTGCGTATACGTGGACAGAGAATAATGAGTACGGTACCACATCTCTATCATGTTTTGGTGTATTGTACGTCGAACGGAACTTTTCTTTGTTTGTTTAAAGCCTGGATCGTCCGTTTTCGCTGCCGCAGATTGCCAAAGGGCACTGTACGTTAGGACAGTGCCCTTGCGGGTTGTAGCTTTGTTGAAATGTTGGCTGCTTCCTGGTCAGATTACGTTATTTCTTTTCGTGATAAGCTTCCTGAAAGGGACAGTAGTCGCTAGCGTTGTTTCTGCCCTCTATTACATATGTCTACAAGCAATGCAGATACTTTATTACTTAGGCTTCTCAGTGAATCTTGATGCGGCTTAGGGTGATGTTAGGGCAAGGAATCCACCAAGCCCATCGACTTCTAGGACAGGTTCAAGAAAATGAAGCAAGAGCGTCAATTAGCTTAGTTACACAGCTCCAGTTACGGAAGCCCACTCCATGCAGGAGCGAAGTTCAATGTCTCAGTTCACATCAGGACCCTCTGTCCTCAAAAAGTATCCGCCTTTAATACCGTCGTCTTCCCTAATAATAATAATATTTGGGGTTTCACGTGCCAAAACTACTTTCTGATTATGAGGCACGCCGTAGTGGAGGACTCCGGAAATTTTGACCACCTGGGGTTCTTTAACGTGCACGTAAATCTAAGCACACGGGTGTTTTCGCATTTCGCCCCCATCGAAATGCAGCTGCCGTGGCCGGGATTCGATCCCGTGACCTCGTGCTCAGCAGCCCAACACCCTAGCCACTGAGAAACCACGGCGGGTCGTCTTCCCTAGGCGAGTTTACTAGGGAATCGGAAGACTGTCCAGCAGCAAATCACAATGGCCGATCCCGTTGCGATACCACGCCCATGCCAGCAACACTCCGCAGTAACTCCGTTTCCGAAGCCTGATGGTTTGGAATATGTGGCAAGAAAACAAACTTCGACTCCCAGGTCATCGTCGTTGTTTCGACCCCCCCCCCCCCTTTTTTTTATCCTTAGCTCAGGCTGCCGGGTAATTGTGGGGTGAGGACCTTTTTTGGGACCCGTCCAGAGTCGATTTCCACGCTGCGTTGAAGTCTGTATAGGCGCTGATGGATCGGCGGGTGTTTGCCTTGTGGTAAAATTCCACTTGACGCCTTTATGGAGTTGAGACGTAACAATCTCCAGTTTTTTATTAAAGACATCTCTCTCTCTCTCTCTCTCTGTCTGTCTGTCTGTCTATCTATCTTGTATAGGACCATTATCCCACCCCTAAAGAAGGAGGAACGGCACTCTCTATATGTTTTGTAAAATTACTTCAAGAACCAACGTGCTCAAATTGTAAGGTGATCTAAATTGAAGGAAGAATGCACACTACTGTTTCTTTTTTTTTCTTACAGAAAAATAAATAAAAGTACAGAAAAATAAATGGCAATGCTGAATACGGTGTGCATCTGAAAACCCCCTTTCATGAATTCCTAAATAGAAGCTCTTTGGCACCGCTCTTACTTCAGTGAGCTTAATTTGACGGCCCGCACATACTGCGCTTCGACTGCGGCAACGTTTGTCATGAAAGTTTAACACGAATCTTTGAGGGCCAAGCGGAAGCACCGTTTAAGATACCATTCGGTGTACCACTTACGTCTAGTTAGGTATATATAAGTTGAAATGGACGCTGCATTAAAGATAACCAGAGGGAACATTTGTCGAATATTAAGCAGAAAGCAAAGACTTATTTAGGTGAGCGTTGTGATACATGCACTTGTGATTCCAGACTTAACGAGATAAAGATTCTCTGTAGAAGTAGAAATATTAGCGCACGACAAATATTAGAAGCTTTTTAACCCCACAATGCCCATAGTATACTTTTTGCCACGCTGAACTTGATGTCCAAAGGCTCAAATTTAGGTGGTAGAAACCAAACTCAGAACCCACACTACAGCTTCTTTTATGCTCTAGGGAGTTTTCAGTTGTGGATAGACCAGCAAATCAATTGCTAAATAAGTATTCAGCGTTAATTATTTTTCCTACTGAATTGTTATTTCACTGTTTTCTCTGTAATAATATAACCTACAAGACCGGAAATAAATGTGACACAATCGTTTTAATTTTTCTATGTGACATGATGTTGGGACTTTGGGCGGTTAGTATCAAAGAAAGGGTATGATTGTGTCGGCTACCCGTTTGGGGGCAAACCTGTGCTATGGAGGGACAGGCACGTGTAAAAACCGTCGTGATAGCCATTTTTCGAGCACGTATTCTTTGTGTCATGCATTTCCTACCTATTTAGCGGCCCTTGCCGGGGAAAGAACAGTGCGACTTTGCGCTTCTCCTTCGTACCCTCCTATGTGAACGTGACGTTCTTGCGCTACCTTCTGTTACAATAAAGCAACGTGCTTGGACCTCAACTACGGACTCTAACCACGCTGTGCTAGGACACCACATGTGAGCGCACGCAGTTGTGGGGAAGTGGCTATACAATGAAGCAGCAGAAAGGTTTCCGAAGTTTCCCGCGGCGTGCCTTCAAAGCTGTGCAGCCAATAAAGCTTTGAAGGGGAGGCAGAAAGCCCCATTCACGAGACCGAGCGCCCGCAAGCACTGAGCAATAGTGTCATTAACTAAGCTGGATCTGCCGCGATGTTCTGCAGGGAGCTCGGAATCATCATCTATTCTCGACGCGCTCGCGTACAAGGCGTAGAATGCGTGAAGATTACAGGGAGTGGTGGGTATGGCAGGCGAAGGAAATAGTTGTAGAGTTACTGAGAAGGAAGGCGGTGCAGGCAGTCCTAAAGCCGGGAGAATGTTAATCGGGAGGTAGCGAGAGAGTGAGAGGAACAGAAAAAATGAACAACCCGACAAAGTGACCTGCTACGACGCGAGTACGCGGTAGAGCCGGTGGGGAATTGAACAGCAAGACCGAGAGCGCCGAGCTTTGCCTCCGGATAGCATTCTCCGTCTGGAGCTCCGCCTTTTTTTGCTTTTTTCTTTCTTTAAATTCTTGTGTTAGTGGCCTCACGCTCCGGACGAGCGCAGGGCGCATGCGCTCCTGCAGGCAACGAGCGAGAGATCCCCGAAGAGAAGGGCAAGCAGGAAAGACGGAAGAGAGCGCCCCCGAGAGGCCCGCGAGACGAGAGGGCGAGGAGGAAGCGGAGGATGGGGAGCAGCGCGGCGCGTGGCATGGGCGCGCTCGAACTCGTGGGGATGCCGAGCCACGGCCGTTCCTGTCGCGTCCCGAACACGCGGCGGCCGTGCGCTGGCTCGCGCGGACGCCTTATAGCGTCGTCACTCTCTCCGTAGAGTGGGCTGGCCGCGTGCTCGCCCGTGCCGCGCCGCCGCATTCCTGGGCCACGCCGCGCCTCCAGCATCTTCCCCGTCGTCATCGTCGCTCACTCCGGCGGACCGGTCGGCCCACTTTCTCCTTTCATGACGCGCCGTGATCACGCGGCGTGACACCCAGCGTCGCCTCTACGTTTCATTCATTTCGTGTCTCCGCCTGCGGTGCGCCTGCCGCGTGACGCAACCGGGCGCATGACACCGCCGAACCCTCTGTCGTCGGCGCATCGCGTCCTGGCGCTGCTCCTGCTGGTGACAGTGCCGGCTTCTCTGGGGCAGAGGTGAGTCTTGCGACGAAGAACTCTTCAGAAACTTTACAAGCTGGCATTTTCTTACGCGGCACCTGTAGCTTCCGCAAGTTGAAGCGCAGAACCACATTGTCAGGGAGAAACACGTGTTTACGAGTGTGATAGTTTCATATAGGCACCAAGCAGGTGACATTGGCATTACAATATCTTTATTAGAGGGAGAGAGAGAGAGAGAGAGAAGAGAAGAAGGAAAGGCAGGGAGGTTAACCAGACTGAATGCAGTTTGCTAGGCGGTAATAATGAACATGTATCTACCTTCGTTACCCACCGTGGTGGCTTAGCGGCTATGGTGTTGCGCTCCTAAGCACGAGATCGCGGGATCAAATCCGAGCTACGGCGGCTGCATTTTGGTGGTAGCTAAATCGAAAAACGCCCAGATTCCCTGGTGGTCAAAATTAATTCAAAGTTCCCCACTACGGCACGTTTCGTAAACAAATCGGTGTTTTCGCACGTAAAACCCTAGAATACAATCCAATATACATTCGTTAAAGTATCAAAGTCATGATATCTCAACATGTGAGATGATGATGATCATCATGAGCCTGGCTACGCCCACTGTAGGGCAAAGGCCTCTCCCATACTTCTCCAACTATCCCGGTCATGTGCTAATTGTGGCCATGTTGTCCCTGAAAACTTCTTAATCTTATCCGCCTACCTAACTTTCTGCCGCCCCCTGTTACGCTTCCCTTCTCTTGGAATTCAGTCCGTAACCCTTAATGACCATCGGTTACTTTCCCTCCTCATTACATGCCCTGCCCATGCCCCCCCCCCCCCATTTCTTTTTCTTGATTTCAACTAAGATGTCATGAACTCGCGTTTGTTCCCTCACTCAATCTGCTCTCTTTTTATCCCTTAACGTTACACCCATCATTCTTCTTTCCATAGCCCATTGTGTCGTCCTCAATTTAAGTAGAACCCTTTCCTAAGCCTCCAGATTTCTGCTCCGTAGGTGAATACTGGTAAGACACAGCTGCTATACGCTTTTCTCTTGAGGGAAAATGGAAACCTGTTCATGATCTGAGAATGTCTGCCAAACGCACCCCAGCCCATTCCCATTCTTCTCATTATTTGAATCTCATGATATGATATGATATGTATCGATATTTAGATCCGTACGCTAGAGAAGCTTTCACAGGCTTTGGTGTTTAATTGGAGCGCGAAGCAGACATGAAACAAGAACGTCAAGTAGAGGAAAAAGATAATTACTCGAATTCATGCTAAGGTGCCGGTGGGTCATAACAAAAACGAACAAACAAACATAAAATTTCCTTGTCAGACTGCCCCATTCCCGAGCGTCTGTGCGTCCAAAAAGAGTATTGTTCCCCCATGTTACCCAGACTAGAAATCTAAGTTTAAGAGAAGAGTAGAATACGGCAGCATCGCCAGCGCCTGGCTTCGTTACCGGTCATAAAACAGAATAGTGACCATACCTGGACAGCTTGTGATGATGACAACCATCCATTCTTGCAGCGTCTATTACAAAAGGATTTGTGTACAGGTGGTTCTGAAAGATTAGAAATGAGTTTCAGACAACCGGACCCTTCCTAAGTTGCTGATACTATTACGTGCATCGGTGCACTTCAGAGAGGGCGGAAGATCCCTACAAAACTAGAAGAAATAAAAATTCTTCAAAGCATTTGTACCCGCATGCATTGCTTTAGCGCTGTTCATACTTACACTTTATTGTAGCATAACTTTGCTACAAGATCTGTTGATCCACACTTCGCTTGTGCAGTCGACAGCGAATATTACCATAACCAGTGGGCGCGATGTGATGAAAATTTCATGCCTTTGGAAGACGGCCCAGGTAAGTTCTGTTTATTTAATTGCGAATAGTATCCTTGGTATGTTAGGCTACTTTTTTTCCGACTATCTAACTATTTAACCGAAATTATGGGCCGATACCCAAGATAGTGCAGGCTGAAAATGGGGGCTGATACCGAGGGCATTGCAGTCTAAAAATGACGACCTAACCTCGTTTAGCGTTCTCCAACGAAAAAAAAACAAATCATTTAAAACTTCTCCGGTGTTGGGTGAAGCCAAACTCGCGTCACAGGAAAACAGTTCAAGTAGCCTCATGCTTTAGCGCACCGCGCCACGAATGCCTGCGGTCTGGAAGCGATTCTCAGAGTTCGCACGCACCGGGGTGCTACGTATCTCAGAGGTCATGCCCGGACTTGGCGGGTGCGCTGCTAGAGGGCACAGCATGTCCAGAGGAAAGAACGAGAGAAGAGGCTGGCTGTAGTGCACGGCTCGCACGCGCCGGCGCGCCACCGCAGCGCCCCCTGTGCAATCGCAGAGGCTACACAATCTCAGAGGCCATGCATGAGACTTCCTGTGTACTTTCTGGTGGCGCCGCTAGATAGCGCAGCATGTCCAGAGAGGAGAGCGAGGGGAGAGCCTCGCTACAGTACACGCGTCATACAAGACGTGTTTTGGCTATTCGCATACTTGAATAGTAATCGTAAATGAGTTCTACCCGAAATTTCTCGCAACGACAGATTAAACTGAAAGCATTAAGCAGAGATGCGCTATTCATAGGTTATTATTAAACTCTACAAACATGTGTGCTTTACTGCGACACACCAGGTAACGGTGAACGTGCCGTTGCACTGCCGTCGCTTTTACGTCCGACTTTCTTTGAAACATGAGCTGTGAAGCAAACTACAGCATTATGGTTAGACCAAGGCAAATTTGATTCTTATTGCGTCATGCTCAAACAACTGGAAGACAGTTTGTCTTGACTGCTGTGTTGTAAAGAACCCCTACAGAGCTTAATAAGCCGCGCTATATTTCAAACCTACTTTCTTACACAACTGATCGACACGAATAATTAGTGACACTACGTGAACGAAAAAGAAAGTGTCTGTCGTTTTTTGACACATTACTTGCCACTGCATTTATATGGACGCGTGCCTGTTATCACTTATACACTTTCTTTACACGCATAATAATGCCACCAACCCCGATATCATTGTTTGACAGCCTAAACCGTCTGGTGTTTAGCAAAGAAATGGGATAAAAATGAACAGAAAGCCGCAATGTGGCAGTACAATGCGGTCTGCTGTATAATAAGTCCCTTGAACACTGAATACCTTCTGAACCCAAGAAAACAATCTTGCTGGCATGGCGCCACACCAGTAACTCGGCGGTGACTTTCTGTTTGTGCTGCCAGCTATCTAAGTTTAGTGTTTGCATAGCAGAGTGCTCCTCTTGGACAAGTGTCTGTATTATTTGTGCAGTCTTGGTAGGCTGAGTGTCCATTGTTGCGTCGTGGCCGTTGGCAAATGCTATTTACTCAATCGTTACGCATGTCTGCCTAAGTTCATTACCAACTTTCGTAAGTGAATCGCTCTGTTCCGTAGTAATGGGCCCGACTTCTGTACTTCTCTTGTACCCCATAGAAAATGCAAAAGAACGCACACCAAAGAAACGGGGTACAGAGGCGCAGACGCCGCCGCAGCTTTGACTCTGTGGAGGTTTTCTTGTCAGTCCTTTTTTTTTCTTTCTTGCACGCAACAAGCTCGAGTTTTTTACTTTACCGTGTAACTCTGTCAATTATGCTGTCAAAGGAATCTAAATGGTTGCCAGTAGTTCCAGCATAAAAAAGATATCCGTGTCGTTTGAAGAATGTCCGCAACGACATATGCACACAAGAGCGCTGGAAATATTCAATAAGTTTAGGTTTACGCATAGGCCAACCTATTGCATTAGCATATAAACGCAGGCTGCCTTGCTGAACATGGGGCGCTCACGTGACGCCGAACCTGCGTGTTCTTTGTTTTTACAGCGAAGCTGTATATGGCTAGCCGATTGGTCCGTCCGTCCGTCCGTCCGTCCGTCTGTCCGTGTGTCGGTAGCCTTTACGCCGAAAACTCCACCGGCGCAACCCCATATGCGTGACCAAAAAAAAAAAAAAAAAAGAAATCACCGCCCAAGCATTCTGCACAGATGGTTAACCAGCGAAGCTGAAACGTGCGGCCCCGGTGTTTATAACTGGGTTAATCCTGACGGTCCATTAAACGAAGGCTTGGTAGGCTGCCGGATGCTCGGTACGCAGTTGCTGCTTGCGCAGTTGCTGCAGCGCAGTAAGCGCTTATCCTCGTTTTTTTTTTCTCCCGTCCCTTGTCCCTGCTCCGTGCTGTCCTACACAATCTAATATAAAGAACCAACTAGCCCTAACCATCAACCTTCTAAGTTACACATAATCAATTTACAATCCAATAGCTACCATGTCTGTAGGTTGTGTGTAAGTCGTAGTTTACGATTTTTCCACGTGTTTTAGCTGGAGAAATTTTATTAGTTCAGTACATTTCTTGCGTCACGTGGAGGGCCTGGGTATGAATGGTTCGAAAATTATTTTGCCGACCCGACGTCCGACACCCGAGGCCGACGCAGGACGCCGACACCGTATTTTTTGCGGCACGGGCTTCTTAACACTATCGTGTTAAAAAGAAAGGTGTCGATATGGAAGCATTGTGCCGCGCAAATCTCGCAGCACCAGTTTTGCTTGAATAAAAAGAAGCGGCTGAAGTTTGAGCCAATGATGACGTTATTTTTGTCACAGTTTTACAGCACGATATTCGTGTGGTCATATTCACAGAAGCATCAGATGAACTGCTAGAGAAGACCTGGGCCCGAAATAAGCCAGGAGGAATTTCGCGATGTGGGAAAACGGCTGCTAAGGCGAAATGCGTTGCACCGCGACATTTGTTCAGCGATATCTCTTCTGATAATTCACTGTAGTGATGCATGAGCCTATAGTGGCAGCGACCCCGCCATAATCGAGTCAGTGCAGCTTGTAGTAATCAAGCGAGGTAGATGAGCAACGCCGGCAATCAATTGTGCATTGTGGGGCCTCTGATGGGAGCAGAAGAATAGCTGGTGACATGTGCGACGGCAGTGAAAAATGGCCTATATGGCGATCTTGCCTCACATAATGAAGGATGTCTCGCCAGCTCCGTGTTATGTGGAAGGGATTCTGCAGCGGGGTCATTTGCTCGCCCTCTTCAACTCGCATATACGTCACATCGCCACCCGGAAACTGCGCCATCGATTTTTTTAACATTTATCGTTAGTGAGCGGAATGAATGAATGTGAGATGGCAGCATCAAAATGGGGCGCTTGTGTTAAGTGTAATCCAGCGGCTTTTAATTTCTGTACTTCTTCTTGTATGTATTGGCAAAGTTTTCATGCTAACTCTGTTTTCTCATCTGTTGTACCCCACCATACTCGTCGCCATGTGCGGCTCTCATACAATGAGCTGCCCGTTACACTGAGCCTCAATCATCTCTCAGGGTTCCGACGTTCTGTCTTTCGCTTCCAGATTGAGGTGCTCATAGTACAAAGTACAATAGCCACATGTGTGACGATGGGTCAGGAGCGCTTCATGGGCGACGGCTGAGTGTTTTATGAATCGTCTTAGCAACGCAAGTAATGGACAGGTGGCAATCGACGGAACTATTTCCAGTGGCGCTGTGAGGTGTAGAAAGCCCGAGGGTGAAAGAACAAAACAACATGAAATGATCACGGTAATCGCCTTTGCCTGTCTGAGAGCAGCAGTTGTGACTGAGCAAATACTAGAAAAGAAGAAAACCGCCTGAAACGCAGGATATTTCACTCCCCGAACGTGATTTCTGTGTCAGATGAGGGTGCAGGTACCTTTGTGTAAAAAGTGGCAGCGAGATCAGTATTTATGGCGACAATCAAAACGTTCCAGATGATTTAGGGCTTCACTTCTAAATTGAATTCGGGCTTGGAGGGAATTGCATGTGCGAGATGATAAAGACGAGAGGAAGTCATTATATAAATGGCGTGTTGCTTTCGTCAAGATTAGATCTGCAGATGCTTGATTATCTACATGTGACTGGACAATACAATCATGGAAAGTGCATCTCGTGTCTAGGTAGGCGTGCAAATTGGCTAAGGCCCATTTCGAACCAGACCTCAAAAGAAGAGGGGTGCGGGAGCTGTCAGTCTCTCAGATGAGTTTGCAAGCTCTCACAGTTCACTCTTTTCTTTTCTGTTGTACTTATTCAGCACCCTTCGGAGGTATGCGTACTGCATTTCTATACTTACCTGAAAGTCATGCAGTGGGTATAAGGGAAATGATATTATATGAAGAGCAAGTTGTATGTCAGGTTCACTTTGGTTACTTTACGTGCCTCTTAGTGTCGTCGAACGCTTAGCTGTGTGCTTACGATGGCGCGGGCTTTACGATGACTAAGCAGGACAAAACTAAGCTGGAACAACCACAGAAGCCGTTGTACCGCAGTCTACTGTCCACAGACGAATCTCGCCTCAGGGTGCGGAGCATGAAATTCACGTATTATTTCTTTAAATCTTAGTTGTAAAACCGCGCCGCGAGAAGGTGATGTCGTGATCTCCGATTTGATGGTATTGTTTCTTCTTCTAGCGCCAATTTTCTTTCCTCAGCATCAGAGCAAGTAGTATAGCAGGACCAGATAACCCTGTCGTTTCGAGGGTAGCCGGTTGTTTGAAGATTCCATCATTACCGAGCGTTTATTGACGTACACTAAGGCAATGTGTCACCTAATAGAAAAAGATTTCTTTTGTTGCGCTATAAAACGGAGCCGGAGTAGCTTGTTCTGATCTGATCGATGAGTCTGATATGATCGATGATCGATGAAAACTGTTCTGATCGATGAGTCAGTAATTTAATTATCAAGAATCTCTGGGCTTTAGGCTATTTGCTTTGAAATGCAAATTTCATGATAACTAGCACAAAAGCGCCACGGGCATGTCGCACACTGGAAACATTGTCATGACAGCCTCAGCAAATGTGCATCGAAACTAAATACAGTTATGCTACCGAATTGGATGTTACCTTCAATAGAATAACATAATAAGGTCGTTATCTATTTAAGCAAAATCAATTTCTTTAAGCGAGCCAAATAATAGTCTAAATTTATTTTGTTGGTGCGCTCACATGTTGTTTTTGAATAGTTTCTACATGCGAATAACACTAATATAGGACACTTGCAAGCGCAATTGCAAACACGGTGGAGGAGGAGTAGGCGTCATCTCATGTTGACCTGCTTCTTGAAGCGCAACTCGCAGAAAGTGAACTCTCATTAAACGAAACCTCAAGGGACCAAGGAAGTAGGCTCCGTTTATCAGTAGTGTCATATAACTAGAAGTTGAGCTCGAGAGAACTGACGATGCTCTTTTCTAAGGGGCTTATAACTTATTGTCAACAGCAGATAGCAGGTGTGGCGGATCTGACTTGAAAAGTTCTGACAAAATTCCTACTTGCACACAACCACTGACCGTAATTAGCTAACACAAAACCTAATTAAAAATGAGGAAAGGAGATATTTAGTAAAAAAGAAAACAAAAATAACTTTTCTAATCAAGCAACCATTCTCGAAGTTATCGATAACTTTAATCTCCGTTTCCAGCGTGAGCGCATTTTGCGGGGCGTCTCTTTGCCGCAGTCGGAAAGGCTAGGCAAACTCACCGTTCACCGACATTGAGAACTCAAAGAATCTCTATAGGAAGCAATGACCAGGATATAGCCACAGTGACCTTTGCGCTAACGAATACTAGCAAAAGCCCTCTTGGCGATTGCGTAGAGAATTGGCGAGCGAAACCGAAAAGGAAAGGCGGTGCGATGCCTGACGGGTTTCCGTTGAGATTGGCCACTCACTTTTATTTTCAGTAATATTTTTGGTTCACTTCACCCGTAGTTCGAACAATGTGCTCTCCTCTAACAAGCTTTGTTTTTGCCATTGCCTTAATGCAAAACCAACAAATCATAAGGCTGTTGTTCCATTTAGGGGGCAATTCCATTCAAGCGACTGCAGTTAACCGATATTCTATTCTGTATATAAACTCGGTGTTCAATCCTCGCATGCCATATGAGCTGGCAGCACTGATTAGCTAGAAAAGCTTGCGTTAAGAGGAAGCTTTAGCTCGGATGCTCCTATATAAATACATGCAAAAGGAGAATTCGTTTAGCTTGGTAACCACTGCATCAAATTTGACGAGGTTTATTGCATTTAAAAGAAAAACCAAAAATCTAGTGACTACTGTTTTCAAATTTTCGATTTAGATTGTGAATTTTTTGTGAAAAATTGGCGAAAATCGAAAATTTTTTAAAAACAAACCTATCAAGTTTACAAAACTCTAACTTAGCAATAAAAAAATGATATCTTAATTCTGTTAATTGCTTCTGATAGTACATCTAAAGTGGAAAAATTGATATGTTACACATGAATCTAAAAAAATTGAGTAATGTCGAAATACAGCTTTTGCAGAATCCTTGTACACAACGTAACAAATTCACGTAAGATATAAACTGACAAATTGTATTTGTCCGCTTTGAATGATCTAATGGATGCCGCTTAAAAAACCGCGACATCTGTTTTTGATGCAGAGCTATTAATTTATGAACTTCGTGCATCTACTTCTTTTCAAACTTTCGAATTTTGGAGATCACTTTCAGAAAATTCAGGCCATAAATCGAAATTCTGTTTCCAACAGTCATTAGAATTTAACTTTCTCTCTCAAATGCAAGAAATTTCGTTAAAGTCGGTCCAGGGGTTATCTAAGAAAAGCGTTTCTGCGTTTCACATGCATTGGAGTAGGCCGCTTCGGAGTTTGGTTAGAGCTAAAGCTTCCTCTTAAAGAGAGTATACGTTCCCAAAGCACTCTCATATTCTTTGATAGCGGCTGTGTTTGCTTGCTGAAGCAGTCCATTGCTTACAAGCCTTCTGTACGCCGAAGATGTTAGCCTGACTGATCGTCTGGTATGCTACTCCAGATGATGGATGATAATTTTAATATACACAGTGATGACATAAACACAAAAACAGCCCATACAATGACAAACACACACATACACTATATAGACATACACTGAGTTTTGTGAAGGCTTCTCGCCCGCAAAAAGCACCTGCAGCGCTGTCATGGCACGTAACGCACAGGTCTTGATTTGCCATGGGCCGAGAATGTGCCGCAGTTCCAAGCTCGAGCTCCGTTGCAGGTGTAGGGCCGCCTTCAAAGACTCTCTATCTGACGAGCAGCTGCAGCAATCGCGCAGAACATGTTGGAGGTCTTCAGGGTCGTTACATTGAGAGCCCATTGGTGAGTCTGTGCGTTGAATCTTGCATTTGAAGTAGTTCGCGTCGTAGGTCCATTGTGTCTGATGCGGTGAAGGCACTTTTGGTCATGCCTATCGAAGCATCGCGGCACATAAAAGTCACAAGATGGATCAGTTTTATGCAGAAATCCGTACTGATGGCTTGAATCTCTCCAGGGGGATTGCTGAAAACGCCATGGGTGTGCAGGTACCAGTGTCCTCGCATCTTTTCTCATGACAAGTATCTGGATAATTTCTCTCGAAGCGTCATATGCAGTTTCGGCAGCACAATCAGCGTGATCTTTGCCTTGTATACCGCAGTGGGTCGGTAACAAACTGCAGCAGAACGCTGTGGTGCAGTTCGTAGGCTTTGATGCATAGGCGCTTGATGTCCATGATGTTCCATACAATGTTTGCACACACTGTACAGTGGCCACACAGACCTTACTGTACGCACTAGCCATACGGTGTTGTGTTAACTTTCGTGAAGTAAACTTGAAACTTGAAACTTGAACTTGACTTCCGTGATTGCAGAGCCGCTCTTGAGTAGACGATGACCCAAGACTCAGCATTTTGGTCTATGGTCTAAACAAAAGCTGCTGTCAGTGCAGCTAGTTCAGCAGCTGTAGCTGAAGTGTGGTGACTGAGAGTGGTGGAGATGGTAACAATGGCACATGGAATCCACACACCAATGGTCGAGGATTTAGGTGCAACGGAGCAGTCAGTATAAATACGACGGTGAGCTCTGCAGCTGGTGGGAATATGATCTAGAGCAAAATATACCAGCGCTGGCCCGAGAGTATTTCTCGTGCTTTTCAACAGCCGTGAGAGCGTAGTGGCCATGGCGTTGCGCTACTAAACCCGAGCGCGCGATCGCATCCGGGCCACGGCGGCCGCATTTCGGTGGAGGTAAAATGCAGAAACGGCCATATACCATGCATTGGGCGCATGTTAAAAAACTCCAGGTGGCCAAAATTAACCGCAATCCCACACTACGGCGTGGCTCATAAGCGAATCGGGGTTTTGGCCTGTAAAACCACAAAATTTAATTTTAATTAAAGCTGTCTTGCTTTTGAACACGGACCCCAACGTGACAAGCTTAGATGCTTTTCACAACATCAAGCACCTTTAGAACCACGTGAACCAGTGCATCTTTATTTGGGCGGCTCTTATGGCAAAACATGATAAGACATGGAGGCACGTGTAGGTGTGCCCACCGATTTCATGGTACACACCACCTTATAAACGTTGCATGGCGCAGATGATGGTAATGCGAGTGCGTACAGCACCGCTCGATTGGCGGCTTACGGCTCAATTCATATACGTGCTATTTGCTGTTCCTGTCGAGCTCATGATAGCATACCACTTTATCACATGTTTTTCCAGATCGCTTATGTCTCAAGCTAGAGGGTGCAACAAATAGCTATAGGAAAAAGGCGAAATGAAGCCATAGAATGACAATAAATATAAGGGACAACATGCCCAATACTAACAAAAATTCAAGTAACAATGAATAAGAAAAAAAAAAACGATGCTTCCAGAGGGGGGGGGGGAGGTATTAAGGAAGTGCTATTGTTTCTTCCGTTACACTGATGGCAAGAGCTGCCGCCTCAACTTGAAGCCGCTCTCAGTCACGGGCTGTGCGTAACGGCCCAAGATGAATATTTCTCGGTAGTAGCGGCGACTTCTCATTGGAGCTTTGCTTGTCTTGTATGTTATGTTCCGTGTTCACCAGACAACCTATGTGATGCGTTCGCTAATCTTCATGGACAAATACCGCACCATAGTATGTGGTTTCGCCCTTGAACGAAAAAAAAAAACAAACAAACAGAGAACGGGTGAAGAGTTGCTGATGTTCGCTCGAGAAAGCCTTTTCATTGATGAGAAAATATACTTTCCGTGGTAAGGAAAAGCATGCTGTTTAAATATATAGGTCAGCACGAGAGCGTCGCGCCAATGAAACGGTCGCATAGTGATTATGTATTCAAATGGCTCATTTATATACACGAGATCGGCATACTACCTGAGTAAATACACTGAAAGAGGAAGTACCTACGTGAATAGACTGGTGGTCCTGCGCACAAAGGAACAACAAGATCAACAAATGATGACGACGACGACTAAAGAAAATCTCGGGGAATACAGCCCACAAAGAAGGCTGCCAATTTTTGATCGAAAGTCTCGTGCAGGATTCCATTTTCTTGTGACGCTAACCGCGTAGGCGGGACCAGGTGGTTTTGCAATGAAGGATAAATGTGCTTGTGACATGTTCGCGCGTATATAGCGCTTGATGACATTTCCTTCTTGCATTATAATTTTTATTGTTGTTTGAGTAATGAATTAGACATTTTGGAATAGCTGGCTCTAACGTAGTCTGCCTTCCCATTTCTTCCACACATAAAATAATGATAGAAAAGATGCCTGTCAGAGATAGAGAGAGAGAGAGAGAGAGAGAAAAAGAAAGAGAGAGAGAGAGAATGAGAGAGACAGAATTGATAAGTCAAAGGCAAGGAGATTAACCAGGCTGAGTCTGGTTGGCTACCCAACTCTACGGAAAAGGGAAGGCGAGTGAAAAATGAGAAAGAAACAAGAAAACGTTCGTGGTGTGTACGCACACCCGCATATGCGCAAGCGTTCATCACTCAGCCAGTTACAGGTTGTCATAATAGCTCTCATAACACTCAAGCCACGTGTAACTTGAGTGATCATTTTCTAATCTAGGACCGGCAAACACAGTTTGTATGCGTCTATCAGTGATCGCAGTGCTTGGATTATGGTCGTGCCCTTATAAGCAGAGACATGCAGTGAGTTGTCTTCGCGACATTTTAGCGGAAAGAGAACTCGTGGACTGCCTCTGAGTGTGCGTTCCGTGCTGTCTCAGTGGCCGCTTAGTATTGTGTACTCCGCTCACTAAGTTCCTGTGCTTCGTAACACCTGCAAAATAAACCTGCGCGTACTCTAGCGACTACAAGCTCAAGCCCTAAGAACGTGTCTCGGTCTTTAGAGGTGTGCGTCTACAGCGCCAACGATTGTCATAACTCGAGATCACCCAATATCAGCGTACTTGGCAACCGACGCTCTGAGGGCGCATATTCGGCACGTTGCCCGACTACCTTATCACCATCTTGCCGCTCTACCCGCAGAAAGGCTGCACGCAACTTTCAGTCGTATAATTGTTGCCAATCGTACCTCATTGCCATCGAACTACATGCCTGCAGCAAGAGCATTCTCACGTTTATGGAGCCTGCACAGACCTGAAATACTCCTCACCATCCCAGGAATCATGAAGAAAACTAACATGCCGTCGTTGGTCCTGAAGCAGGCCACATTAGGACTTTTACATGAGGTGCGCAGTGGCCGCGTACATGTTTACATCGATGGCCCAGTCACATCTGCCAGTTCAGCTGCTGCTTTGGTGATACCAACAAGATCCGTCAAAATACAGCTAAAAACGTCACATGTATTATCAACGACAGCGGCTGAACTGGTAGCCCTGCATGCGGCTCTTCATTTTATTCAGGAGGAACCAACCCATGCATGGTCAGTCTTCTGTGATTCCAAGGCAGCCCTACAGAGTGTACTCTCAGCACTGCGCCATGGATCACATGAGCAGCTCGTCGCAGAGATCAGAGAAGTCCACCATCGCATAGTTGAAGAAGGACACGATATAATATATCAGTGGTTGCCTAGTGACTGTGGCATACATGACAATGATCGAGCAGACGCAACTGCCCGATCTGCCCATGACGGCGTCAACTGCGTTGACATTCCTCTTTGGAGAGTCGACGCAGTGAAAAAACTTTCCGCGCTTGAGCGTGTTTTGACATTAGCTCACTGGAATTTATCCGAGTCCACAATTGCACGCCTTTATACACTGGATCCTAATTTAGAGCACCGTATTCCGCCCGACCTTCCACGACGTAGCTATAGGTCCATATATGGCTCGCAGTAGCATATTCAAATGCATATTCCTTTATTATCGGAAATGCCAACAGCCCACTTTGTGACTACTGCGGGTGCAATGAAACAATCGCCCACCTTCTTTTTAAGTGTCCTAGTTTCAACCAGCGAAGAGCAGCCCTCTCAGCATCCCTTGACAAACTGGACAAGCGCCCAATGACAGAACACAAGGCCCTTGGAAACAGGCCTACGCGAACATCAGCGCGATCCACTATGAAGGCGCTGCTTCGATACTTAAAAGACACGGGACTCTTTCACAAAGTGTGACTGTACACTGTGTGACGTGGGATTGTACGGAGACACTGAGTAACACTACGAACGGCTTTTCGTGCTGCGTGACATTGACCACAGAAACAGTTACTGCGTATGGTGTGTACGTGTGTGTATGTGTGTACACGTGTGGGTTTTTTTTTCATTCTTTTTTTTATCCTTTTCTCTATCTCACCTATCGCATTCATTTGCCCTTCACCCAGGACTGGGTAGCCAACCGGCGATAATCTCTGGTTAACCTCCCTGTCTTTCCTTTGTATTTTTCTTTCTATCTCTCTCACTAAGTTTGTGCTCAACTATGGATTTCACTTGCATTTTCTGAGCATTTTCACAATATGATGCGAGCCGCTCATGTGCCTTCGACTGTGGGACATCACAATAACGGCGGTATTGGCGGCAACGGCGACGGCGATGGCGGGAATGCGCATCGAGCATCCGTAGTTTGCTGTCACCATAAAATTAGAACACATTGAACGCTTTTTGGTGATTGAGAAGTTGCGTTTCTATACGAATTATCATTATTCTGATCCTTTTACTCTTACTTTACTTTGAAACCCACCAGCTGGCTGTTTCTGGGGGCTCCTCGGAGCCGCACATTTTTTTTTTATTTCTGCATATTCGCCTCAATCCTTTGCCATCGCACAGTTATTTTACACCTTTGATTGGGCAATTACTGAAACTTTTTGGGAGGCAACATATACGCAAAATCAAGGAGTTCGTCTGAGGTTAGCTATACTTCCCACCGTTAAGTACACGCACGAAATTCAAATATTCGCGCTTCATGGTTAAATTTTCTAGCCTTTAGCTGTTGAACTAGTATTTGTCTGTTTTATATTCGTTTTTTTAATGGCTGATTTTCAAGTATATAGCGGCACAGGCACGCGTTTGCTGGAAAGACAGCACCAGAGACGACTTTTCAGTGCCATTGAATAAATTGCGCATGAAAGCCAGCTGCCCGGTGCCCATAAAGTGAGGGTACATTGAGTTTTTTCCGCATGCTCGCGTTTATTTGCTAAGGATATAAGCTGAGAAACTTCGTCGGGGTAAAAGAAAAGAAACTCTAGAAGGTTGCAGAAGTTACAGGTATAATGCATCCCTCAAGAAAGAAAACGACTGTGCTATGGTCTTCTGCAGCTGTCTTAGCTATGCACATATGAATACTGCTGTACTGAAAAGGAATATTGAAAAGGTGGTATGCTGTTTTCTGAGTCAGAAGAAATTTATGAATCGCATTTTTCTCTGCCGGAAAAATGACAAAAATATTCGTAGCTTTGCTACAGCATATACAAATCGTCGGATAAACATCGAGGCACAGGACGGAGTGGAGCACTCTGTCTTGTGCGTTATTTTTTCTATGCTTTCTATGGCCTGTAATGCTGTTACAAAGAGTGCATCACCAGCTAGTCGGCCAGCAAAGACTAGAAAATTGAAAAAATATTGATGTACGACAACGCCACAAAGCTGCTCCGCGACTTGAGAAAAAAAAACGCACACATTACATACACAACGTGTGGAGGTCAATAGGCATTCACTATACTTTTCAGTAAGGCTGCCGAGAGCCTTGTCAAAAGGTGAAAGATAGCGTAGTACAGAGAACGGAGCAAGAGTTCTGCATGAAGAGAAATTTTTCACTCTGTAGTAACAGGAGTGAATCAACTCTGAAGATGCGGGCTGTATTCTATGCTGAGTGACTGCAGCGGTGACTCTAGCAGGTTAAAGTCTCTGGTAAAGATCAGTGCCAAGCAGGTCTATGTCGCGTTGTGAGCTGCATTCTGATCATGGGGGTCGAAATACTTGGCTATACGTGCCACTTTCGATTAAGACGAAGTGCTTAAGCACCCCCTTTGCTCCTGCCAAGCTTGTAGTCAGGTGTTGCAGCAAGGTTCCCAGGCCTGCAGTCGTCGAGGAAGTACACTATTGAGGATGCTGGTCTCGCAATTCTCAATTCTCAGTCTCAATATCTCAATCTAAAAATGAAAGGGAAGCGGCATGCAGCAACAGTGAGACGTAGAGCACTGTCAGGCTACAATAAATACGACGTGGTGCGAGTAATTTGGAAAAGTGTCACGATGTCAGCGCTAACGTTCGCAAGTGCAGTTCTGTGCTATAAATCAGATATGTTGTCGGGGTTGGAGATTAACCAGAGGGCAGTGGGCCGACGGACTTTGGGGGCTCACGGTAAAACTACAAATGAGCCAGTGCATGATGACATAGGCTGGGCTTCTTTGAAAGTCAGAGAAGCGCAGCGCAAGATTAGTTTGGAAGAATGACCGAAGGAACGTGTTCGAAAAGAAATGGCAGTCACAAAAGTGCACATATATGTATATATATGCCTCAAAAGCGTGGACACCGAATGAAGGAAAAGGTAAAAGAAAGTTGGCAAGCAAGTACAGGGTAATTGAAAGTGTAAATAGACAAACAGGAGTCGCAAAGAACAAAGTGAGATAATATAGAACGTTAGCTTGAAGGTTGCTGTCCGTTCCGCTCAGGCAGCTGCACACACACTGCAGGTAAGGAGGAAATATATATTCTGCGTGCGTACGCACAGCAGCGGAAAGCAGGGAACGGGTCTTGCGACGATAACTTCGGCGACACTATCACCTTAGCTTGACGTAGTACCCAACCAGCCAATCAGCGCGCTCCTGACGGCGAGCGATAGTATCGTGACAAGTGCGCGTGGAAGAATACGTCCTCAGAACGATGGCCTGGCTCCGTCACCGAGGTTATAGAGCGTAGCGTTGACGATGCATCCCCTTCGCTACGTTGTTTTTGCAGCTAAATGCACTCCCTGTCCCTGGACACCGTAACGCTCCGCGTCGGAGTAGCGTCGGAGCGGTCAAATTACGCGACAACACGACAACGGCGGTGCCAACGGCGACGGCACGATCACGCCTTGAGCGTCTCCGTAGTTCCTATCGCAATCAAAATAGAAAACTGGTATTACTCAGAGCGGAGCTTTATTGTGATGCCAGCTCGTAGTTTGCAGCTAGGATTACACAACCAGTAAGTACTTCCTCGTTAAGTCATCCCCAAATCAATTCAATGAAAGACTTCAAAAAACATTTTAGTGCTGATATGGTGCCTAAGTTATCTTATTGCTATCATCTTTTATCAGAATCCTTACAGTAGGACGTCTCTAACAACCTACTATTCTTTGGGACGTTGCAATCAATTATTCAAGGTAGGAAATGTCACAGAGATTCCCGACTTTGGAGTTTCATACTGACGCGCATGAAAGCACACGATGATAGAAATGTAGAACTCGTTAGGTTTGACGGCAGTATTGCTAAGTGCACGTTTTACAGTGAAGCTGTCAGCCTCTGGTTGGACGGGATTTTCCGTTGTGCGCTCGGCCAAAAAAAACCGCAGCTAGAAAAGGGGTTTGTGTTTAAGTTTCCGCGTAACAGAATTACGTTCCTTCCATTATCATCCCCCATTGTGACCCTTTTCTTCCCTTCTTCCCCTTCCCTTACGTAGAGTAGCAGGACAGATGCTCCATTTTCCGGCCGACCTCTCTACATTTTCCAGTCATTAAACTACTTCTTCTTTTCGTATATTGGAATTGCAATACGATGCTATCATGTCAGTCGGCTGTGTAAATCGTACTTTACGCACATTGTGACGGATTTTTACTTTGAAACATTAATTTAGTTCAATAAGGAACTTACGCTTGGCGGAAGACCTAGAAGACTGAGGGTGTGTGCTGCACTTCCGCACACGTGCATGCGTGTGCGCGTGACTTACGTCGCTTGTGGTGGTGGTGGTGCTTGCGTAACATCGTCTAACGTCAGTTGGAATGGTGGTACTTTTCTAACGTCGGCACGAGCTTCTCTCTACATCCACTTTCACAGGGTGGAATGGAGGCGAATTCTTTCAGACAGCTGCCCTATGTCCATCTCTTTCTTTTTCGGATTCATCTATTATCGCATTCTTTTTAGTTTTTTTTTGACAGGGCAAACAGTGATAGACTTAGAAGTTTGAAAATGAAACAAACACCATAAGATATGCCCGTTTTTCTAAAAAAGAGGAAGTAAAGGGCTCTGGCTTACGCAGTGCTTGTAACACAGATCAGCGGTTTTCAATGGGACGTAAACCAATTCAACAATGAGCGCTGAGAGTGAGCTTATCAAACTATTTTCGAAAGGGACCAATTTCTAAAGGCGAGCGGAAATTTTCTTCAGACTATATGATGTGAATGGACCCACTCCTTGGAATCCCCTGTTCGCGTTCAGCTAGCTAAAATCGAATTTCGGGCCATTTCCACCTTATCCAGCATCGTACCCTAAGTATCGAATCTAGGATTGCTTCTAAAAGTATTCTCTGCCCATCTCTTGCTTTTATCGCGGTGGCTGCAGCCTTGTGGCCTCCACGAGGGACTAATTGGTTCCGGCGTGGGAAACGGCCAATTGAAAGATATGGGTCTCCAGAGAGCCCGCTGCGTAACCGTAAGGAAGAAATATTGAGCTCGATAAATTTAGTTAGATAGCGAAAAAGCGAAAAGCTTCATATTTGAGAACGAAACGAAAGGCGATGTCTAGGTAGCTTGCCGTCTATAGTTGCTTGAGCGCTTGCTTTACTGAGAAGTTTCCCAACGAAACGGTGACATTATCCTCTATGTCGTTCTTTCACTAGGTGTTATATCATGCTTCAGATAAAGTGTTCTGTCTTGTTGATGAACCTTTCTTTCGCCGAACCTTCTCAACACACAAATACCATGAGACGCTGAGAACGTAGAGAAATTACTCGGTCCACAGGTTCTGGGGATTTACTTCTACATATTGTCACGCTCTAGGGACGATGAGCGATGTACGTGCAGATATATATATATATATATATATATATACGCTATCCTTGGTATTATATATGTTGGCGTGTTACGATAGGTCCCACAAAAATCGGGTCCCTCGGTTTCCTTTCTTCTCGTCTTCTCGTTCATCACACAGCGAGGGTGTCGAATCCGGCAGCTTTGATGTCTTCAGGTACCATGTGCGGGCTTATTGGCCGGCTGCCTTCACCCAAACTGTTCACGTATACAGTGAAGCCTGCGGCAGAAAGGTTGTTTCATGTCCGCCACCAAGGCCGCGAGTGGTGGCGCTGACAAACACTCCTTAGTTTTTTTCTAGTAGATAAACGTATATACCCCAGAAAGTGGATTGCAAGATGGCGCCACGGTAGCTCTATCGGTTAGAGCTTCGCATGTGTAATGAGAAGATGTGGGTTCGTATTCCACCTGTGGCCAGTTATTTTTCATCTACTTTCATTTCCATTCATTTATCATTGGATTTATTGAGTTATTAACGGCGGATAATTTCTCCTATACTGTCCTTGGTGTCATTCCTGGTTGGCTTCTTATGACATGACTACGAATAAAAATAGGGGCCCTCGTTTTCCTGTCTGCTCGTTCAAAAACACACACACACACACACACACACACACACACACACACACACACACACACACACACACACACACACACACACACACACACACACACACACACACATATGCTTGTTAAGCGTGTGAATAGTTTAATAGTTTTTCAAGGTTATTTCTCCGGGGGGTGCGCACACTTTTCATCGAATATATATATATATATATATATATATATATATATATATATATATATATATATATTCGGTGAAAAGTGCGCGCTCGCCCCGGAGAAATAACCTTGAAAATCTATTCCCACGCTTAACAACGAAAATACTATTATTTTACTAAAGAATTAATAAAGTTGTGAAGTGTACTTATATTAATATTAGAGTTAAGCATTATGATTTCTCGTTTAATTAATGAGCCGCCTCATCAAGTAATTGCGTCAAAGTTAAGAAATATGCTACTTGCCACAGACTATTAAACAAATTTTGATGAAGCAAAGAAAATAATAATAAAATAAAAGAAAAGAAAACACATATCATGGACAAGCGAATATTGAAGCCGAGAGGTAACTCGCCTAAATACTACATATGCACACAATATTTCTTTTTAGTGTAAAGGAAAGCTCAAAGCTGTTCTGCAGAAGCATAATATTAATTCTGATCGCCGTTTCTCAGTGTTCTTTTTTGGCTACGGCTAATGAGAAATTTCGCCAGCAGCCTTCAACTTTTCTAGCTGGACTCCATTTAACCCCACCAGTCTTACAAAAAACTAACTCGCTCTTTGAGATGACATAAGCGTCATCGGTTTGCGAGTAAATGCTACTAGTGCGCATTTTTCTGGTGATATGCTGAGACCCTGTTTACACAAGTAGTTCGCTGTCAAAGTGGCCGCTCTTTGAAGTCGCGCACGTATCTGAGGACGTGTGACTGCCGAAGTGCAAACACAGGTGTCGTCAGCGTATATTGAAATTTTGATGGTAGTTGGCAAGTATTCAGCGAGTCCAACGACAGCGAGGTTGAATAGCGTCGGGCTGAGAGCACCGCCTTGAGGAACGCCCCTGCTGGTATAGCGTCGCGTAGTTGGGCTATCGTCAGTTAACACAAAGAATGATCTTGCAAATAGATAACTTGCAATCCACAAAAAAAAAAAAAAACTCGACCACCTAGGCCACCCGTCGCAAAAAAATAAATTATGGAGTTTTACGTGCCAAAACCACTTTCTGAATATGAGGCACGCCGTAGTGGCGGACTCCGGAAATTCGGTCACCTGGGGTTCTTTAACGTGCACCTAAATCTAAGCACACGGGTGTTCTCGCATTTCGCCCCCATCGATATGCGGCCGCTGTGGCCGGGATTCGATCCCGCGACTTCGTGCTCAGCAGCCCAACGCCATAGCCACTGAGCAACCACGGCGGGTAACCGTCGCAAGGGCGTCGAGAATGGCCTCATGTAATACGTTATCGTATGCCCCTTTCACATCTAAGAATAAAGCTGCAGATAATCGCTTACGGGACCTTTCGTGCTGGACATCCTCTTCCCCATCTTTCATCTCCCCCATCCCTCTCCCATGTGTAGGGTAGCAAACCGGTTAAGCTAAACTGGTTAACCTCCCTGCCTTTCCTTCTCCACTTTTTCCTTCCTTCCTTCCTAACTCGCTCTTTTCATTATATGCGGTTTACCATTCCAAAATTGCTTATATGGGCAGTAATACCCCGCCCTTGTGAAAAATAGACGAAGTATCCACTGTAGGCAACCAGTGCACAATCAAGACAACTATATGACGGAGAACAATCGCACTTCCTTTTTTTGGAAGGCCACACATTCTGCCATCGTCTCCACGCTCACACAAAAGACTGGTGTTCGTTTACATAATTCGGCGAATTGCCCTGAAGCGCACTACCTATTAAAGCGACAGTCGTGCGCTTACGGCACATACATTATAAGCAACGCACAGAACGCGAACAACGCGAAGCGAGGCTCCTCGCTTTTCTTTACGAGACGTGTTGCTTATTCCTGTGCACAAAATTATGGCGACGCTCGTGTTCTTCCGAGGCGGACCTTTATTAAGAATCACAAGCGCTTTTGATGCGCTCGTCTGAGCGCCCTGACTAAACTTCCAGTTTGCGCAGCCTGTCCCTTCCGGAGCGCGCATCTCCAAAACAACCAGCTAGCATAATGGCTGACGGGTCCCGCACAGGGTCAGCAAAGAGCCACGCTATGACGGAAAGTGGCCGGGTCGTATCTCAGAGCCGCCTGACAGGGCGCTCTTCCCTGATGAGTGGTGGCGCGTATGCACAAAGGTGTGCCGTTCAGCGAGAGAGAGAGAGAGAGACAGAGAGACAAAAAGAAGAAAAGCAAGTAAATGAGGAAAAAAGATATCGTGCGCTTAGAGGCAGCGAGTTTAGAGAAAACGCATTTTCGCTCACTAATATCTTATTTTATTACTTTGCGCACCTGGATCTGAGGAACCCATCGGTGTTCTAACTTTCGCATTTGTTTCGTTCCTGATAGCTTTTCCTCAAGCGTGTTCCGGGGCCTCGGCTAACGGAAGCCAAACACTCTCCCTTTGCGCGTATGTGGCGCTTCGTAGTAAAGATCGTTTTGTGCGAACGGAGCCGATTAGGAGAAATACTAGCGAAAGAATCTTTCCAGGAGCTATCGAGATAAAAGTTTCACAGGAAAAAAAAAATGTTTGAGTTTGTGGATATCAATAGAATAAGAAAAAAGGGAAAACATGCCCCACGATAGAGGCGTCGGTTATGCACGTGCGTTTCCGTTTAATACGAGTCTCGAACGCATTTAACGACGGGCTGGACCCCCTTGTATAGATGGCACATCCCGGCAGGACAAATAGCGTTCCCGTTCTTTTCTTTCACCCCTTCCACTGATATCCTCACGCTACTGTTTGGGACAGTAAGCAATAGCGCAGGGCTGTTTACGTTCGTGTTCGTAAACAGAATCTTATAGGCGCCCACGCCTGCTTTAATGTGTCTGAGTAAGATAGAAAAACACAAATAAGTGAGTGGACACGCAGCAGCGTCTTGGGACCAAGACAAACGTAGGAAGGGGCTACATTTCGCTTTCAGAGAACACAGAATGCAGACGCCTGTCGAATGTCGTAAATGTACAGGCCTGCTATTTTGTAAAGGCTGTGATGTTTCAGGGAGCGAAGAGTGCATTGTCATGTCTTCCTCGCTGTCTTTGATAACGCGAATTCCATTTATTATGCAAAGGCTCCTGGGCAGGCCAAAGGAGAGCACAAGAATTTCTGAAAACACTGAATTTAATTGTTTTTTTTACGTTTCGGTGCTTTAAGAGTTACAGCTGTTTCTACGAATTTACGAAATCGGCAAGGCCAATACCAGCAATGACTATGCTGCGTAGCCGGCGCTTTCGTGCCGAAAGTAATGTTAATGTGCCTGTGCGTTTTCTTTTTTCTTTCTCTCTTAACAAGCGTTTACGTATATTAATTTTCTTCCTTTCAGTGCCTCCTAATTCTATCTTATTTTCTAATTTTGATTTGAGAAATAGTTGAAAATAAGTAGCATATCGATTGCGCTATTTGGATGTTGGGAATGCCGTCGAAAGGGGCAAAGGGCAATGATTGATTGAAGGAGCGATGCTCAGGGGTTAATTATGACTGCCTCAGGTTCCTTAACTTGCCCAGGCAATATACAAAGACGAACACACTTGTATTTTTCCTCCTTCGGAGCAGTACCACTGCACGCAGTAAACATAATCGCGACTGCGTCCTTCTCTATTCGACCGGCGGATGTTGCGTCTCTATTAAAGAAAGTTATACGAGAACTTGGTTTCAAAGCCGCTTTTTATTAAACATTCCTTATTAGCGGGAACTAATTAATAGTTCCAAATATTAACACTGCATTAGTATAAAAACTCACTTTTATTTCCTGCTGCGCACCAGTATATATGGAGCAATATGGATTATTTACGTTATACTCTGCTATGTATGGTATTATGCATATTCTGCATACCGTATATATTCTGTTTTATGAATCAGATCAAGGACTTGATGAATGTTATTTTTCTCGCTTTTAATTTGTAGACACCATGTTGTCAGGACGAAAGATCCACTCAGATAAATTTAGAAAGAAGTGGCGAGAGACATTTGTGCTATTGCTTGCGAGCGCTCCTTATAACTGTTCATAAGGGGCGAATATTGATTTATGGCAACTGCCATAACGTCCTAGATCTACTCTGCCAAAAAGCCTGTGCATTGTCTTGATCTTCGGATCCCTAACATCATTGTACCCTGTCCGTGACGTCACATGAGTATATTTTTTAAAACCGGCGTATAAGAAGAATGTTTTCTGACGATTTCGTTATTTGGCCTTACAGATGGTCTTACAACGTAGGGCACTTAGCATGCAACAATACACAGACAAATGCGAACACAAAATGAGTAAGAACGGCTGCTATTTGTTCAGCTTACCTGGTCGAACGACGTTTTGGCATGCGTGATTTTTTTGCCAGTTTGGCAAGCGCTACATTTGAATTTCACGGCAGCTTTATCAATCATGCATGGTGTTTCCCGTCGGAAAACTACACATGGGCGATGACCTAAAAAAAAAAATCTGTTTAATTATTTTTTTAATGAGTAAGATCTAGTATTGCGTACTGATAGTTAACTACTAAATCGTTTTCATACTTCGCTTTTTTTGCGCTGTTCTCACTTTTAAGTTCACATTTTACCGCACCATTCCTGGGCACCGCAAGTAAGTTTGAAGCAATAAAGAAGTCTTACCCCGACGTACGATTTAACGTGATTTCCGCAGTCATCATGTATATTGTAGCAGACTGGTGACTGGAAAAGGAGGAGACGAAGATTCTTCATGCTCTATACTGCTCTAAACAATGATTTAATAACATATCCTCTATGTAATGCTCGTTCATTTAATGCCATCAAAACAGGATTGATCCGAAAGCCTCCTATGGTGCTCAAGTAAAATCAGCTAAGAACATAAACCGAACTAATATGGTGAAAAATAAAAAGGCACATTGTAAGAATTTACGCCAATTTTTTATGTTGTTAACAGCAATGTGCAGTAATGGGCTCGGTCGTCATATATCATGTGTCAAAAGATAGCGTTAAGGACGTAATAAATCACTGCAACTTCCTGTGGAGCACCTAAACACGACAATGTGAGCCGCCCACCTAAAACCACATTTTATGACCAGGCTCCTAGTTTGGCGTTGCGCTTCATTAGCGCTTTTCAGGAAAAGTGAAGCACGCCACACTATTCCCTAAGCACCGAGTTAATTAGGACCCCGCAGACTAGCACATTTTTTTCTTTGTGGACTGTTTAATTCGGTCATAACTATCTTTCGCTTTGTTTGCTAACTGTCCCCAGGTACTCAGTCATTTGTGAGAACATATTTTTGCGTTCTTTACGTGTTATTCTAAGGAAACCAGAACACAGTGTTCGCGTAAACATGGTTAATCCCTTAATCAACAAAAGTAAACGTCTCTCGTTGTTTGTTCTTTCCGTTTACATCAAACCATTATTGCTACAAACACACAAAGGGAAAGAAATCGCCATCAATACGACCACCAGAAGTCACCGAACTAATATGGTGAAAAATAAAAAGGCACATTGTAAGAATTCACGCCAATTTTTTATGTTGTTAACAGCAATGTGCATTTTATTCCGTAAAGCTGGCGCTTTGGAGTTTGAATACAATGTTGTGTTCACTTAGGCTACAATGCCTATGTGAAGCAAATGTGTATTTATGTCGTCTCTAATTGAAACCAATCGAGCAATCAGCCTTAATAACTAGGTATGTTTTGTGTGACAAATTCAGCTATCCTTACGTAGTGAAAAAGAAAAAGAAAATAAAACCTAAGAACGAGCACTTTATTGCTGTGGCGGTGCACGATGTTGTGAAGCAAAATGTATTTCCTCGAAGCGGTTTCGGAGAACGTGAAGGTAGCTTTAATTTGACGCAGCTTCAATAAGCCTTTTCGCAAAGGATGTCAAACAAGGCATCTCGGCTTCTAAGGAGCCAACCATGCATGGTTCCGTAGAAGATTTTCGGGTTTTGTATGTGCCTGCGGCAGGTCGACAAGCCCTTCGAAAGGAAGCGTTTATTAATCAATAGAACAAACTGGGGTCAATTGTTTGTGTTCTACCATAAAACGGAGGCTCTTGTACGCTCAAATGTCACCAGGAAGCAAGTGCGATACTGCTATCCTCTTCCATCCTAATCGCTCTTATGCGGCCGGCATTTTTCGCAAATTACAAAGGCTGTAATACAGGTGAAGGAGCTCACGTTTTCAAAAGCTATACGACCACGCCTAGCGACAGCTTATATTATGAAACTCAATGGCTTACTTATGATTTGGCTGAGCAAAATTAGCAACTAGTCACTATCATGAAAGTGAATAAAACATACATAGAAAGCTGTAGGGATGAGACTGCTGATTGCGTAGAACACGCCGAAGACGTGCAGTTTATCCTTCCCTGCACTAGCAGATGTTATGCTTAGGACAACGGAAAAGCCGAAATATGTCCCCTCAGGAAAATTATGCGGATAACATGCTTAGTTGAAAGCGACGTTATGCGATGCCCTTTGCAGGTAGCTCGAGTATCGTCTGGTGTTCTACAAGGCCTTAACTAGACAAACTAATGTGATCCTGTGAGACAAACAATTGTGTGCGAGGCTTATCGTGGGAGTGACGACAGGAGCAAGGTGGCGACATGAACGATGACATGACAACTAATTTACTCTACTGCAGTGAGGGAACGTTGCAACCCGTCCTGTTACGCCCTGTGCCGATCCCGAAGAAGGCACATTGTCACATAGAGTTCTTTTATGCTCTTGCTGCCACGAACTAAAGTCTAGGGATACCGACGTGGTTTTCGCCTTGGTAGACAACTCTGCGTTTTACCAGGCCGGGGCGAAACCGCTCTGCTACGATGACGTGTGCTTTACACGTTGCAAAATGACGCAGAGATTTTGCGGTAGAAGAACCTAAACAGTTCCTTGCACGTTCTTGCACGCAAAATAATTTCATGCATCCTGCGTCCTTCTGCGCAGCATTTATTTGGAGCGTTTCAAGAAAGCTTCGCTTAACGGTGATTAAACGCTGGCATCTATACTCTAAGAAGACTTTATACCCTTTGGAGTGCCCCTTCTGCCACACAACAATAATCGTCATCTGCCTTGATGCGTTTAATTTCTTGAAAACGGCGCGCCCGCTACTTTCCAGTCGGGAATGCTATCATGCTGATAACGCGCATGCCGTTCGTTACTGGAAAGCACCGGACTCGCAGCGTTAAAGAAAAGAAACGCATCAAGGCAGATGACGATTATTGTTGTGTGACAGAAGGGGCACTCCAAAGGGTGTAAAGTCTTCTTAGAGTGTACCCTAAATTCTATTTTTATTAGAAAGGCCCAAAAGTAGCCGGGACAAGTGTCTGGTATGGGGCAAATAGTGATTTGGATTGGAAAGCAAGCTGCGTCAGCAAAAAAAAAAGTCAGAAACTGCAAAAGCGACACAGATAGTTCCATACATAGTCTATGGCACTGGAGAGCTGGATTTCAACTACCTGTCACTCGAATCAACGACAGGCAAACGCGTGGATATATATTCGTGACATATACAGAAAGCGCAGAAAAGCGACCTACGTATTTTTAGCTCCACCCCGGGCACGGCGCCTCCTTGCTCCACGCCCGATTCCTCAAATGCCTCCGCGTTTTGGGCAAACAAACAAACAACAAATCCTGGAGTGGCCTTTGTTGCTAACTGATGCGGAGCTTTAAAACGAGACTCTACAGTGTAGAATAAACCGTCCTTCCAGGCAAACGCTTGCAAGCGAAAAGGCAAGACAATAAAGGCTCTCTTATATATGACTAGGGTTGCTTGTTGGGCTTGTTGGTATATTAAATAATGAAGGCTTTAGGCGTAGCGCACCTGCTCTGGACACACATGGACACACCCGCACTGGACAAACACACTGGACACACATGGACATTGAATGCTCTTGTGTCCAGTGTCGAGTGTGCTACGCCTAAGGCCTTCAGTACTCTTATACATGCACATGTCTTACCTTAAGGACACGAGGACGCACATTTTACCTTAAGGGTGCAATATCACGAACCACTTCGGGTGAGCTCGGCTTCGATGCTTCTTACCTTACGTGAGAAGCCGCACAGATGTGTTTGATTTGTGTTTTGTAACACAAAACTTATTCATGGCTCTCTAAAACCAAAGCTTTCAGCACACCTTTCGCACCTTCATTTCTGCGAAAAATAGGCTTATGCATTGAAGCAGTAAGCAGGGTGGCATATTTATGGGGCTGAACGCAAAAAGAAAGAAGAAACTTAATAAATAAATAAATAAATACAAAAATAAAAAAGAACGACACCAATCAGACCACAAGAAAGCGTATGGTGCAAAGTGGCACCATATTTCACGGTTAGCAATACCCAAATGAAGAAGATACCACAGTTCTAGAATGTTTTTGGATTTCGTTAACCAAATTTTCTGCTGAGTTGTGACAGGACCCTTTCTGTAGCATATTTTTAGTGATTTGGCCAGTGTTGCGTACCCCGACGACATTGGCCGGCAGCATTGGGCGCCATTGGGCAGAGAGACATTATTTAGCACGCAAACAGCAATAAGCGCATGCCAAACAGCCGTTTCACAAAAAGTGCGCGTCACAAGTTTCGGACATTCGATCCGAGCTCCACGGGCAAAAGCTTGCACCCACGTGCCGGTGCATTGGCTTTCACCTAAATGTTCACCTAGCATGCCTACCGGTGCTGTATTAAGGCGAGCGAACTCAAGCGAACTCTTGCATTATGCTTGAAGGTCAACTGCATCCGCTGGCCATACGCTGCCATCACTGCCGAGTTTTCGCGTGCGTATAGCACAAGGCATTCTCGTCGTGTCCACATCGAGTTTACGCGGGCTGGAAAATGGGGTTGCGCGCAATTTAATATTAAACCCTGTTTCCGCCTCATTTTTCCGCGATGAGGGCGCGCGCGTACCGTAATGGGCGCCTCTGCGTGGATGGGGTAGCGTCGAGTGAGCGCGAGTTTCCAGCTGACGCGCGCAGCGTGCTGAAATTGGCGTCGCAGGGGTACACGCTGGGGGGCCCTATTATATGGCGGGGGATATATTGTTCGTCGTGAAGCGACACGGGAGAAGACGCAGGTAAATATGATGCGATATTCTGTCGACTAAACTCTCAGGTTTATGTTCATCGGCGTAAAAACGCGGCAAACGTTGCCCGGGAGACGTTTTCGCATCATACTGGGCCGAGTTATGTAGGTAGCGAAGACGAGAGTGGGTGAAAAAATAATGCAGATGCAACACGCCTTTCATAATCTATGTGGAGCGAATCAGTCGTGAAGCGGTCAATGGAATGATATATGCAATTAAATACAATGTGTATAATTGTCCTTATTTTAATTCTGCGCAGCTTCTAATTTCATGCTATGTTTATGCACCGCATAGTTGACAACTTTATAGTTATACAATGTCAATATCTATGGACTACACCCTTCACAAGCTATGCAGAAATGCCTCCGCCACTTCAGGCGCGTTACAAGGAAACGGAGTGGATAATTGCAGGTAAAACCTAATTATCACTCTGGCTTTGTGTAAATCGAATGACTGTCACTGCTGCAAAGAAACATAAAACTCAAAACGGATGCCTTTTCTAAATATAGGAAGTCGAAGATACTGATTGCTGCTATTAAGAACTCAAGATAATTTTACTTCAGGAAAATTAAATTGATATTTCATTCATAATTTATCAAATTTGCATTGTCTGAGTCGAGAAGCACTTGTCTTGGCATAGTAGTGTCATTGATAGTGTCTGTTACAGGTGAGGATTATTATTTTCGACCTCCTAAATTCAACAGTACGTTGCGAGATTGAGTGATCTACAGTTAAGGAGCGGGATTGAATATCTAGATTTATTAGTACCGCAAGGTAATGGCGGCTCCTTGTTGCTCGCTCTCCTTTTGAACACACCAAGCATTTCTGCATTTTGTTTGTATTTTCCCGACCATTCCGAACTCTACGTTTCCTGTGAACAAAGCAGAACTCTGGTTCTACTTTCTTCAATGTTTTGTTCGCTGGTTGGCCAAACGCTGGAAAATGTTTGGTCAACGGGTGGAGAAGTACAAACCACGCTTTTGTAGAAAGAATCGCAGCAGACAGCCGAGACGTTCCAGACGTGACTGCTTTCTCTCTGGATTCGGAGGGATAAAACGTTTGTTCAACGGACGCTCGTTCGGCGGTAATGTCCTAGCTGTCCTTCGATGCTGGCGAAAAGGGAAAGTTTACTTCTGAGTTGGTCAGCAACACGTCGACAGCTGCGCTTGAGCCAGTCTTCTTTACTTTCGCTACGTGACGCCTGGCAAGTATAAGGTGGCTTTGGAGCCCCCGACTGCTCCTTAGTGTGCTGGCAAATAGACCTCTTCACCCTTGCCATCCTTCGTGTCGTCCACTTAGATTAGGATTCGCCGAGTCGGCGTTGGTTCCTACAACCGCGCTTGCTTAGCTTGGCGGCTCCAAATGACTTGGTGCGAGGACGTGATGTTTAACTTGGCTTAGTTTTGTCGGAAGCGCTTTTCCCCTCATGTTTTCTTTGTTAACATTTTCTCTCGCCTTCGTGTGCTTTATTCTCAGCGGACATGTTAGCTGGAAGCAATGGCTACTTGGGAAAAGAAAGCGACGACAGGCGTGGTGACCGGGAGCGTTTCGATTAGCGTTCAGAATTGTCTTTGTTTGCCTTCTAGTATCTCCTGGCAGGCAGGAAGAGTGCTCTTGAGAAGTAGAGATACAAGATCTGTTTCGCGCGCTGCCTGCATAGCTTACCTTTATTCAGTATATTTGCCGCAGCACTCGTTTTTCGATGAAAATAGGTAGAAGGCATTGGGCGCAAACCGTACGAGCAATAAACTAGGATGCATTATGAATAATAGTAATTTGGCCACACAAAGTGGATGTGGAAAAAATAACAGAATTTGATGTTCTAAGCTATGCGCTAAACTGACTCACACTTGATGAATTGAAGTGCCGCAAATATTTTAGTTGTTCCGACGACATATATTACCGGCTACAAATGTAGTGCATGCGAAGATACGATGACAGAAACACACCAGCGTAGGAAAATAACAAAATGTAATTATGTCACGAGCTTTCACCATCATTCATTCTAGATTCGGTTATGCATTCCCTATGTATTGAAGTATTTATGTTAAATGAAGTTATATGCTTGAAGTCTTTCTTGCAGAGCCAAGTTTGCTTTCAACCCACCGCGACATAAAGGATAATTTGTGCAATAGAATAATCATATGTTCCGATTCAATGTTACGCGTAACAATGTTTTTTACGTATATCGTGAATTTATTGGACATAAGTGAATTGTTAAACATACGAAAAATAAGTAAGCACCGTTGATCCCTTAAACATGTCTCATATTTATTAAACTGAATCTGGTTACCCTTTAATGTCTGTCATTATATTCTTCAGATTTTACACCCGCATACACTGCCACGCGTGAACATATTAGTTTTAAAGAGAGAGAGGAAGGCAAAGGAAAGACAGGGAGGTTAACCCGAGATTATCTCCGGTTGACTACCCTGTACTGGGGGAGGGGCAAGGGGATGTAATAGGTGAGAGAGAGAAGGATAAAAAAAATAAAAGAAGAACCTAAACACAGACACGCACGTACACACGAACTGTTTCTGCGGGGACTGTCACGCAACCCGCAAAGGCGTTCCTAGTCTTACGCAGTGTCACCGTACAGTCCTACGCCCCACAGTGTAGTCACAATCTGTCAGAAAGTCACGTGTCTTTGAAGTATCGCAGCAGCGCCTTCATAGAGGATCGCGCTGATGTTCGCGTAGGCCAGGTACCAAGGATCTTGTTTTCTGACATTGGGCGCTTGTCCAGTTTGCCTAGGGTGGCTGAGAGGACCGCTCTTTGTGGGTTAGAACGAGAGCACTGACAAAGAAGATGCTCGATTGTTTCATTGCACCCGCAGTACTCACAAAATGGGCTGCTGGCCATTCCGACAAGGAAAGAGTAGGCATTTGAAAATGCTACTCCAAGACATAGACGGACTAGAAGGGTGCAGTCACGTCGTGGGAGCTCGGGTGGAATACGGAGCTGTAAATTACGGTCCAGGGCATGAAGGCGTGCACTTGTGAAATAGGATGAATTCCATTGGGCTAATGTCAGGTTACGCGCAAGTGCGGAAAGTTTTTTCGCTGCGTCGGCTCTCGAAAGAGGAATGGCAACGAAGTTGACGCCGTCATGGCAGATCGGGCAGATCAGGCATGGTCGGGCATGGCAGATCGGGCAGCTGCGTCTGCTCGATCATTGCAATGCATGCCACAGTGACTAGGCAACCACTGATAGTTTTAAGATAACTTACGAAAGTTATTGCATGAAATTGTTTCATGTAAATGAAACAATTTGAAACGATTAAAAAAGAAGAAACATATCTTAGGATGCTTAGTTCGCAATTCAACAAAATCAAATTTTACGAAATATTTGCGAACTCGAATGACATACCACTTTGAATGACTTTTTCATAATCGGCCGGGTCTGCATGTGTCCGAGACAGAGTTTTTTTTTATTTTAAATGGAACACGAGGCCAAGCACGATTGACTGTATTCAAAATAAAGAGCGGTGTATGGTTGATTAAAACGTACATGGACACTGTTGATTCTGCCGGAATAGTGAACTTATGCGTTTTCGCACGGATACAGAACAAGCCCAGAGTTTCACTTCTGCACTGCACATTGTTTCAATACTTTTTAAGGTTTTGTGTGAAAATTCTTTTTCACGCATTTGTAACAAAGCTGTCCTAATATTTGTAGTTTTATTTGCCCTGTAATTCACTTATAATCACCTATGTTAAATAACGGACCCCTGCCACAACCATTGAAACGGTTTTGAGTTCCTGTCTGTATACAGAATATCATGTCATTATATTGTCACGTGGTAGTGACGTTAAAGAACACAGTAGAAATGCTGTGAAAGACAAAACTAAGTTTTTTTGGGGGAGCCTGCGCCCACAAAAACAGGCTACACTTAAAGCACAACAACAGCAGCGAACACAGACAGCGATCGTCGAAAATCTGATCAGCGGGTCAAACGCGTCGGTTTTTATACACCAGTCGTCGAATGTTCCAGAGTAATCGCTGGGGCCCGCGTGTCTTCCACAAATTTCTACACTATTCGTGTCACACATACATGCAATCAGATTACAGAAGGCTCGGTAACAGACAGAGGATGGAACCATCGATAGCATTCCAGAAACTTCCGATACATGCAGGCGCGTCCTGCGCTGTGCGATATTTGTTAGGCGGTGACAAGCGGTTCCCCGGAAAAGATAAACAAGTACACGTGTCAGTATGTATAAAAAGATGAAAACTGATTGATTGATTGACTGATTGATTGATTGAATGTTTATTTTGATTGTCTGTATTTTTGATTCCTCAAAGAGAGTCGAAGGCCATTGTAGCACATTCGATTTATAGTTCTACTCAGCACAAACGCCTGCTTTCGGAGAGGGAAGATGACGATTCTTTCGAAGACTGAGATTATATTTTGCGCTTTCTTTAGAAAATAAAGAAGTTCATGAAATCGCTTAGTGAGAGTAGGACCTACCAGGTAGAGTAAAAGAGTCAAACGGGGTAACTTTTAGTTGAATGAACAGAAAAGTGTTCTTGAAACTTGTAAAACAAGATAGGGAACAATGCCATATGTGTTGTAATTGAATTCGACGAATTCGCCGATCCAGCGGCTCACTTAACGACTGAAGAGAACGTTTAACAACATATTGTTACACAATAGTAATCAAGAAAAATGTACTTGAAAAGATTTGTCCTCCCTTGAAGTGAAAGCAAGTGCCATAATTGCATCAACGTTCGAACTGAGTGGATGAAGCTTTTCGTTGTGCTGACCAATTGTTCTCTCTGTGTTACGACACAGTGGTAGAGTCACACTAAGTTGATGTTGTGGGAGAGGGGCGAGGGGGTAATTTGAAGAGTAGCTCAAAATATCGACTTTAAGGCGGCCTAGCCCTATGCTTGCTGTCCACAAAACGCTATATGCGACCACTGTTTGCTGCCTGTTGTCCAAACACACTTTAGCACAGAAACCGTTCCATTTCAAAGAAGATATTTAGGTGACCAATGTTGCAAAATAAAGTTGATTATTGAGTTCATGTCCTTAGATCTGTTGCTGAATTTCTACAATGCGAACTAGCAACATAACACGTGCGATTGCGCTTGGTATATTTTACGGTGTATCTAAAGTGTAATGACTTATGGCGTTTATGCGTTTCTTCTGTGATGCCGCCGAAGAAACCGCGTCACACTCTATACGAGAAAAGAGAAAAAAAGATATATGCACCTATAAAATCAGCTTCACGGGAAGCACCATATGAGTCACAGGTTACAGATACAACTCCCATTTTAAGGCACGCACAGAATCCATTCGTACCATGTTGGCTACATACAAAAGCAACAGTGCAGCAAGCACGGATTGCATATGCAGAACTAAAGAACACCTCTTGCACAGAAAGATCAATGCAGCAAGAGTGTGAGCCTGAACTACCTCCATAATCGTCGTTGTATGTTCTACCTCGTATAACATCTTTGTTATACGTGCCCATTATGTGATATCAGCTCTCATGCCCCGGAGTGCTAGCGACGAGCTGAAGCTCAGGAGAAAGCTTCTTCTTCGCACCCGGACTCGGAAGATTTTCCAATTTTTTTGTTCCTGTTATATCTTATTTGCTTCGCTCGATGTACAAAGATTCACTAAAGCGCGTGCAAGAGACTTTGAGTCTTCACTCTGGCCTCTCGTAGAATATTGCCCAAGGCGCGTCTTCATGGAAAACAGAAAATTAAATGTATGTATAAAGTGATCATACAAAAGAAAAACGCCTACACAGGCGAGATCTTTTTTTGCGCGTCTCAATTTTTAAGAAAAGGCAATGATCTTTGACATGGACAAAGCAATGACAATGAATAACATCCTTGTTTGTGATTTACGCCTATCCTTCAGTCAAGAATTGTGGTCTATAGGCATTGAGATTGCGTCAGTGAATTCTTGCGTATTTAAAACCGAAATCTTAGTGTTTCATCAATTTATTGCATCAAAAACACCCCTGGAACTGATTATTACTGGCTTTACTCTATATTACAGATCGCTCTTACATCTTCTATGGGAATCTTTTGAGGGCATAGTGAGGACAGTTTTACAGTGACCGATTTCAAAAGAACCTATGTGGTAATATTTATTGGTACCCTTACATTTACGACTTGCAAGAAGGCTTGGTACTTTTATTAGGTTTTTTTTTCTTTTACGGCATTGTAATGTTAGTGAGTGCCAGAAGGAGTTATAAAGTTAGTACCGTTTCCTGAAGAGCGAACATTGAAAATTACTTCTCTTACATTATCTTAATGCTCATCGTGCGCCAACCTGCACGCAACGACTCATTAAAAACGTTTAAGCCGCTCTCTTTGTCTTCATCGGTAAGGCTAGAGCGTCGGCATTAACGTTTTTTTAGTTTGCACTTGAAAAGTAAGCGAAGAATCGTACACCTAATTGGCAGTGGTTGTGCTTGGAAGCTGACATTGCCGTGGAATGTGAAGTCGTCTAAGAAAGATTAGACTTTACGGAGTCGGAAAGGCTGCTTGAGCACGTCGACGTGAAGGAATCCTGGTTTATACATTATATATATATATATATATATATATATATATATATATATATATATATATATATATATAATGTATTAACCAGAATTTTTACACGGTCGTTAGCCATTACGCTAGAGTATCTCGAACTTAAAGCTACGCACACTTAATGGGTTGCTGAAATGGTGACACGGCGTCAAGTACTAGGCGGGAAACATTAAGTGAACGGCCTACTTAGCGAACAGACGTAGAAGAAAAGAAAAGAAGGAAACCCTGAAGTATGTATTGACTTCACTCTAAAGTGGGCACTTCCAAGGAATGTCTCCACGGTGCCTACTACATCGCTTTGAACTGATTAAAGCGCGCTAACTTAACCCCCCTAAGCGACAGATAATGCCACTCTCCAAGGCTCACCCAACCTTTGAGTAGTTTGCGAGGATTTCTGAGAGGGAGCTGTTTCAACGATGAAAATAGGAAAGTTGTAAGCGGGTACGGCAGCAAGCGCAAGCACTGCCTGATCCACTGCCTTTAAGTATAGACTGAGTAAAAGCGGCCACTCTCGCAATCATGCGTATGATCCTATCTTATGCGCTCATTAGCGGCACGAGCCTGCAGTTGAGAATCCTCAATAATTTTAGACGAGCTCTAAGCTCTAAGCTGTTTGTCTAGCGGTCTTGCAGCGGTGGAAACTGTATGCGAAATCAGACAATTCAAATGCCGCATTGGTTTAACTTACGGTGTTATTTCCTTTATACTAACCGTGCCGGGGTCTAATCTTCGTTCCAGCATCGTGCGCTTAATCTGTTCGTGACTAAAGCTTAAATTTTAATTCTGTGATGGGATTACGAAAACGGAGTTGAGCCCATGGCCACTCTAAAGCGGCGCCGAATAACGAGAATTGGCCGTCTCTTTACCTATTCAAACTTTCGCGTTTCCCTATTTTCTTTCCATTCGCAGCCTAAAATGCTCTTGATCAGAATGCCAAGTCATAATTACATGATGATGTTTCCAACAGCGCATTGTGATGCCGGTGTGATGGCCAAGGATATTTGCGATCTTTAAAGTTTTGGTTCCATGCAGTGTTGTTTTTAGTGACCGAACTGCTTTTATATAAATTTATTTGTTCGAACCCACATTAACATATGAATAGAGATCGACTGAGTTTTTGGCAAACTCTGTGTGAGCAAATAAAACAGTAAAGGACAATCGATAGATCAATATAAGAAATTGTGCTCTAAGGAAAGCTTGGTCAGTATACATTTGTCACAAGGCCAATACTTGAAATTTTTTTTTTGTTTCTTTTCGTCACCGCCAGCGATGGGAATAACTTCAAATAACTGCCATGACGGTTGTTTTGCTTGATGGCCAGAACGCGATAGTAGGCCTCATTGTTATTATGCAATTCTGCATGTTCGGGGTGCGAAATACCTGGCGGGCGTGGCATTGCAGCCTCGAGTGTTAGCTTACCAGCGTGCAAAACAGAGGACATGCGTGTTCTGGCTCATCTGATTAAGTGAAATGGTTCCGAAAGCGTACCGCGAAGGACTTGTTTGCGTAAACGACAAATAGCAAATAGAACACCGTAAAACTGACAATTTTCTTTTCAACGGTTGAAAATAATTATGACAGGGTGCTTGTAGTCTTACCAGGAAAGGTATGCCGAAGTATTGCGTGACTTAGAGCGTTCAGTGATTGTTTAGTGCTGAATTTTCAAAACATATCAAGCAGGTGGCGCAACCGACCATAATCCTCCTATTCAAGCTTCGTGTTTTGTGGTTCTTGTTTTTATCGCTGAATTACTGTTTATTATCGTTTAAGAATTATGTGTAAAGCGTTCCTTCCCTCTTTCTTTTATTTCATAATCTCCATGCGCATTAACTTTCATTGACGCACTCATTGTCACTGACGCACCCTAATATACTTTGTTATGTCAGGAAAATAGAGCGACGCTCTCACACATGTTGTTGGAGTGTCGTGTTATATCAGCTACAATGGCAGTACCTCCGGAGGTTCTTGCGGCGAAGTGGGCCGCCGCTCTGATCAGCTCCAACCTCAAGACGCAAGAGTGGGCAGTGCAGCAGGCCCGAGAGGCAGCGACAGGGCAAGGCCTTGAAGTCCCCTCATGGGAGACATGAGCCCGGTCGTTAAACTTCGCCTGATTTAAAATAAAGTTGTTTCCATCCATGCGCAATCGGGGTATTATGTGTCCCTTCAGCCAGTCTCATGGCGCCAGCAGTGCTTCAGAAGAAAAGGCTACCTATCGCAGACTGCGTCTGTGGCACCTCAAGACGACAATTCGGAAAAGACACGCCGACTGGAATTCACGATCAACATGTTTTGCAGCAGTTTCAAAACTTCACAGCTCTTAAATAAATGTTCGCACTTTGAACAAAGAAAACGCTGTCGGCCGCACAAGTGATTACGTGTTCACGAAATTAAGTTGCATTATTGCGAAGCAACACAAATTTACTGTGAATGAAACATTTAGAGCGCAAACAAACGTAACCCCCTGTGAAGTTGACTTGCCGAGTGCTACATGCTGAAACGCTGCATCGCTCCTATGTCGAAAGCTCGGGGAAGCACACCGCTTTTTGCTGCTACTGGGAAGCTAACATATTGCCAGCCGACACGTATCTTGGAGTTGAAGCCATGATCCACCTAACAGAAAAGAGAAGGGCAGAAGAGAGTGAAGTTAGGTTCCATGACAGGATGAAAAGCAACTTCGAAAAAAGAAAAAAATAAGACGAACGCAGCGATACCAAGTATCGATACCAAGTACCAAGAACTCAGTTGGAGACTGAGTGCTAGTGAGAACGTGATTGTCCAACTCAGGCCTAAATTGCAGAGGAAACATTTAAAGACTATTTCGTATGCAGGCCCCAACGGCACCGTCAAATAGCAAACGTTTTTAATACCATTGAAACCAAGGGTGCGACGCCCAGCCTCGACCAAACAGGAGAGAAGCTTCGAGTAAGCGCCGAGCGTGAATTGTAATTGAGCCTGCCAAATAATCAAACTGGAGTAACTTGGCCGGCGTTGGTGCGCATGGGAACTTGGGGTGCAAGTTCACGCCCCCATGTGTCCCTCTAATTGCTGTCACAATAAAATGTCAGAGAGTGCATGCCTGAACATGGACAAGATCGCGATGTGCCCAACCTTAAATCACACGTGGCGGCGTTGTCACTACCTAATACCTAGGGTGCCTCGATAGTACACTAGAAGGCACTATTGAGGCGTCCGATAAAAACCTTCTGGAACAACATCGTACATTGAATGTACGTTGAAATCAGATAAGAAAAGATGATCTATGTATTTTGCTCAAATTCGAAGCACCTATCGCTAGCATGATTAAGGGGACGAGGACCAGGGGCTGCAGCACTAGTGGCACCACAGGAGAAGCGTCTTGCGTGAGATGCGTGTTTCGCAGTCGGTTTTGGGTAAATGACCAGGAGCGCTATAGCATAAATCTGTTGCAAACTATTTTTATATATCCTCTCTTTCGATAGCCTTGTCTGGTAAAAATTCCTTGTCTGGTAGAGATGAAAACAAGGACGGGGGAAGTGAAGCGTGCTGAGGCTGTTAAAGAAGAAGAAGAAAACACAAAATCCGCAGAAAAAGATCTGGGGATAAAGAAGGAGATAGCATTGGCGGCTTGGAGAGAACTGTCCATGCATATACGTGCACTCTTGTTAGTACATGTATTTTACTTTCGCGGTATACTTGTGACTGCAAATTTTCGGCATGTTTCCACCTTAATGCCGAAAGCCCAGAACAGAAGCCACCAACGATTAATCGCACCCACGATATGTTGTCATTACCTTGCGTTAAAACTGCTTACAGTTGTTTTTAGACTTTGTAGTTGCTTCAATGGCCGATAGTGGCAAAAATACAAAACGAAAATTTCAGATTACGTCTGAGAGCATGAAGAAAGTTGACACATACCTTATGAGAGAATGTGACATAAAACGACATCAGAATACAGCGAAACCTAAAACTTAACAAAAATTTTGGCATAAAACACTGAAACCAAAGCTTAGAAGACCTCTCTTTCTCTGTTACCACAGCTCACATTTGCTCTTTATGAAGATTCTGGCACTCTATAGGTCATGAACGAATGAACACATTCAAACCACGCTTTCACTAAGCAGATGGCGGATGCATTCGAAAGTGGCTTACTTAGCACTTAGCATTAATGAGCTAACGGTGGCCCTTTGAACGCCGTTTACAGCAATCAGTACCGCCAATACGTTGCGGTGGTGCCTGAAGAAGAAAAAAATATTCTTGCCAGACACCCGTCAACAGCCGTTCTTTAGACGAGCTATTCTATCTTTTCTTGTACAAGCTTGGGACTTCCCAAGAGGCAACGAAGCTCCCGAGGACCCTTTAGTCTCTGGAAATGAGATCTGCTGCGCCCACTTCTTCCATTTCCTTTTTGGTACAATTACATCGTGGTATTGAGGCTCCAGCAGCACTGTTCGTGAATCCCACGATCGCCTTCCTTGTCGGCTTGCTCCTAGCGTCTTCCCGTAAGGAAGTGGTGTTTTCTATGGCTCAGATATATCAAATGCCTGCTTCATGCATCTTTCTTCGATTTCCTCGGTGTTTCCAGTATTTCATTGATTATCGGCAGGCAAGTCCCTTGAACAAGAAGAAGGCGAACTAGAAGCTAAATTGGATAGCGGGAACGTTGCGTCCGAAACCGCTTCGGCGGGCGTTTCTGGCATTCTTTGAGGAATAAAGCCAATGGCAAGCATAATAAAATTATGAATTGGGAACGTAAGGCCCGTACGGAAGTCACTTCAAGCTCTGACGTTTGTCTAGACATTTGAGCTCGCGGTACGATGAAGACGTGCAAGGGAATATTGTATGCAAATCATATTGCATGGGTTAAATTGGAATAATGTTGTATTATTGAACAAGTATTTTACGGGAAAGCTGATTGTAAGAGTGTTTGAGTATTGAATGTGGAGTTCTCAGCGTTGAGACAGTATTGCATTCCCGGACCAGTTTTATCAACATCAGCGGTCGGGGGGAATGTAGGGTTAACGATGCAATGTATTTGTTTACTATTAGCTAAAGGCTGCCGTGTGGCAGCGCAGTAAATAAATAAATAAATAAATAAATAAATAAATAAATAAATAAATAAATAAATAAATAAATAAATAAATATTGCAGTGCTGGCCCCAATCCGAAGCAGGGACGTGACTGCAGTGATGCCTTACAAACCAGAACTTATTGTCGTACGCACGAATGTCGCGCTCGTAACTACGTTTGTTTATAGCGCGCACATGCTCCGCCCATGCGTGACAAAAGGCAAAGGCTCGTATTCACAGAATGCTCCTACGCGAGAGTTGTTCGTAAGAGAAAATTCCAACCAATCCTTATGCTAGGCATATCAGTGAATGCCGCCGGCCAGTGACAAATAGTACTTACGAGTGACAACCTTCGTGAATTTGGCCAAAGTTCTTTAAACGAATGCGTCTTGTTATCTCGAAGCGTCGAGTTAGCGACTAGCTGCCACATCTTACTGAGTTCGGAAGACACTAAGCCCGTATCGTTGCGTTAGAACTTTATCACATTTTATGCTGCACCAGCGACTTATTCCTACCTCTAATTCCTTTACTGCAGCACGAGATGCACACGACGTTGGCGGTTCAGTCTTGTATTGAATTTTCACAAAACCCATCTGGCTGCCGCTACTCTTTTTTTTTATCAACTTCTATATTAATTGAATTAGTTACATTTTTTACAAGGCTTTTGCAAAAGTCTTAATCGCTTATTAGTAGCGTATTTTAGAGCCATGTAAACACTTAAGTTTCGTGCGCTTTTAATGTACTATTAGATGCAATTGCAGAATTGTGATATTGTTCTTCATTGCTGACTTACATAGTTGTAAAGCTGATAGTTTCGTTTCCTGAGTATTCGCGTCCAACAGTCACTGTAATTTAAGGTTTTGTTTTAAATGCAACAAACCTCGCAAAACTTGGTGAAGTGGTTTCCGAGAAAAACAATTTCTCCTTTGCCGTGCATTTGGATAGGAGCCCACGACGAAAGCTTCCTCCCGTCATAGGCATTATATAATCTACCGGCTCTCTTCGCCTTTTTTTTTTAAATGTGATAGCATTATAGGTGGAGCTCACACGCTACAGTTAGTACAGCTTAACATGCGCTTCATAAAGCGCTACCCAAGACGAGGAAATAATGCTAGAAAATGGCACGTAACGAAGGCGTTCGGCGTTCGAAAAGCGGTTTCTACATGAGAGAAGCATGCGTATGATCGTAGCCTAATGGTTACAGGATTCTGCTCCTGTACTGGAAGAGAGAGGTTGGGTCCGGCCACCGGCCATGCATTTCTTTATAGCATTATGTGCAGATTTCGCTCACTTTGGAGTTACCTACAGTATAAACTCCCCGCCCACACACAGACACACGAAAATACATTTTTTACGCTTTTTTTTCCTAACACACAACTCTCTGATCTCTCGTCACACATACACACAAAAGAAAGGAAAAAGAAACGCAGCAGCTTTTAATAGAAATTTTAAAAAATGCGAGCGAAGCGGCTTGCAACAGTGCCTTCTTACAGTTAACTCCGCGCGAGTGCTAAAGGTTGGGTATTTCACATGGTACGCCTTTGAAGGAGTGCTCACTGTTTTACGGCTGGAACTTAAGTCTCCGCCACCAGGAAAAGCTAATGACTGGGCAATGGCGGTTTATGCGGCTGACATCTGGCCGGCTTCTTTATTTCTGGAATTCTCTCGACACATGCAGTAGAGTCATGTTTGTACGCGATGGTGGGAAGGCACAAAACCGTACTTTGTAGCGCGCAAAGCTACCATTTTTATTCTTCTCTCGCTTGGATGCTGGAAGTGTGGAAAACAACAGCGTAAGATAATTTATAAGGGCCACATGGGACATACATTTTCTTTCTTCTGCATGCGTAGTTGGCGTTGTCTCCTATGTTGAAGACCAACCAACAAACCTGCTTAGGCTCGTAAACAAAGCAGAGGAACTGTCGTGTAAGTTTACTACAACAGCAACAACAGTTCGACCCGTGTCTCGCGATCACTATTTTGTGTTTCTGACCAGAAAAATTAAGCATGATTTGTATAGAACAGCTAACGATTGTCAGGAAACCTGACTTTCCATCGTGCCGTTAGATTAACCGCAACTGTAATGGTGGAATAATGCTAAAGAAAAGAAAAAATTGGAAGCAACAGTGCTCTAGTCTAGAAGATCCCCGAATGCGAAGTGGTCACTTGTGAAAATTGGTTAAGAAAGAAGCAAAAAATTGAAATCGGGATACGGCGTTCGCGGTTCGTACTCCCATTCCACTGAAGCACCAACTGTTACGAAACGAAGTTTGTTAAACGCTGTTAAAGTTAAACGCCCACGCGTAGTTTAGGCATCAGGCTTGGCGACGCCGAAATCGAGGTACTAAAATGCTGGAGAGCAAGCAAGACGCAGTTCAGCAGGAAGAGACTGATAAGAAGTCTAGAGTAATTAAATGGAGAATGAAAGAGAAGGAAAGATGGCAGGAGGCATAGAATGCAGGAATGTTAACGAGAAATGCTTCCGGTTTCCTACCTTGCAGATCAGTACATGCTATTGAGAGAGTAGGTAAATCAGAATGGAGAAAATCAGAAAGTAAATGGCGCGCATATTCTTCGGTTGCACGCAGCGCTGTCAGCATGTAAGGTGGTCCTCAAATAGCGATTCAGCGTATAGAACAACTGAGCACGTGCTGGTGAGCGAGTTTGTTATACATGATTACAAAGAAGGCGCCAAATAAAACAACAGACGGAGGAAGGAGACACGAGACAACCACTCACTTGTTAGTGCGCCTACGTTATTGTCTCGTACCTCCATCCTCCGTCTGTTGTTTTATTTGGTGTCTTCTTTGTAATCTTGCATAGAACAACATGACCGGGCCAGGCCATGTGTGCCGCGGTGTGACTTACTAAAGTTGCGGCTGGACGGACTTACGTGCGAACGATCTCGTTATGATGAGACCTCGGTATACTTTCTTTCTGGGTCTGACTATATAAGCTTTAGTGAGGACATGCAAGTGCCACACAACCTGCATAACAGACTGGGCAATTGTGCAGCACCAGGACAGATGTTCTTTGTGACACCTGGATGAATACTCACAAAGGACGTCTATGCGGAAGGAAAAGAAAAAAAAATGACGATAGATATGGGCGTCTCTTCTAATTCGGAAGCCTGTCCACCCACAGTCGTTCTCGCCGCTCCCCATTACGTGAGCGCACGCCAGCACATGAGGCTCACGTTGTGTAGTGTGATAATGTCTCTCAAGAGCTAAGCGAGTTTGTGCTGCTCCGTCTCTTGAGGTGCTTCGTCACACCCCTTGGCACGGCATCCTTCTGATCGATGCTGGAAGTTTCCTGTCGCCTATATTTTTTTGTGTGTATCAGATGCCCAAAATAACGTGGCGTGGTGTCGGCGTCATTCGTCGTTCGACTCAATCCTTGCGTTCAGTGACAATACGCCTGCTGCTTGATCAACGAGGCGCATAGTATCTCTGAGCTTCACTTCTGTCCATCGTTTTTTCTTGCTGCATTTAGTCAGGCACTTCCGGGTTTCCTTCCTCAGAGGCGAGTATTCTGTCGGGCCAGTCTTTCGTAAACTCAGATGGCTTTTTTTTTTATCTCCTTCTATGCGATGTACACGCCGCTCGTGATACTTTCACGCATAGCAAAAATAGCGAGCCCTGCAAATGGCGCCTGAAAATAGCCCACGCACGTCGCAGCAGTGCGAGTATACAGCCAAACACATTAGGTCGATACGTGACATTTAACATTAGCACATCGTTTCTAACGCAAAACATACAAGTCAATATTTCAAAAACAAACGCGTTGGCGACGGATCTTTTGATGCTGCTATCTCTATGCCAGGATCTCCTATACAGCAGTTCGTAAGTAAAGAACGTTTACTACGTTAATCCCGGGCTTCTGATTGCTCACATTGAGGAAGCAGATTTACGATTGCAAAGGATACACGATCGCACGCCCGCACACTCACACATGCACATACTTTGTTAATGATTTTGATTCCAAGCTATTCTTTGTAGTGTGCAGCATTGTGAAAGTGAGTGAGTGGTTTCTATCTCAGTTAAACATGTTTGATAATCTTTTTCTTTATGATCCATGAATGATTGGAATGTGCGCCACTAAGAGGGAAAGGAATTCTATTAGCTTAGCCATAATTATACATTAAAATAAAAAGACGGTTAAAGAAATATAAGAAGACGCCGTCATTATATGTCCGGGGATAACGGACAACAACAACAAAAGAAGGTTATGAAAACAGAGTCACAGAACACATGAAAACGTTATAGAAACACACAGCAAATAAAAAGGAACATTTTTCTCTTCTAAAAGAATTGATTGGGTCTCTATATACTACAATATCATCTTAAGCTTTGGGAGCCCAACATTCAATTTATAACTGCTTTAGAGCCTTAAGAGCCTTAAGAGCGCTTAGGTTGGGGTTGTTGGTACACGGTATATTTAAGGTAAAAAAAAAATTCATCCGCAAGCACCAAGAACAATCCACTAAGCAGAAACAATAAAGAAATAAAAATGAAGAAAAACACATAAAGATAAAAAAAAGCAGACGACTGTGTCAGTGATACCTCCTTGTCCCTGTACTCAGCGACATATAATTTCTTGTGTGCGCGTCTTCGGTAACTGGCTTTAGTGTGACTTGCATATTTGTATGTCTTGTGTTGCTTGCGCAGGCATTGTCGAAAGGAGAATAAAACAGTTGTAAAACCGAGAGTGCTTGTCTCGACTGTTCGTTGTGGGTTGTCCTGGGTGTTATTAAGAGTCTAAAGTTTCCGTCGTCGAACTTATAGGCTCATTGGGCAAAAGAGCTCGAACAGCATTTTTTACGGGAACAAAAAGTTTGTACTATTATATTTCAGCGAGATCTGGAGCCCTATAACGTAAGATTATTCCAATATGTTTTTATTCCAATGTCCTGACGTCAAATTTGCGTAACCGCTGACGCAGACATCGGGCGGTCGCCCGCAGGGTTGTCTGAACAGACCAATCAAGCACTCTCCTCGTTTGCTCTCCACTTTTGTTAGCTTGAAAAACGAATAACATTGCCTACACTGAGCGGCTTGTCGTATCTAATTGGCTGACAAGAGGCGAGGAGCACGTTCAAGTGGAGAGGGATTCGATGGGGCCGAGCCACTGCACTGAAAATCGATAACCGCACAAAGAGGGTGGTGCCGGCGTCTGCGATTGGCCCACTTTCCCTTACTTAGCTTGTGGTGACTGGTCGAAAATCGCGGCGGCATGCAACGGACGCTCAAGAATTTCGCTAAAACGGATCCTCTGCAAAGAAGAGTTGGCAGAACGAGGTCGTAAGCGTGCTGAAAGTGCTCGAAAACCTTACACGGCCACGCAAAAAGCTTTATTATACGCGAATAAACACATGCTCTCCGCCAGGTGCGAGTAGCCAGTGCCTGAGCGATCGGCGGCAGCCACTTTTTATTCCTTTTGGAAGGGGCAGCCTGGGGCTATTCAGAAGCAAACTCATTTTTGTTCGGCCTATTAACACATATTTAATGCGTACACGTCACTTTGACGCGATGAGTACTTGCGGTTTTGTGACGTCGCGTGACAGGCAGGTGAAGTAAGTGCAGACCGAAAACTTTTGACCAATGGCCGAGGGCTAATGACGAAAAGGCGTCGAATCAGAACTAAGTATTTTTCTATTGTTCGGTAAAATCATGCAAAATGAGTGCGCCCACGTCATACCAGATGGGAAGCTATCGCGGTTTTCGTGACGTCGCGTGACAGACAAGTGAAGTGGGGTGGTCCAAAAAAGTTTTTCACCAATCGCGGAGGGCTGATTGCAGAATTAGAATAGAAAAGTTTCGAATAGTTTTACGTTATAGCGCCACTGTCCAAGTACTGTCATTAATATCAATGCAGATGTCACTGTTCTCTACCGCTGCGAGCAGTGGTGGAGTGTAAATATAGCGTAAGAAAGTTTCATCGGCAGCTATAATTATTTGCCGCCTCTTCTTAATTCTGTACAGTTTAATAGGTGAGCGAATTAAATATGAAGGCTGCCGTAGAGAGAGAGAGAGAGAGAGAGAGAGAGAGAGAAAGAGAGAGAAAGAGAGAGACCTATCGTGTTTAGTGGCGCATAAGCCAGGTATGGCGAAAGAGCGCCAAGACATGGTATTGAGTAATCGATGGATGAATAGCGTTAAATAGATGCATCGTGACTGTATAGAGTCCTAAAACTGGTCGCTGTATAAGTGCTTAAAACGTGTAATTGCAATAAAACTTTGGTAATGACTACAGTGACCAATTAACGGGGCTTTGCTAAAGCTGCGTAATTCTACGCCGTTATATATAGAAGTAGCAGGTGCAGAATTGTGAAAGTGGCATCGCCTGTATTTCTAGCTTTACATCCCTTTTTTGCACATAGGGTCCGCTTGGGATACTGCTAACTTGCCTTCGAATTTCATTAGTGCAATATACCAGCATTGCTTTAGTTAGTGTTAATTATTAGGGGACCGAAGAGGTTATAGGAATGAAATAAGATAGGGCAGTCGCATGCCCAGATGTATCGTGGCTGTGGCACTGTCGCATACTTGGTGCGAGTATAACTTAACTCGCGAGCGTTTACAATATATAGACAGTAATTACGGCGACTTCACTTCAAACTACGCGTTCGCAGTGCCATATGAGTGTGAAAAGGTCTATTGCGACCAGCTGTTGTGAGAAGCACACGCCTGCATCGCTCCCATTATAAATTACTACTTGGGTAGCGAGAAAGTTTTCGCCGACCATAGGCCTTTTCCGTCGGTGGCAGCCTTTTTCTTACGAAGCCGCACACTTGCACACTCCGTAATGTCCGATGGCTGGCCATTGCAAAGCCTCTGCGTTGCGACGAATTCGTGGTGGATAAAGTGCCCGTTACCCGCACGTACTCGTTCGTGAAAGGCATTGCCATTAGCGCGCGGCGCATATTGACGGCGCGATGGCAACTCGCCGCTGTATCGTAATTCATCGGGAGACACGTGGAATGCTTGGAGAATGGGCGATCGTCGGCACTCACAACAGGTTGATGTAAGTAGAACTCTCGGGGATTGTTGTCGCTTGAAATCTGTATGTATCAAGAAAATGCTACAAGCTGCCCTGCGACTTCAATTCGACTGCAAATCATTTCGTTATAGAAATGATTCTTTCTACGCTCTCGCCTACCTCCCTACCTCTTCTGTTATCCCCTTTTCCCCTCCCTTGATTAATCAGTACAGTTTATTCGAAATGGTTACGCAAATCCGAAATTCAAAAGACGCACTGTAAAAGAAAGAAACGTCCTCGTTTTCATTCAACTCGTGCAAGGGCACCATTAAATGCTACCGCAGAGTGCCTCGAGTGGCCAGTCGCGCGGAAATTTCGCCGTGTATTTGAGGGCTTCGTTCACGCTCGGATAAATAGTGTTATGTAGCGCGTATTGAGCAACAGAAAGTTTTATCGGGGGTTTTTTCATGTTGCTCTACAATCTTTTTCATTGATACCTTTAACGGAAATATAATATCTGAGAATTTAAATAATTAATTAGGACGAATTATCTAATTAGGCGGAATGCAAAAAAAATATAGCCTGAGTATCTACAAGCGACGGCGCACAACGTTACCTTGGTTCTGTCCAGCTAATTGGTATTTGCTTATTTTTAAATCTTCGTGCATGATAGTTGGGACACCCTGTATATACGGATGAAGATCAGGGGGAACATGGAGGCTTGAAGTGAATCGCAATGGTCAATAAAGGAGTGTCGCGTGAGCCAACGTTTCTAAAGGGGACCTGTTTTCGGCAAAGTAGCAAGCGACAGCAATGACAGGGCAGCATCTCTTTCTGCCCTGACGTAGAGAAGTCACATTGCCGAAACGTTGGCGCCGGCGACATTCCTTGTTCGACTACTCTTGACCTAATACTTGTGACATTTATTATTAATTGATGTATATTCAAGGTCAAGTTCTGTTTCACTCATATCTATGTGCGTATTATTTTTAGCAGATGCTGTAAATTTTTTTTAGCGAGTGGAACAGAGATAAGTACATGACTTTCTTTCTACTTTATTCCCGGTAGCAGGCCTTACATAGTGTGCGAGGACAACTTAATACATTTATTAATCACAAAAGCTATTGCGCTGACGGCACTATTGAAACCTTTGAAAAACATGTTTACGCGAATAATTTCACTCACCTTTGTGTTAGTAAATGAAGGATGTCTGTACAGACATAAATATTTCCTAAAGAAATTGAAAATAAAGCCTTATCTTTGACCACGTAGTTGTAAGCGCTACATTTTGGCTGACCATAATGAATGTCTATAAAATTTTTCAGATAGATCTTACGGCTCAGAAATAACCAAGGTGATAACTGCACTCTCTTCTTTTTTCAGGAACCGCGTTTAACGCATTCCTATGAACATAATGCAAAGTTCCAGAGCTTCGCTGTGGGAACACAATAACATAACTGTGTCAATGTTCTCCATGCTCCTCCATGTCAATTCGCATTTTCGTGTATTATTGTTTGAACCGTACTATGCTACAACAGTTTTTTATAAAAAAAACATTTATGGAGAAAGATTTGCCTAATGAAAATTGTGTGTAAAAACGTCGCTCGTATTAGTGCTCTTTTCGGCACATCCTAGGCCGTATGAATGACCACGTGTTCTACAGTATAGAGCTGCTTGTCTGAGTTGAAAATATTCCCTTTGCTTTGTCTTTAAATCGCAGGAATATTCTCCTACCTTGTTACGATCACGTCTGCGTTTATTTCCTTCGTACAGTAAATTAGAATATTTCTCAAGTCATAATCTAAAAATAATATTCTGGATTTCGATTCTGGGTTTTCACGTGATAAAACGACAACTTGTCTATGAGGCACGCCGTAGTGGGGGACGCCGGATTAATTCTGATCAGCTTGGGGATCCTTTACGTGCCCCCAATGCACGGGGCACGGGCGTTTTGCATTTTGCCCCCTTTGAAATCCGGCCGCCGCGGCCGGGATTTCATCCCGTGACCTCGTGCTTAGCAGCGCAACACAATAGCCACAAGCCACGACTACGGGTGATAAAAATAGTCACTGACAGCCTTGTGTCTTAGGTTTCTTCCCGGTACCAAGTTATCTCGCTGCCTCGACCGTTACACGTACCACGACAACGTCAAAACCCTAGTTTAATCAGCTAAACGGTGTGTTAATTTTCCAACTATTTAGAAAATAGTTTATTTTAGATGCCAGTTAGGGTAAATCATTCACTGACCCACAGCCTCGCCGGGCAACAAATCCAACGTTCAAAGCACATACGATTAAGAATCAAGAACGTAGTGGTCGTGAAAGATAAGAATCTCGGTATCCGTATATGCAACTCTAAATTACATGGCGCGACGCATACGAGTCAAATATAACCTTGCACTATGCTGTGATCAGTCTGTGAGTGCATCTTAGTTGAACAAAAAAGGTGCAAGCAACTTTTAAAAGCAGGCCGCTCGTTCACAGCCTGTAACGCCTTTTGACGCTATAACATTCAAACAGTACCGTTCTTATCGGGAAATCATATATGATTACACCAGCCTCTTCTTTTGCTATATTGAAAATGAAAGAAAAGCATGTAGTCACCCTATAATGTTGACGGCTTCTCCTTGTCACATAATAGTAACAACAATATTTAACGCAAATATTGCAAAATAAGAAAGAAACACCGGTACAGGGCCGCAAAATCTAGAACATACAGTCCTATACAAAAACATAGAGCTAAAAATCAAGGACGCGTCGTACCACACTTGAGTCCCTGCACACCACTTTCAGCATAGGCTTCATATAAGTGCAGGGGTAAAATTTCCAGTTTACTCGACCCTGTTGGCATGCGCATCACAGAACACGAGGATAACACCTGAACTGCATAACAGCGAGCGCACGGGTGCGAGTGAGACGCCTGATAAGGAGCCGCGATGATATCGCATCTCGTGGCGTCGAGATGAGATGTTTTTCGCGCAGAAGCGATGACACGCATGGAAAGAAGCGTGCACTGGGTGCGAATATGAACGCGGCGCGCGAATGACGAACGGGAGAACGAGCGAGAGTGATAGAAAAACATGAGAAACAAACAGGAAAAAAAAATAAACACCTTGGGATTACTTATGCAAATGCCGTGTTTAGGAAACGGCAATTTGCGCGAATATTTTTCTTACTTTGACCTCTCTTTTCCTGGGGGACATTTTTGTTTGTAGGACATTTTTGTAAGCACTCTCCACTTTCCTTTCATTTTTTCTTTGAGCGCTTGAAGTGTGGCAGAGATCTCGGTCGTTTCGCAGGAATAAGCAAAACAAACCAAGGCAAGAACCATCGTGCGTACAGCTTGGGCTCAAATAAATTTTATTGCGTTTAGGGATTGAAGAAAGAAAAAAAAAAGCGGAAACTATGGGCATGAAAATGGAGGTACGGTTTAACGCATGTTCTTCGCATTAGAGAGAGCTTGAATGCATTTTAGGACAAAGTGCCAGGCGCGAGGAAGAAAAAAGAAGGAATGAGGACGAAGGAAGCAAAGTGCTTTTTTTATTTGGTCACATTCGTTACTAAGTTTGTTGGATGCGCTGCTTGTAGCCGATACATCGTACATATGTTAAATATTCTACTTTGAACAACCAAGAAACCTGCGCTAAGGTGAGCATGGCTGGAGAAAGGCTCTTTTTTCTGCATAAGCGACATAGAATAAAATGTGTGTTCCTTCTTCGTAGGCCTAAGATCTGTGCAGATACGGAGTACTGTAAATGCATGGCTCCCCTTTGTGCTAAGGTTAGTGTTCTTAAGACGAGTTTTGAACAGCCGAACTGAGAAAAAAAAGCAAAGGACCAAGGAAGACAAATAAGGATGGCGTTGTTGTCTAGCTGTGAACCAACTAGCTCAGTTAAATATTATTTGAGCCTTATGGCTTTGCGCTAAGCGGGCGAAAAGAGCACACATGAGGCGAGAAATGGCACTTTACCATTTAAGTTTTTATGCCTATTTATATTGTTGCTACATTCATTAGGGCTTTTTGTTGTCACTCGTATCCTTTTCGAATGATGTTGTCATAGTCCAACAAGTCTTAACATTTGTACGCGAACAAGATATTCACTTGATGATGATGAAAAACTTTATTTATCCCTCTTTAAAGGGAAGGGGGCGATAGAATAGAGGATGGGGGAGGAACTACTTGAAGTAGGCGTCCTTTATCCTCTCAGCCCACTCCAGGATGGCCTCCTGAAGATCGGGCCTCGAGCTGCGCAAGGCAGCCTCCCACTGCTCCTCACTAGATATTAATTGCTTGAAGAAAGGGAGAACGGCACCCCCACATTATGTAGTTTAAGTCTGCTTTGGGAGAGACACAGAATTTACAAGAGGGAGAAAGGTAAATGGCGGGATGAATGCGGTGGAGGAGGTAAGGGAACGGAAAGGTGCCAGTCTGCAGCTGTCGCCACAGAACGTCACACCTACGCAGGGATTTGCCCATAAGTGGCGGAAAGGTTACACGGTCTAATCGGTAGTGTGTGCAGATGTCGTGGTAGGTAATCAGTCGATCCCGCGCTGTAAACGGCGCCTCGTCCGTGGCGAGGTGCGATACATCTCATGCCTGAGCCAGGACTGTAAATCCTCGGGCACTGGCATGAGCCGCCTCGTTTCCGGCAAGGCCCGCATGCGCGGGAGTCCAGATTAATGCCACAGTTTGATGTAAAGGATGGGCCAAGAGGAGGGAAAAGGCTGTCTTAGAGACCCTACCCGCTCCGAAGTTATGTATGGCTGCTTTGGAGTCGCTAACGATAACTCATGAATTTGGGATTGTGAGGGCCAGGGCTATGGCCGCTTCCTCCGCCTCCTCCGCGGAAGAGCCAGGAATGGAGGCGGCCGCAGCGATCTGGCCGTGAGAGTTAATGACTGATATTGCGTAATGATTTCTGTTCCCATATTCGGCGTCATCAACATAGAGCACGTCTTTTGAGGTGCAGAATTGTTTTTGAAGAGCCTTTGCTCGCTGCCTCCTGTGCTGCTTGTGGTGCTCAGGGTGCATGTTTTTAGGAAGTGGGGGGATGCAGAGGTTCTCATGTATGTGATGTGGAATGGTGTATTTAGTCTTGATGAGGGGTGCCGGAGTGATAGAAAGAGTTGGTAGAATGTGGCGACCTGTTGCGGTGTTAGAAAGTCTGTTATATTGGGATATGAGGTGGGCTTCTGTGAGTTCAGTAAGTGCGTTGAAACTTCCAGTAAGCATTAGCCTTTCAGTGGAGGTACGTATGGGGACCCCCAGAGCGAATTTATATATTTTGCGTGAAAGAGTGTCGATCTTATCTGATTCTGATTTAAGGAAATGTAGATATGGTGTTGCAAATGTAATCTTACTGATAACGAAGGCCTGGATCAAGCGGAGAAGTTCGGCCTCCTTTAGTCCGCCATGTTTATTGGAGACTCGCCCTAGAAGGCGCAGGGTGTGATCGACTGTGGTGTGGAGTGTATGTAGGGTATATGTGTTGAGCCGGTTGCTTTGAATGTGCAAACCGAGCACCCAGAGCCTGTACACTCTACTACCTGGGATGTGGTTTAGGATGACCTGTATATAGACATGTGCTTTCCGGCTCCCCGGTAGCATGGCAGAAGTTGCAGCTCGAATTTTTGAGGGGAGCATGTGAGATTCATAGCCCCGGCATGAGCCACGACGGCGTCTGCTTCGGCCTGTAGAGTGTCTTGAATCTCTCCATCGGATCCGCCAGTCGTCCAAAGAGTGATGTCATCGGCGTAGAGTGAAAACTTAAGATCAGGAATAGACCGCAATGCTTGCGCCATCGGCATCATAGAAAGATTAAAAAGAAAAGGGGTCAGCACTGAGCCTTGGGACGTGCTGTAGCTACCTAAAGCGTACGAAAGGGATTGCTCTGTGCCTATGTGCATCGTTGCGGTACGGTTAGATAAGAAGGTACATATGTAGTCATATGTCTTTCCGGCAACCCCAATGAGATAAAGCTCTCGGAGGATGGCGGAATGTGAAACGTTATTGAAGGCTCCGTGGAGGTCCAGACTGAGAATTGCTTGCGTATCTAGAATGCTACTGGGTGTAATGATGTCATGCTTCATTCGAAGCATGATATCTTGGCATGAGAGAGATTTTCGAAAACCTACCATTTCTGATGGATAAAGATTGTTGTCTTCCATGTATTTGCTGAGTCGGTTGAGGATGACGTGTTCGAGTGTTCTACCCAGACAAGAGGTTAGTGATATAGGCCTGAGATTAGAAGTGTTGACTGGTTTGTTTGGCTTTGGGATAAAAATTACCCTGGCATCTTTCCATGAACTAGGGAGGGTGCCAGTGTCCAAGCAGTGATTGAAGTACGCCGTGATTTGAAGCAACTTTGCTGTTGATTAAATGATGAGCAAGTGCAAAAATAGGCCACCGAAGGGCTGGCTTTACCAATCATCTGAAATAACAGCCAGTGGCTAAGGACTTCATGAAAAGAAAGGAAAACAGACCAAACAGTTACAAAGAAAACAAACGAAAAAGAAGGAAATAAAAATAGTGGAAGTGTAGAGTATCGCTTAACTACGGAGGAGAAGTTCATAGAGATTTAGCCTTCAGAATTAGTTTTGTTGCTATACGGAAACAGCTCCTATTTACACATGCACAACACGTGCCCATTGACCAGGACAATTGGCTAGTAAACTCATTGGCTACGGCTTTCTGGTGTCAGGGGATTGATTCCATGCCGCGACTAACACATTCTAAATATAGCGTAATGCAAAAGAGCTGCCTTCTGCAAAAATTCAAAAGCACCAAGCAAAAAATGCGGGGAGGGGTCGGTATAGAGAAACAAAGGATCGGGCGCTTGTGCCTGGATTTATGTGAAAGCTTCAAAGTCATATAACATTAAAAAATATTAACAGAGTCTTGCTCAGCGTACATGTATATTGCAAGATAAAATGTCGTAGCTTGCATCTACCGAAAGGTCTTTTCTACGCCAAATACTTGGCTACCATTGCTCAATATATTTTTTTATTAAATGTATTCAAGGAGAGGTTGGTGCATATGTGTGGCACCGCCACTCCTCTTCTCCTGATAGATAACGTCGGAAAGTTGTCAACAGTCACCAAACTGGACTAATAAACACATGAATGAACATTCCCGAACTAATTCTCAGTACCGCTATATAAATAAGCTTTCGCGCAACAGAAGAGTCCACATAGCATAGATACAAAAGCGGAAGGTTCACACGGAACACATGAGTTGACACAGCATAAAGGTTCACAAAACCAAGATGTTCACACAGAAGGTGTTGAGCACTTGAATGCCGGACTCTAAATGCAACAAATACGAATGCTACATGAACACGAAGACATTCCTGTGAAAGCTCGTCGGTGTACAACACAGAGCAGATTACCGCTCACGCCACACTGCAACTGTGAATAACATCGCATTTAGCGGCCTGAAGCTGGCGCTGCGGCCTGCCAGCACTTAGATGGCCGGCTGTCACTCACAACTTGCGGAATGTGCAGCTGAATTGAGCGAGAGCAGCCTCCCCCCCCCCCCCTAAAGTTACCATCAATCCACGCCGTTCCTGACGCGATCACGGCTCTACGTATGTGGGAAACTCCAGAGAGCAGGAATCAACGCTGTAAAGTTCCATGCGTGGCAAAATAGTTACGTTTTGCAGCCGAGAACCTCGCGAAGCACTACGGCTCGTCGTTGCGATCTCTGCGAAAGCTCATGGAGTCTGCGCAGTGGCATATATCTAGTCGACTTTGAAAGGGCAGCTGGAAAATTATTAAAAAGAACGAAAAGAGAAACCGTACATTTTTTTTCTATGCGCAGCTTCTGTTATTTTCGTGGTGACATGTCTCTATGTCGACGCTGGACTTGGTGTGAAGGCAGAGCTGCTGTCAAGCGGGTTTTCTCAAAAAAAGCAAGAAATTTAAAATAATCTAACGCCGTGATTCTGTAGACTCGTGTGTTTCTACACAAACGCGTATTAATAGCCCCGCGTGAATCAGACTTCCCACATGGTATCTCCGGCCGCGAAGAGGTTCTGCTAAGAGGGATTATCGTGAGCTCTGTACTGACATCAGCTGCAAGCTGCCTGTCGGCTTCTGAGCGTCGACCAGCTTTCAGCGCTACTTGTTCCACCTGCCTACAGTCCATCTACTTTCGCATATCTACCGCACTTTTTGTGCAGTTCTGCTGAATTGTGCACACCCATGCGCAGTTACCTTTAAAGAATGGGGCTTTACGATAACAAAGGCTAGAAATAATAAAGAAATAATGTTGCGAGCAAGGGCTTTCATAAATGATAAATAATTAATACTTACGAGTATTTACGTCACAGTTATATAATACTTCTAATACTAACGACAAGAAAGGGCACGATGCTATGTTTGCACTGCACTAACGCAATAAAAGACAAGGAAAATGTCTTCGGCCGGCAGTTGATATGTAAAGTGCGAATAAAAGCCTCTAAAAGCCACTCACTTCACTACCATCCGTGGATCGGTGCTACATACAAAAATACCTGTTGAAGTTCACTTGAACAAAAAAGCTTTGAATGTACATACACATAACATGGTTCGCACGTTTTATGCTGCATTGCAAGCTTCCGAATAAAACAACAACGAAGAAGCACGAAGATACGGCTTGGTTCAAGACATGTAAGATACACGAGTGAAAGACGAAATCAATCGAGGCGGTTTCCGGTCGAGCACTTCATTCCTGCGATGAGAGCTATCGATCGAACACAGCTACTCATAACCCGTGCACTCTTTCGCCATTGCGTATCAATAATGATTTCAATCTTCTTTTTTTACTGTAGAAAAATGATAATGATCAACTGCGCGCATTCCGTGAGTGCGCTTTCCTCTCGTCTCTCACAAATGACTCTGGAGTGAAGGTCGCTGCTAAGCGTGCTATCCTAGAAAACCAGGGGCACGTTTCTTGCCTTTGTGTGTGGGCTGAAGCAGCCCGGCTGGATTTCCCGTTGGTTTCTTCTGTCCTTTATCTCTGCCAGAGTGTTATGCCACCGCCATTCGAGAAAAACGCGTTCTTTTTTCATCTAGCGGCAACGGTTATACATTCCTTGCTCTAACCTTGGCGTAACGTAATGCAGTGGAAATTTCTTATTTGTTGTTGTTAAATAGAATACCGAGGCTTTACGATAACAAAAAGACTGGAAATAATTAAAAATAATGTTGCGAGCATGGTTTTTTTTAAAATGATAAACAAATAATATTTACGAGTATTTACGTTACAGCTATCTAATACTTCTAATATTAACGACAAGAAACGGCACGATGCTATGTTTGCACTGCACCTACACAATAAAAGACAAAGAAAATATATACGGCCGGCACTTCGCATGTAAAGTGCGAATGAAAGCGTTTAACAAAGCGACTGCCTCTTCACCTGAAAACAGAGTATTGATTTATACAAAAAGGGAATTTTAGAAATGGCGTGAGGAGGCTTCGAACTATAAGGTTATTTCAAATGCCGCGATGCAGTCACATTCGATTGGTAGTTGCTTGGCAGTTTTCCAGCTGAACAATTGAAACAAAGAAATATTATTGTCACACAAAAGAAGCAAAAATAAATATGACGCATCAAGATTATGTGAACCAAATATATTTTAATCGTAAATTATTGAACCGTCACGAACATTAGCAAAAGACAAAAGAAAAACAAAACAAAGAAAAGAGAAATGCAGATCAGCATAACCCTTTGGCTAAACTGTAGGATGTTCTATAAAGCTATGCATTTTAACTAAATAAATATAGCTTATTTCTACAGGGGGAGTCTAACAGTTATAAAGTATGTGTAGGTACGTAGTTCGAATTCCACAACGTGCATTAATATGTCATTCAGAAAGGAACTTACTTCAGTACTTGCAAGAAGGAGAAGTAAGAAATAATCTAATCAACATCATTCGTTCTGTATTATCCCGCGCAGTTATGACTACCTTTCATCTATCTATCTATCTATCTATCTATCTATCTATCTATCTATCTATCTATCTATCTATCTATCTATCTATCTATCTATCTATCTATCTATCTATCTATCTATCTATCTATCTATCTATCTGTCTGTCTGTCTGTCTGTCTGTCTGTCTGTCTGTCTGTCTGTCTGTCTGTCTGTCAAGACATACATACACACACATACATACATACATACATACATACATACATACATACATACATACATACATACATACATACATACATACATACATACATACACACACACACACACACACACACACACATACATACATACATACATACATACATACATACATACATACATACATACATACATACATACATACATACATACATACATACATACATACATACATACATGCATACATGTTTTTAAATTCCTAATTCAATTTATAACTTTTTATTCGCCTGCACACTTCCCTCCTGAAGATCCGCCCTGTAACTTCTGGGGTCTTGTCCAGTTTCCTGTAATAGGCGAACACAATTTTATGAAGAAGAAACTTGCAACCAAAAAAAAACGAATAAGATGGTCGTCTTCATTGTGGCAGAATGCTGCTGTAAATGAGTTGGGAGCCTGAAGAATCGTTGAAATCTGCTGTGTTTCTTTCTTTGAGGCTTTCGTAATCGGCCGTTCAAACCCTTGCGCGGACGCGCATAGCCATCGTAACTCAACATCAAAGGCTCTTTGCAGTGTTTTTTTACAGGACTAGCATCACGTTTTTCTGTTCCCGCAAGACCCGCCTGAATATTTTTGTCTTACTAGCCCAATATTGCCAGCGGTGCAACGACCGCAGCAAGCTTCTGCAGCCTGCTCGTAAAGGAAACGGCGAAGGTAATAAAAAGACGAGCTACGTTGGCTAACGGTAATGGTGCACCCGTGGAAGACGTCCTTTCAAGTTTTGTGTTCCGCGCGCACTGTCCTTTGTATCACGAAACGTCGGAGAACGCGCCCGTATATACAGGACCTGTTTTGATCTTTTGATGCTTTGCTGCCACTGCCTTCACTCCGACGCATTCCCAACTTCACGCTCTGATGCAACGCCTTGCGAACAATGAGCTCGCACAGTTTCAGCAGTGGTCGTCACACCGGTAACCCGTACATTTCAAAGAGAGGGACCTGCAGTGCTCGGCGCTTGGCTCGGAAAACTTTGTCCCTTTCTTTATTTTTCTTTTAGAGAAGGTATGGGGGGAGGGGATAATTTCTGGTGGGGCTTTTGGCGTTCATAGATGGTGTTATATACAACGGGAGCAGGCAGCTATTTTGTTACACAGAAGACGTTGTCTATATGTCGTCACAAAGATCGCCTCTTGCAGAATGCATGGATACTCTTCTTCTACTGCCATTTGGAAGTTCTCCTGCTGAGCAATGGAAACAGAAAATTACGACTTTCGCACAAAATAAACAAAAATAAACATTACCCACCAATATTATCTGGATCAAATATATTTCAATAGTAAAATGTTGAACATTAGAGTAAACCGTACCAACTATAGCTCAAGAATCAGCCTTGTTGAACTCTATTTATACCGTGTTGTATCTTTTTTTGGTTTACATTGGTAATTTCCTAATTTGTTAGGTATAAATATTGCGTAAGAATGCCGGAATTAAATTGGCAATTGCTATTCTTTGGTTTTACATAAAAATAAGAAAAGAAGAAGCGAGCTCACAGTGGCATACTGCGGCATACCGCAGCTTGATGTGTGGCGTCTGGCTGAATGAAGCCGCTGGAGCAAATTGCACTACATCGTGGATTAAGGGCCGCAGTCACGTAACAGCCACCCCCCCAACTTTAACGCCCAAAATTCGAAAAATAGTTTAAATAACGAATCCGAAGACTGAAGAGAGCGTCGCAGTTTGCGTTTGCATGCTCTCGGACACTGAGCCCCTGGCGTGTGCAATATTGGGACATAGCTTTGAAAAACTTTGATATCGCAGTCACATCTGAGGCCATGAAGGGCAGTGAGGATGGCTGTACTGATCAGTGGGCTACCGAACCGAATCCGAGCAGCCGGGACAACGACAGTAGTGAGGACTATAGACGGGCATGAGCTGCATGGCGTGCTTGCGTGAACGAATGCGTGCATTATGAAAACAGCAGCGTGTGCTCTTTTTGCACAAAGAAATCGGGGGTGTAACACACGGCCAGAAAAAGTGAGACCCCACTTGACCACTCGCGTGTAAGGGCCGTTCAGTATTAAACAACAACAACAACAACAACAACAACAACAACAACAACAACAACAACAACAACAACAACAACAACAACAACAACAACAACAACAACAACAACAACAACAACAACAACAACAACAACAACAACAACAACAACAACAACAACCTTCTTAAACGAGTGGATGTGGTATAGCACGTATTTTTTATATGCGGACCATTTATTTAATGAACAAAAACTGATATCTAGGTCCCCGCCGTTCTTGCAGACAGGTTGGCTACATGGCTATGAGAAGACATTAGCAAAAACAATAAAATATAAAAGGAAAAGGAAAAGATTTTGACGATAATTTTGCAAATGAACAAAAATATGTTATTGAACTATTTAAATATTAACTTTATGGTACATGAGGCAATTCCTAAATTGAAGCCGAGGAGTAGTGAAGCCATTGTCAGTTAACTAGAAATCCCAAGGCTAGCAACCACTTCAAAATGTCTGTCTCCAAAATCTATTAAAAATGCCTTGGCACTTCAGTTAGCATAGTCCCAAACTGTTAGAGACACTCTTCTGAGTAACTATTAAATGGAATGCCAGTGTGTTCTGTAACACATTTGAACGTCGCACACCTCAAAAATGGCACCAGTCTTACAATTCCTGCTTCATTTTAGCAATTACATGTGACGGCAATTGAATAAGTAAAACGTAATTAGTAAAACGTTAATTAGCACATTCCATTATTTAGCGAAATTATCGTGGACTTTTTTTTTGCTCCTAATGTCCGCCTATCCACGTAGCACATCTGCACGGGCGGCAAGGGCCTAGGTTTGAAAGCGTCTTCTAAATAGAGAGTTTTCTGCATAAATAAATACCGGGTAGGAGATCTAGTGATTCATTGGCCATAACAAACCAAAGCCAAACTTATGCTATGAGAAGCACTGCATCTAAAAGGCCTGGGATTAACTTTGTGGACCTGGGGCTCTTGATAACACCCAAAACTTTGTGCTCGAGCATTTATGCACGTTCTCATAAGAACGCGGCCACCGTACCACGATGTAAGGTTGGATACATCGTTCAGAGTGCGTACCTAGTAGAGAAGTATCGTCAATTGATCAGGACAGTAATTTTGTTGCAGTACAGAGCTGGGGCTGTCACACTTTTCCTCGTTGTTGTTCTATTTTAACATTTTAATTCAATCTCCCCATGTAATATACGCACAAAGAAATTCGCCCAAGCGTACGTATTATTGCCTATATCTCGCTAATATTGGTCTCCGAGATTGGCTGGCAAGCTAGTGAGGCGAGAAAATAAATACAGGAATTGATATTGTGCTGTTGTAATGACTTCATGTTCTCAGAGTTTGGCCTATATGCATAGCCACCCATGCTACCGCTTTAGATGTGCTGGCTAACGGATGTGCTCTGTATGAAACAAGAAACGCAACATATGTATCTCCACAACAACTAATGTTCGCCTTGAGCGCCTCATTGCTTTTCTAAAGCGAATAGTTTTCTATAAGCGCTTGCATAAACATTCATTGTCGATGGTCTCTGCACAAGTTTCTCTTCCCTTGCAAGTTTACTTGCAAGGGAAACAGAACGACAATAACCGGAATGTTGTATTCTAGTTTTGAGTGACGTCGTTTCTCGTGCGCTGATAGTGAAGTTAGTAGACTGTCTTCCATTGAATGCTAAACTAGTATGCAACGAGTTTTTCAGAAGACATCGCTGAGGTTCGTAACGCTACTCACGTTTCCTTTTGGATTTTGTATGGTAGCCGTTCTCAGGACCTTGTAAAATTGTTGTGGTGGCACAGACGGAAATGGAATTTCAGTTTCCCAAACCTCCCGTCAGCATGGGAGAAATATCGTCGAGATAAGTTGTTTTTCGTTTCGTCACCTGACGCCAAGGAACTTCAAGTTGGCAAAGAAGTACCCTAATTGCCGCTACTGAACAGACAGGAAATCTTTCTTTCTCCCTCTGCATTCTTTTCCGCCGCTTTGGCTGCTATTATTACAACACTCTAGGTCGATAGCAATTCCTGCTTCCCACGCGGCCACCTGGCGTTCCACAAATGACTCAGTACACGAAAGCATTGTTTTGCTTTGCTCAGCAGCCTCGAGCAGCTGCTTCCTGGAGCGGCTTTAGTACGTCAAATGCTTGTGCTGCAAGTGTATGTGCTATTATGTGTAAAGGCAGGCAGCTGGAGTAAAAGAAAGAAAAAAGAACGTGCAAATATGGCGACGACGTGAGTTACGAAGGAGATGGCCAGCGGAAGGGCCTTTTGGCTAAAACATTTTGATTGCCACTTCCAGAGTTTACACTGCAGAGTTAAGCAAATAACCAAAACAAAACAAAATGAAGGGGAAACAATTTGGAATGGGATACTTGAAACATAAGTACAGTAGTAACCAGTTAAATGCGGCATTTGTTCGTAAACTATTATATAGTTTACATTATGTACATTATAGTATATGACGTAGTAGTTCTGCGGAAACCCGCAAGGTGGAGGGAAGCAATGAATAAAGGGAAAATGAGACATCCACCCGTTCGTAGCAATTGCTACAAAGGATCATTATAGTATATAATGCATAACGGTATACATTATAGTTCTTGTATACAGTTTTGCCATATGTATAATGCCAGCCAATATTTTTTTTCTCTCTTCGTGTTATCCTTTTTCCCGCCCAACCTTGTATTTGCCGTCATACCACATTATCATCGATTGCTCTGCTTTATGTTAAACTGCAAATTTGAGCCGTACGTTGTACACTGACAAGTTACTTTGTACATTTTATTACCCCCTTTACTCAATGCCCTGTCAAGGGGCCTGTAAGGTATGTTCAATAAATAAATAAATATTGTCGTGCACCACTGCAAGTACACGATGAAGAAGCGTATGGGCGAAGTTGGCGACTGATTACACAGGGTGGAAGTCTGCGGTTAGTAACATCGTGCGCGTTTACATAATGACAAAGAAACAAGCTTTACTTATTCTAAAGTTCTTCAATAAAAGAAAGTATAATTTCGTGCCAAGGAAAATGCACTGTTGGTTTTTACGACGGCTCGAATTATCTAAGCGAAGTATAGATAGGCTTTCGTTGTTTTCCGGTGCACAGGGCATGTTGCACTGTCACATGTTTTATGCACTTAAGAGCAGGTACTTATTCTGGCGCATCATTTAGGAAGGCCTGAAGATCTTAAGCCTTAACTGAGTACACGTTTCCTGCCATGACATGGGAGGGCTGAGTTACTCATAAATTAAAGGAAAATGAACGGAAAGGCCTCCTCAATGTCGGCTAAATTCTAAATACAATGCTAAGGAAGAAATAAGCTATCAGAAGGCAAGATGAAAATAACACACACTACACACACCAATGAAAATTACAGACGTGCGAGTGCCATTGTTATTTGAATATAGGTCAACTCTTGTTTTAAGGTGTTACACAGAAGGATCTGTTGGTCTATCTTCAAACAGGAAAGAATCTCAAGCTATAGCCGTGAACAAACATATCAAAAGTATGTAGCTAACGGGGTTCCTCCGTCAAGTCCACCGAAAAGCCAATCTGGAGGAAATACAGTGTGGCTTTAAGAAATTCCGCACATCCAGAGCACTCTGTTGCACCAAGGATGACGTTACTTGGGGTGTCGAGAACGCCTGCGAAGCATCCAATGGGGATGCAGCTTGTGGGATCGGCTAGCGAAATTTGCTTCGGAAGAAAGAAAAATATGCCCTGCATCAGGCATCCTGGCACATACGTGAAAAACTATCAAGAAGAGGTTCTAGAGCAACATCACCTGATCCTCTTACAATCACAACACACCGCTGAGGAAACTCACTTTTGAATTACTGAGACTACGAGAAGTGTCACTGAAGCAAGCCAAGTCTAGTTTCCGATCTTACTGTAAATAAATGCACGTCATCTTCAAAGATTTTTGTATCTCTACAAATATATGGGTCAGCCTATGTTCGAATTGTAATTTCTTTATTTATAAACGAATTCAATATACAGGGGTTGACCTATATTCGTGTTTCATCTATGTTTATAAAATACGGTACTCACAATTTACACCATACCAAGGAGGATGGCGTAGCTATTTAATACAGTCATCGCATCATAACATAGAAGTGTATACGCAATTCTTATCGAATAATATACATGGCGTTTAAAGATTTATGTCATTTTAATGCGCGGGAGTAATACTGCATGGATTTTTTCGTATTCTTTTTTTGTGCATGATTTGAATATTATGCCATGTAATAGTAATAGCACAAGTAATTATGTCTGACCTGAACGACACCTTGTGGTTAAGATGTGTGCAAATGTGGTTATTGAGAAGATAATTAAACGATATACATAATGCTCACGCACATTTTCACACGCCACGGGTTTAATTACACCTTTTTCAGACACCAAAGTAAGAGTATTGTTTTCGTGATACATAGAAGCGAACACGGCAAATTCTCTGACAGATCACGTCGCGCATGACCCCTTCAGTTTCAGGGCTTTGCAAATGGCATTGCGTAGCATTTCGTGCACCATGCTAGCAGTAAACTGGAGTAGACGGCCAAGAAATGAACTTGACAAACAAACTGGCGTCGTTGGATGCAACGTTATGATTGCAGGGTTCCGAGTACAAATGATCCGACCAGGACCACCGAAAGCTTTTTCGGACCACACTGGCGACAATGCGTTGGCGCCTCACTCGAAAAACAGCCGGTAACAATCCACAAAAGCTGGCAATAAACAACCCGTGGTGGCAGATTCCCGTCCTGAATTGCCTCCATCATCTTCGCAGTAAGGTCTGATACGTTTCTTTGTCGTTTGCTGCGGATATGCGTCTCCCTGATTCTGTGGTCCATACAGCGAAATAAAAGAAAAGAAAACAAAAGAAGAAAGAAATGCAAGCTAACCACAACCTTGCCATACCCTGGCAGGACTCTATCGAACTCTCGTTATAGGTGCTCTGGAGGCATATACGCTACGCCATTTCTGACCCAAACTGCAATGTCTTTGTGGCAGAAAAAAATGACTTGATGATTCAGTGCAAAATTATATCACATAATACTGAATTCCGGCCAACGTTCTGGCTGTTTTGTCTGTATATGGAAGGGGAGGGTCCCCAAGCACTGGGTAGAATTGAATAACAAAATAAAAGTAACGTTGGTGTAGTGGTGAAAGCTTGCAGTGGCTTCACTAAAGGCTTACTTCTTATTAGGAATATGAGGAGTAGGCGTTTATAAAGGAATGCCATTGAGGTTTATGGCATTAGGCCTATAGACCAAGGATTGTTTTCTGTATATAGAGAACCAGCTTTTGCAAGCTGCTGACACGTTGTTGCGACAGAAGGGTTCAAGAGAAGGACGTTAGTATTTTCAATTTGTAAGATGTATTCATGGAATGCATGTATAAGAAGAAAGGTGCATGGGTACAAGTGTTTAGAGACGGGAGAGAATATAGAAGATTACCTCAAGTTTAATAAGGAAGAAGAAAATGGTGGCTTCATAAAGGAGAGGCCTTTTAGATAAGGATAAAGATTATTATATTCCTGCACGTATCTTCACCGCTTGCCCCTACCTTCTTGTCTCGTCTTGACTTCTTTAAATACAGGTTTGATGAACTGCGAGCATTTTCGTCTGCTCATTGCTTTTGTTTCCCGTCCTAAATTTTTCCGTGGACTTGGCCTTTGTCACTCGGTTTGTTTGCATCAGTACTGGTGATAATGGTTGAGAATTGGGTGTCTTGATGGGAAAAAGATTCAGCGAAATTGTTGACCAGATCATTCACGCAAACCATTATTCGCAGCCACGAGAGAACATCATTTCTACGTATGGTGCAATTCGTCTATTAGCACCCACTTTAGGATCAGATTATAATAGAATGCCTTGAGAGGATAGTTGGTTCATTCTAATGACTGACTGCTATATGCGCAAAATTTTGAGATAGGACACCGCACAAGAAGAGACACACGGAAAGAACGTGTGCAGTTCTTTCAGTGTCTCTCTTTTTGTGTGGTATCCTGTTTCCCAATTTCGCGCGTTTAGCAACCAGTCATTAGGATCAGGCCACGTAATAACGACGCGCAGTTTTAAGTCGGCCCACTAGAACTGGTTAGGACTGTATTGGACTGTGTAGGTGGAGAGAACTTGCTTATGAAGCTTACATACACGATGGAATCCTCAGTAAACTTTGCGAGCTCAGTTAACAATTCCTTTAAGTCTGATTTATTGCAAAGCAATGCGCTACATGAAAATAATGTGGTCTGGAGCCATTGAAGATACGCAGTAGTCAAACTATAGAAAGGCCACCGTTAGAGCAAAATGGGCTGGCCATTATATTTTGTTGTGTGGCTGGGTTTCACATCTACACGACTGCGCATCTCACACTGAAGCCTCGGTATGTGGCTACTCGCACCATGCTCTCTTGGATCCGCTTAAGTGTGGACTTAAGAAGAAAGATTCCGGGGCTTATCATCTCGCGGTAGGGACTAATTGGCGCATATAGACTCGGTTAAAGCTCCAGAGTAGGACGGCACGATAATTCTTGTGTACAAGTTCTGGACGTGCTCGCTTTTTTTTTTATCGCGAACCAAGCTGCTGCCGTACTGAGTGTGAAATTACGCAAGTCTTGATTTTGCCCCTGCCTTTCTTTTTTTGTTTCGCAGGAGACATGGAACTGTCGGCGATTTGGACAAGTTGGACAAACTCCTGAGCAAATATGACAGAAGGGCGTTGCCAACGGGGCACATGAGTGAGTTTTATAGCAGCAGTAGTGGTGGTTTGTTGTTTTGGCGTTTAATAAAATACAATTGAATTACAACGACAAGGATGAAAGCGCGATGCCTGACTCAGACACTGAACCACCGAATGCACCAACAAGTCGGGCTAAGCTTGTCCAGCACGTAGGCTGTTCTCGTCGCAGTGTTTACTTAAATTTTTTACGTGTCAGATGGGCGGGCTGTTGTTTTTGTTGTTGTTGTGCTATTGTTTTGGAGCTTATTTAAACAAGATTTACATGCATCGCTTTTTTAAATATGGGTAGATGTATGCACTAAGTATTCCTGAGAGAGAGAGAGAGAGAGAGAGAGAGAGAGAGAGAGAGAGAGAGAGAGAGAGAGATATTTATTAGGAATGAAAAGGCTCAGAGTTCAGCCTGAACTACTATGTTTTAGCCTGCTACTCAGCGTTGGCTTAGGGGGGGGGGGAGGGAGGAGGAAAAGGAGCAAGAAGACAGCGAGAAAGTGAAAGCGAATAGGATGGTGATGCGAAGACAAAAAGACATGAATAAAGAAACGAATAAGGAAATTAGAACTGTGCCTGAGAGGGCACCCTAACCCATGCAGAAACAAGGCGGCCTAAATTTAGCACGCAGGCGGTACAAGACGTGCTTAGTGTTGCATTACTTAAATCTTTGCTGTGTAAGGTTTGTTTCTGTCACTCTCATTTTATTAGGTGGACCCACGCAAGTCGCCTGCGAAATCTACATCAGGAGCTTCGGCTCTATCAATCCGGCAACAATGGTATGTGTTGAATTTTCTGTCGCTTGAAAGCAGGAAAATGCGCGAAGGCACTATAAAGCAGTATTATAGTCATGATAAAACAAGAGGTCCACAAGATATCACTTGCAGTCTCTGTGCCATGGACACTGCATAAAAGAAAAACATAGTCATTTTCATTACGTCTATTTTATTCATGCTGAAAAACTTCTTACGTGAAAGAGAACGTATATCTACATTAGTAAGTAGAAGCCCCGTACTCTTACAATCACAACGAAGATTGCGACGCTGTTAAAGTGTCTGCAGAATTTAATTTTCATGCGAAAGCATTACGTCCCATGCACGCCGACGGAACACCCGTGCACTGTTCGCTAACCTAACCATACTTCGCTAGCTAGTCGCTTCTAAGACACGTACAACAGTATAACGCAAAAAAAATTAAAACAGTAAAGTTCAGGGTCCATTACTGGGGTGTCAGCTGCAGAGAATGCTTAACAAATTTTTACTGCGCAGCAAGGCAGGCAGCCTGAACGTGGAATGGTGCAATGAGTGAAATAAATGTGCGCCCGCAGTTCGCGGTCTGGAGGAGAAAATGTAGCGGATGCATCGCTGTTTAAGAGGTCGTTAGATTGAATGACAGGCCGATCCCCGAGCGCTTGGCATGCGGTTAGTATGCGTGAAACCATACCAGATGTTCATTCGTTTATTTCGGCTGAGTAATGAATGTGCGAGAACTGAGTCTGGCTTCGTCTGTCTTTGTGGGGTGGTTATCGGAAGCGAAGAGTTAGTAAAAAAGAATCTCGTATAAAAAGTCTCTTGCTGTGCCACACATTTAGTTAAAACAAAGTTTTTTTCATCTAGCAAAGCCGCTATACGTTGCTACCTTGGGGTACGCGTGTATAATGTAAGTTGAACAAACAAAACGGCAAGAACTGAAAACAAGAAATTTTTGTTGAAAAGAAAATTACTTATGTACGCATCGGTGCCTACTTCTTTCTTTTGGAACGCTTCTGGGATATTCATGCATTACTTTAGAATCTGGCAGTGCCATGATTTACATACGTATAGCTTATAAGGGTATACTTGGGCTATTGATCCATAATTATTTCGCATGGTTCACGCGTGTCGTCTAAGTGATGCTATACGGATGCTATTTTCTTCCATTTCCATCCTTTGAAAGTTCAGAACCGAACCTCTGTTTAATTTCATTACGAACCGTTGTTTATACGAGTACCTAAAAATAAAATTTGGCAAGAAAAATGCTTCAGAAGTGAGGTTGTACTTTCTTGAGTGGGAATGCTTTGTAATGTGGCTGCAGCGACAATACTTCTCCCTCGGCTTCAGACAAGAGGAAGTTTTTTTACTACTGCAATATCGAAGAACTGCTTTTATTTGTTTATGACCCTATCAGTCTAGCCGACTCAGGATTCTTATAGAGAAACTTTGATTGACCGGTAACCTAGTACTATTTTGTGAGCTGCGGATGGAAGGCTTTCGAACATTCGTGCCTGTTTCAGGCCATAAGAATGCTTTAAGCGGTGACAAGATTAGAACAACCTTTCTTTTTTGCAAGCGGAAAGGAGCGACACTATATTCAAGAACAACATCGACCTTTACGACTACAATATGAGGGATTATTTACGGTACTACGTTTGCAAATTACGGCTTATATATTTTAGTCGTAACTCGACCATACGGTATACTATATCTATCCGCCGATGTGCTAGCACAGGATAAGTTTCTTTTAACTGATAAGTTTACTTAAAAAGAACAAATGAATGACTTGTGGGAACCAGTCTCTCCGTAAGCGGGAGTGAGTGTGAAAATGAAATATTGCTAAGTGCATAACCGACGTACATTCATTAGACTCCATTTCCCTGAGAAATGAACCTCCGGCTTGCGGAAATGTATCAACAATAGTATGGACAATCTAAAAGCAGCACTCCACGTCGCATTACCGGACGGCGGATGCAATAACCCAGCGTTGCTTTTGTCTTCTTCAAAGCGGAATCGCGCTTGTCCGCCATGTCGTTTTTTTGTAAGTAAGGTTTTCCGTATAGGGCACTTCTGGCAGTAAATGCAAGATTGCTGCGCTCTTTCTTAATAGCCGTCGTCATCAGCACAGCGTTTTTTACTTCAACAAAGTAATACTGGTTACCTGTGTTTAGAGGTGATGTTCGAGCCGTTAAGCCTGTCGCGCCGTGTACAATGCGCCGGACTCTGAATCTGCGCGCTTTGAGAGAGGAAATTATTTTTTTTGTGTTCGCTTGTTATCGATTATCGTCGAAAGACGGTGTTTGATCGTCACGATATTAGTAAGGCTATTTGAGGGCCGTAAGGCTCTACACAAATCCAAGACAACTTTTCTGAAAGAACCTGGCGTTGCCCATGACTTCTCATGGTGAAATATTGACGCTTATTTAAGCATGAGCACGAACTTCGTGCTCATGCTTCGTTCTCAACAATAGCACGCACATGGTATTGTTGTCTCTACCGTTTATGATTAAAACTAAACAGTGTTTGAAGATGCACCAGGTAGCACTAGCGTAATAAATCAACATATACTTTTTCTAAAATTATCAGCGCACTCTTTCACGTATAAGACACTTCTAAAAAAATAAATGTAGGGTTTTCGAAAAGATTCCTGCTACTCCTCTGCCCCAACAGGCGGCAAAGAAATAAGCTGCTTGTTAAGTACAAAGCCACAGAGGTGCAACAAGCATTCTTAAGGTCGAATTCCTGAAACTAGTTCACACGTTGTGACACATAAACCACAAGTTCAGAAGCCGAGTTCAAAAGTCTGAACGAAAGCATAATGCAGTCTGTGCAAAAAAAGTACGAAGAAAAATTAGGAGAGAAAAAGAAAATAGAGACCACCACTGTACACCATAGCCCACATTATCAGAATGTACATCTAGCTGCACGCCAGTATGCTAACTGTAACATTTCTTTGTCGCCGTAAATTTATGCACGTGAAAGCAATATTCAAGTGTATTTTGAAATTATAACGGAAGCCACATAAAACGAATTATATTTTATTCACTTCAGGATTACGAAGTGGACCTCTACCTGCGACAACGATGGCATGATGACCGCTTTGAGATGAGCGGCATTAGTGGACCCCTCGACCTGAACGATCCCAAACTGGTGCAACGTATATGGAAACCCGAAGTCTTTTTTGCCAACGCAAAGCATGCGGAGTTCCAGTACGTGACGGTGCCCAACGTCCTAGTACGCATCAGTCCTACGGGGGACATTCTCTACATGCTCAGGTGAGAGCTTGAGCACGAATGCATGGAGTAAAATGAACTTCTAATAAACTAGTGTTGCCAACTATGACTCGGTATCGCATACACAAACAGATAACAAATGAATTTTGCGCATGGCCTGTTAAATCGCTGGTAATTCTTATGGTACGGCATAACAGCTTCAAGAAAGAAACAGCACCCACTTACGAAGGTTCTATTTCGAGCTCTAACGCCTCAAAAATTGTATATAAAGTGCCGTGTGAGATTCTTAAAGAATAAGCTGAGCTTAGAAAGGGAATAGGAAATAATAAAACAAATGCCAGATAGTGCACAAGAGTGCAGCAGCGCACTCGTTTTGTAGAGATAATCTAACGTTTTGCAGAGATAACAATTATTCAACTTTTGTATTCTTACTTTGTGTTTTAATGTGTATTGCAGACTTCAACTGTGAAAAAGTTCAGCAGATCGGTGGAGAAATATTGTTAAGCAAAAACCAAATGCAAGTGCTTCTCTAAACAAGATATTGCATGAAACTTCTTTCTTACTCCATACTACAGCTGCTTTGTTTGAGCATAACTAAGGGAACAAGCTGACACGCCACAAATAAAATGATGGTTTTGGCTCAAATATTGACAATCTGGTGCAGCACAATAAATGAAGAAACACCTTGTGATTTTCTAGTCTTGCCGCAAAGGTTGCTTGTTTGAGAGGAGTTGATGACGAAGCCAATATAATGTGCTGCTTGCTGGAATAAAAAAAAAAACATCGATAATTATTTTTCCTAACGAGACCGTCTTACATGCTGTGCCTATTCTAGTTCTAAGATGACATCCTCCTAATCTTTCTTAATAATATGATCGTAGGTGGGTAAGCCCCGCCCTTGGAGGTGTAAGGCGGTACCTGAGGTTATGTGTCAATAAATGTAAGAGCAAATAGCACAACTGGATTTTGTGAGGTTTCTTTTCCTATACTAACCTGCGGCGGTAACTTAGTGGCTATGACGTTCATTGCGAACCTTGTGGTTATTGGTTCGATCCCGATCACGACGGCCGCACTTGGATGAGGTGAAATTAAAAAAAAACTGCTGTACTGACACTTAGGTGCATTTTAAAAAGCGCCAGATGGTCAAAATTGTTCCGGAGTCGCCCAGTATGGACCACCTCTTAATTAGATCATAATTTTCGCTCGCAAAACTCCATGTTTGATTCTATAGACTTGTATTCGTTGCTTACCTGTCCTGCCAAGTGTCCGATCCGAGCGATAGTGCTGGCGAGGCAAAGTGGTCTCCGATAATGAAGCTCTAGAACAACAAGAAATTAAACTAATCATTGTGTAGTACAATGCCAGGACGAGCTTAAATTCCGCTTTAGTCAACTGGTTCATCATTTTTCCTCTGTAGCTAATCAAAAAACGAGAAACTTGCCAATGTCTTAACTGCGCCTTCAGATAGCTTTAGTTCTCGGTGCTGCAACCTTGTTATATTTTAGCGCCACACATCCCTTGTTAGAAGTTCATTCATTATAAAGCTCATCGGATAGCTGCAACATTTGTTCATTTTAATTTAAGATCCGCGATGTACACAAGACACAGTGTTTGTAAACATGCGTTAGCTAGTACGGCTGCGATGGCATAATCCCTGCTTCAGTTTATCCTCATGCTGTGCGTGTTATCATGAATATCCCGACGCGCACTATTTAGTCATACGAGCACATTGCCTGAAAAAAAAAATTCTACATTGCCTTCGAAAGACCATAATAAAACGGGCAGAGGTGATCAGCGGCGCTGGCCACTTCGTCATCCGCAACCAAATCTGAAAGTGGCATTGCATTTTGAGCGAAATGTTAATTAAGCCAATGGCCATCTTTAGGACGGCACCCATTAACTGAATGACAATGTAAACTGCTTGACGATGTCGCTTTTGTGATAAATTACAAGGTATGCTTTGCAAAGTCGTCACACTTGCCCTTAGCTCATTCGTTAGAATTGTGTCTGCGTCAAAACTGTCAAATCGAAATATAACGATACTGATAAAATATGAAAGTGGCGGTGGCCTTCTAAAGTGGGGGCATTTTAAGTTATCCACTAACCAATCAACAGTGCTGCGCAGTTTTGTTGAAATGAGCAGCGCGCTATTTGCAAGTACAGGGCGAAGATTTTTCTTCACTTTTAACTCTGGTATTTTATAGCGCATTCATCCCAACAACGTTCCGCGTTATAACTGGCTCACTATGCTAGAATCTTTGAGGACGCTAATCGACATAGAGAAAAAAAAAACGGTGAGCGGGGAGGAGAGGGTGAACCCAACCTGTTCAGTAGAATCAACGGGATCAAACTGAGAAGGCAGTCTGTATTATTATTATTGTTATTATTATTATTATTATTATTATTAGTAGTAGTAGTAAAGAAGAGACAACCCGCTTTCTTTTGCGGTGTGGCAACTGCAGCGCATATGTCAACGCACGGTTCTTTACAAAACGCTGGTCAAAGGGCCTATTGTGCCCACAAGTTTCTGAAGAAGAACTGGGCGTATCTCTTCTGGCGTAACAAAGCGGCTACTGGATCTGGATACTTTGCGTGTGCCTGAGGTTGACGCATTTGCGCAAGCGGTGGCACAGTGTGATGAACGGCCGCGCCGAATTTCAATTACGTCCATGTCAGCCGCATCTGTCGTCCTGCTTCTGAGCGCCAGAACCTGCTGACCTCCTTTTACGCAAGCGGTTTGCATTCCTACCACGATCCATGCTATTCTCTATGCATTAAGTGCAATGTTTCAGTAACATGGTGCTATTAATCTCAAATTGTCCAATTACACCATATAAAGGTTGCTTGCTGGGCTAGCTGTTTCATTGCAACTGATGTAACAGCCCGAAGCATAAGGAAGGAACGACGATAGACATCGAGTGACCATACACAGCACTAACAGGAAAGGGAAAAAGGGAGAAAGGAAAAGAAGAACCATCAGCATGAGTGACGCAAGGTGATATTACCAAGCTCCTAGTCACCAACCATCTAAAACCCACTGCTTACACACTCATCAGGGCCAGCTTAGCTTACACTGCTAAATGTGACAAGTCTACGGGTCATCGTACTAAGCCATATGTGCCTAAGTAAAAAAGAAGCGGAATTGCTTCTGAGCACAAGGATCAGTGTGTCAGAAAGATTATCGAGACGATCGAGAATTCTCTTACATGAGAAGGGTGTATAAGCATGCAATCACTTACAGTCACCAAAAAAGAGCTAAGGTTTTTTGATGGTTGGTGAATAGGAGTTTGGTGATATCACCTTGTGCCACTCATGCTGATTGTCGTTCTTCGCCTTTCTCAATTTTTTTCTTCCTTTCCTGCTGGCGCTTCGTATGTAATCATACGCATAGCATCTACAGTAGAATAAACAGTTGGAAGTCAGCGCTCTTTTCACTCCGTTTCTATCGTCGTCCCTTCCTTATCTTTTGCGTTGTTGCACAAGTTACCACATGAATAACGCACAAAAAAGTCAATATAGCTCGACGTTATTTCTGATAAGAAATCCAAGTTCATATGCTCTGAATGTGAGCGGGGAAAGATAAACAGTGAGATTCGTAGTAAATTTTTATGACCAGTCTCTCATCTCCATCTGCGTTGAGAATGCCCTTGTGTTACCTCGAATGCTAATTCGGCAGTGTAGTTCAACGCAGTTGGAAAAGGTGGCAGGCTTGATCAAGCAATTGATTATATAATACATATTCACCTTGTTTCATGCAGGTTGAAGCTGACTTTTTCTTGCATGATGGACCTTTACCGGTACCCCCTAGACGCTCAAGTTTGCAGCATTGAACTCGCTTCGTGTAAGTTTTAAACTCGAACGTTCTTTTGAGCCAGATTACAATGCATATTGTTTTAAGTAAACGGCATTTTGCGACGTTGTGGGAGCGGAATTACTGACTGTTGGGCTAGTTGGTATCTCACTCTGACTATTGTAACTCAGCGCAATCAAAATGGCCGAACAGACACGAATAAAAAAAACAGACAAGAACGAGTGTATTTGTCTGTCTATCTGCCACTTTGAACTAACATACCATTGTCAAAATGTGGTAATAGAAGTTTGAGAAGTATAATTTTTAGATGAATATGCAGATGTGTGTTGCAGAACTTACCGTATTTTTTCCCTTAAGCCTCTTTGTTGTCCAGCACGAGGACATTGTGGGCAAATCATTCGGTTTAATCGCTTAGCGGAATGCGTTTTGTTGATGTTCGGTTCATATATGTTTTGCAGTCTCGAAGACGACGGACGAGCTACAGCTGCACTGGTCTAAGGCATCGCCTGTGATCCTCTATGAAAACATGAAGCTCCCACAATTTGAAATTCAAAACGTGAACACGTCCCTGTGCAATGAGACATTCCACATTGGTACGTGTGCAATTTTCTCAGTTGTACGTAGAGGACGTTGGAGATATGCTTTCACTGTTTAACGTGAGAACATGCACTACCACCGCGGGAATAATGAGTTTGCTCATTACTCTTGTTTTACTTGTTTTGCGAACATGCAGGAGAGTACAGCTGCCTGAAAGCCGAGTTCAACCTACAGCGCTCTATTGGCTACCACCTCGTCCAATCGTATCTGCCCACCATCTTGATCGTGGTCATCTCTTGGGTCTCCTTCTGGCTCGACGTGGAAGCGATTCCAGCCCGAATTACATTGGGAGTCACCACGCTTCTTACCATCTCATCCAAGGGTGCCGGTATACAAGGAAACCTGCCGCCCGTCTCGTACGTCAAGGCAATCGACGTCTGGATGGGCGCCTGCACCATGTTCGTGTTTGCCGCACTGCTTGAGTTCACCTTTGTCAACTACCTGTGGAGGAAGCGGCCCGCGACTGCCAAGTCACCACCTCCGGTGGTCGCAGCCATTCCCGAGAGCAAAGTGGCTGTGGTGGGTATCGCTTAACAAACGCTTCGACCAAGCAGTGGTTAGTTACGTCCTATCAAGCGAATCAGAGGCTGAAAGTTTGCCATCATTAGAACACGTCAGTGCTGAATAGAATGCCAAAATTAAGGCTCTCTTTTGGGTATGGTTCCGGCTTGCAATGCTTGACTCACATGAAGTAGGTAGAAGCTTGACAGTGCAGTCTTGCTGCTCCTTCGTAGTCACCGAGTCAAAACTTCGATAGTCAGAGCGCATTTATACGCAATCACAGTAGCCGGTGGAAAACGGGCCAATAAAATCGAGGCATCAATATTTGGCTAAACCACGCCACGAAAGAAAGGATTTCGCTTCCACCAGATTCTATAATGGTCAGTAAACATGTGCTATATCAGGATTTGGCCCACCACTTGCCTGTGGGAAAGCGATAACACTCCGTAAGTACTAAAGCATACGTTAGAACAAAGCGAGTGCTAGGTTAACTTGACTGACTTTTAAAGATAAGGTTTCAAAAGAAGCAGCACCTGTGGAAATTATCAGACAGGTAGAAACAAAACCTCCTCCCGCTGCTGCACAAATGCACGAGATTTACAGCGTCGACTTTATATATAGCGGGCATTGAACTTTACGCATTCGACTTCATGATAGCCTTTTTCTAAATGAAAGCAAAGTGTCTATATTGGTGCTGCTTTCCTATTTGCGTGGATATAAAGCGTTCTTTACAAAAAGTAGTACTGTCAGTTTTGAAGGTGGTAATTTGTCACTCACTCATCATATAAGCGTCAAGAAGAGGGTGTGGTGCAATAATGTGCTATTAAAAAGTCTGAGAAATATTCAATTTATTGCTAAGACACTGCACACTGTAAGGATACCGAAAAAACTTGGAAACCAGTCCCAATTTTGTGACAGAAGCTTTCCACCCAACAAAAAGCACGGCGCAATATCAAATAGTTTGTGGAGCAAACATTGTCACTGCGTAAATAATATAATTGCTGTTGAATATTTTGCAGCAGGTAATAAGTGAACACCCTTGTGTTCGTGAAATTCACACTTTTTATAATGCTTACTTGCGAAAAAATTTCGCGTTGCCATGTGCGTTCTAAGGTGAGCCCGAGCGCACTTCCGCAGCCCCACTGCAAAAATGTTTACACTCTTAAGGGTGTTTGCTTGTTACACAGGTAACACCCTTACCGTTAGGTCCATACAAAAAATTTATAAAGGACGACAACAGTGTTCTAACTAGACGTGCGATTACAATTAATGTAGTTGAAAACTATGTAATCATGCGGACATCCTTGGGCGCACAGAAATATCCGACGGGAGATTTTCACAGTGATAGATATGAAACCTTATTTAACGCACTTTTTATGTCGCCTGGCACAGTTGTCATCGTTTTTACTTCAAAGAAAAAGTTGGCAAGCAAGATGCTATCACTGGTTCTCACGAAGAATTTGATCGTACCCCTTAAACGTATTTTTGTAAGGTCTTAAATGTAGGGATGACACCTGTATGACAAACGAACACTCATAAGGGTGTAATTTTTACAGTGCACCATAACTAATTACTTGCGGTAGAGACCATTTAAGGATCCGTGAATATCGGCAAGAATGCACGTGGTGGCACGCGCGCAGCACCAATTTCAATGAGCGAACTCAAAAACCTCGCATGTAGTTGAAGGTACAGGTACTTGAAAAGGTGTCACCATACCGTCTCTTGACCTCTACTTGCTGAAGCTTTCACAGCAAGTACGGTAACGTAACGTAATCACAAATATCGGGTACGTTAAGGGTGACATGTCCGCTAAGTGGTTCTGACGCTGAGTGAGACTGGTCCGACCGCTGCGCGACGAACTCTGGCGAGTTGGCCTTGAGCAACTCCGGTGTCAAACGCTGGTACGACCGGTACGATCTGACGCTGAATAGCTGGTGCTTAGCAGCTATGTGACATATAACGTATATCTATAACGTAGGAAATATGGTATATCTCATTGTTACAACTGTTATAACTCCTTATACGGCAGAGAAACGACATATTCTCGACTGCGGGAAAAGGATCGACCTTGGATATTTTTTCATCAATAATAAAGCCTCAGAGGTACACTTAGTCACTAGTAAAATTTGGTGAGCAATGAATCAATAAATGTCAATGTTTGATAGTGGAAGTTTGATTTCCAGAGGCAGCTTCAGTTCGCAATACTTTCCTCTCAAATCCTCCAGTGCCCAACGCTACTGCCTTCGAACCTGTCTCTACATGCTGGCTAATAGCTTTCTCCTTCGCAGAGCTTCTAAAGAGACGCAGCCCAGTGAGCCTACATCCTTTCGCTCAGATGACTTTATCTATAAACGCAGCAGACAGTATTGAGCAGGAGGCTAACATGTTGCAATTGTATTTTTTTTGCTTTACATTTGCCTTAGAGTTCTTGCCGTTAAGTCTAAGCCAAAGGTGAATGACACTAAGATATGGTGTCGTAGCCAGCTGCGTGTGCATAGTTTAAGTTGTTTCACGGATGCTTTCTTTACTACGAGAGTATTACATGCTTTCAAGCGTGCAGGCTCATGCTATAGTCACTTCCAATTGTAAAAGGAGGTTTCATGTTTGCTTGCTCGGTCAGGTTACGAGAGAGCGACATTCTCTGCGGATCGCATATAGCTCCCGAACTTACCCTTGTAAAGAATGGGAACTGAGCTATGACTATGGTTTATACCTTCTGGAGGCCGTATAGAGTGCTCACAGTGCTGCTCAACGTCTAGGGCTCCGACGAAGCGAAGTTTGTGTCACTGTTGATAACTTCATACAGACGAAATATTAAAGCGCTTTATGTGTAGCAGGAAGCCTATACTCCCACTTGAAATGTGCGACAACTTTATTTTGGTAGAGTTATTTCATATCCGCTACACGTTATGGAGAAACCACGCACTGCGCAGGAAATGAAGCGACGTTGCCACTGCTTGTGTTTATTGCTCAACAAACACAGTTACTCACTGAATAAGAAAATAATAACGACGGAAAGATGCACATAGGCAAATGACAACTCTTCGCGCGAACATGAGGCACCTTATAAAGTTATACGTGTCTCTTTTGCTAGGCTTATTGACCTCTATTGTGCGTCTGTTGTGGCACTTAAGCAGTGCTTCATAATCAGTATGACACAGTGTCTTGGGTTGTGCCTATAATCGAGCAGACATGATCGCACTTAAATTTCGTGGGATAAAACCAAACCCGTGAAACACGCGTGTTATACTGCACCGTTGTTTGCTGCAGTCGGATACGAGTGATTTAAAGCGGTCGAAATAACATTGCGCTCGTAGTTGTCACGGGAAAGCAGTACGACTGAAAGAAAGATCTTAAAGAAAGTGCTTTTCGTAGAAGAAACTGTTTCTTCTGCGCGTGAGGCACCACGCTGTGAGTTTGCATGGATTCTCCCCATGAACATTTTGAGTGAACAAATGCCTTGCGGAGATTGCTTTGTGCACTCTACTTGCCTGCCGTAAGACAGCGCAGGTGGACAAAGTTGTAACCATGTTCTCTCCTTCTTTTCAGCTCCTCCCATGCAACGGAAACTTGGTAAAGATTTTAAAATTTTATTCTATTGACTTAAAGTGTCTGCAGTGCGAAAAAAAGTACACTGGGTTTATATACTCAGTATTGCGCAGTATAGTTGCAGGCTGCTTATGAGACATCGCTCTAAAAACAACTTTGACATTAGTTTTAAGACAGTTTTGTACTGCCATAGCATATTTTGAAAAGAGAAGGGGGAAGTGAACGAGAATTGAATCAGCAGGAAAGCCGCAAATTAAAAAGCAGTTGGCCCATGGATTTCAGATCTTGCTGTTTTAGAGCAAAATTTCTTTTAATTGTAAGGCTACCTTGAAGACTACAACGGAAAAAGTTCAAACTTTGAAGACATTAGCAGCTGTTGTGGAGTCCAGAGGAAACCTAATTAGTGGTATAACTAAAGCGCTATAAGTCACTGTGATTATACAAACATCGGCTTGGCTTTTCCGCTGCATTGAAGTGTCAGGATATGTTGTATTAGTACCGCTTGTAAGGCATGGAGATTGAAACTATTTTTTACTTGTTGTCTGCGTCCTTTGAAAATTATCTCATCTCAAACATTGGTTGTCTGTGCAGTACAACAGCATAATTGCTTAATAGTTCATTTATAATTCGGAAAATGCTCTTTCATGTATGCTGTCGACGTTATGGCACTACCGTGCCCGCTCGGGACTTTGTAATTTGAATGGTAAATCTACTTAAAACTTTCTTTGAACCTGTCTTTACCTATTTGCGAATGTTGCTCTGCACAGAAAACACAAGGTGACGAAGCATGAGCAGGAGCTTCATTTAGAATGTTTTCATTTAGGTTCGGTCAAGAAAACTGATGTTTGGTTTGAAAAATACCCTCGTAAATTTATTGATTGCCACGCAGTTTGAATGTACGGTAGCCTGCATAAGTAATAAAGTGGCATTGACGTCGGTTGCCGTGTAATACTATTGCTTTTGTAGCTGACATATTCCTTTCAGTACTTGCATCAAATATCTCCACGTTAAGTTGTCTAGGTAGTTTGCATGCATGATGACGTGGAAAAGTGTACAACATGCTCAATGCAAGGCCGAGGTGAGCTGTTATTGGCGGCGGTAGCGGTGACTCCTGCAAGGTTTGTTTCTCAGAGTTGGTAGAAATTGTTATGATGTCTTTGCTCCCCATTTTGCAGGGGCCATGCAGCCCCATCACTGGCGGTACAGACATCAGCCCTTCGCCCACAGGTCCTGAAGCTGTCAGAAACAGACACAAGGTTCAGGCCAAGAGAATTGACCAGACCTGCAGGATAGCATTTCCCATGGCTTTCCTGGCGTTTAGCGTCGCATACTGGCCATACTATCTTTTGTGAGGCCGCGGTACCCCGAGCTAATGTCAGGAACGGAGAGGCGGGTACCACGAAGTCGGGGGGGGGGGGGGGAGGGGGGAGAGTGCTTGTGGCTATCACAATCCCGTTGGTTCTCTGTAAGAACGCTTTTGTTTTGCACAGAAGCTCACTGCATCACATTTTGCGTCTCCCTAGTGTTTAATTATTTGTTTCTGCACTTGTGTTCCCGTGTGCATTCTGACTGAATATCACTCCAACCCTTCAGTGTGTATAAGTCCCAAAGTGAATTGGATATTTCCTCTTCGCGATCCTCTTGAGGGCACCTCTAGTCACTAATCTAACACGTAGGAGAGTTTAAGGATGCGTTAGGCAGCACTTTTCTTGTGCTTTAAGTGGATCTCATCATATTCTGGTAGAGAATATAAACTTCAACACTGAAGTAGTATTTACAAGGCAGACTAACATGTTGCTAGAAACAGTATTTTTGCAGGAGGGAAGATGCAATGATTATACAGGGTGTTCAAAATTAAGCTTTATGGTTTTATAGGAATTAGGCACTGCGAGGGGAAGGGCAACCGTTATCGTCTTTGTCTATGCCTCCGCCCTATTGTCAGACTAAATGCCGCACACAACAGCCTCGTCACATCAGGGAAGATCTTTGTGCCAATCCTCACTCTCTTGCGTGCGTAATCACGTAAACGACAATTAAAATTTGGAGCCAGCTATCTCGAAGCAAAGATATGCTGGAAGAATTCTTCTAAGTGTAACTGTGTAGAAACTTTTCAATACACAAATACACACTTACTGCAGTCAATAAAAAGTTAATTACTCGATTTTATTTAATTGGGCTGCTGACAGCAATAACTCTCATCTCACTTTGTGTCCCCCTGGCCACATAACTTATTTGCACAGGTGGTCTTCGCGTGCATCCCAGTGGCTAAATTTAAGAAAACCATAAAGCTTAATTTTGAACACCTGGTATATCATGATGCTTTCAATGCTTTATTGTTGTATTATAAAAAAAGATATACTATCAACGACTCAGGCCGGAGAATCATGTTGGAAAAAAAATGTTTCATTGTTTCCTTTCGTCATCGCGCCCTTAGGTTAATTTGCCCTGTACAGTTCCTGAGGGAACGCATTAGTGCACAAAAAAAGTATTTCGGCTTCCACATCGCAACGAAAACGGGCGTCGCCTCCTGTCTCTACAAGACAATGAGATGCGCAGGCCGCACGCTTTTTCGGGGTCCGCAATTATTAAACATGGCGTATATTTTGATAACCCGCACCTTCTTCCTACGCAGCATTTTTCTGTTAGACCCACTGGGTTCATTTAACCAATCCTAGGCCTAAAACCGTATTCAAGCCCAGCACAAAGTCCGCTTTTGCGAACTCCCGTTCAGATGTGGATGAGCCGTTGGCTTACAGGACTCTGACCTAAGTATGGGCCTGTGTCAAACGGCGTCAGAAAGATGAGCACAACAGCCCCTTATTGCGTAACGCTGCCGGCAATGCTCGCCATTTTAAGCTGTCCCGAACTGCGAAATTATTCCACGGTAGCGCTTTTGTAGATGTGGAAGACTTGCCTAATCACTTCAAAGGTGTCGCCACTTACAATACTATACGTACAGTTCCGCCTGGAGAATTTGGCGCACGCATACTTGTAGTACCATGAGGCGGAGTTATTACTTCGGGAGGAATTGCGCAGGCAGCTAATCCCCATCTACGCAACTCTGGACAGTCGGATGTTATGCATGGTAGGAGAATGGACTATAGAAGGGTGGAGTCTGCAAGTCAGGCGAGGATACAGCGGCGTAGCGAAAACGTAGCCATGCTTGTGGAGTACACGACCCGACTCTTGTGAAACACGGATCCATCTATGTCGGAAACAAAAATTTAAGCACTTCATGCGCGCAGTAAAGAAAGAACCCTTTGGGGGCCTGATACCAAACTTGCCCAAGAACCTCCCAGAGTACCTCGCAGAGGCCATGTCAAAGGAAAAGACGATCTAGCAGTAGGATCCTGATTTGGCTTTGGACAACGTCGCTGTAATGCGAGTGCTTATAAAGTTCTTTGTTCTGGAAGAGGTTAAATGCTCCATCTAACTCCAGGCTCTGTACTGCGGACTTCGCCGGCTGAGGTCGTTCGTTAGAAGATGGGGCGTGCTGCCCGAACCTCAGAATATTTCGGAGCGCCACTGTACGAGGTGCGGCAGCTGGCACTTTGAATCACCTATGCGGAAGCTGCGCGAGGTTCTCCACACTAGGACTCCCACAATGTGCGCGCCCTTGAACAAGCGATTGCCAACTTCAGAGCCCGCGGCGACCAATCAAAGCTGAAGTATGTCATCGCAAAACTTATATTTATCGAACCTCAATTGGAAAGACCATGTATTTTCACTGCGCTGTGGAACATGAAATTTATGCGTTACATATTCGCTCCGGGGAATAGCAAAAATATTGCAAAAATATTGGTGACACAGAAAGCAGTCGCATATCAAGCCCATTATATGCGTTGACGCTGTAGTTTGTAAAGGGCACTTGAATGTGGACGCCTGTTTAGAATCGCGGAGAGATTTCATTTTCGCGGAGCTTATACCACTCTCAAATGTGCTGGGGCACGGCAGAATCGTGGATCCAGTTTTTTTAACTTCCGTCAAAACAGATTAGCAGTAGTTCACAGCGGCGAAACACTCACAAGTGTAGTTATAAAAACCTAACAGTTTGAATCAATAAATATTTGACATCAACACCGCCTCCAATGTGTGTTCTTCTCGCGCCGTTTGAGTGACTATTGTTTTCAATACTTGGCAAATGCCACTTAGAGCCAAGTTTTCAGTCCGAGTCATCCCTAAGTAGCTATGTACCATCAAGCCTCACATTGACATGATTGCCTATGTTTGTATTGTCCATAGCTATCTGGTCACACATTTTTGACGTAGCGGTTTATGGTGTTTAACTTGGACAATTTTTTCGTATCAATTTATACCTAGAGCCTGTCTTATGTAATGTAGGGCAGCAGCGCGTAGTTAAAAGAAAACAAACTGAACAGATGCTTCGATGAGGTGCACAGGTTCTACCCGTTATAGTTGTACTTTGATAGCCTTCGGGAAACGAGGCCTTCCTTATTTATAATGCGTTAGCAATCTTAGGTTGCTTCACGTACTTTCCGGGGCCTGTGTGCGTGCGTATGTATGTATGTATGTATGTATGTATGTATGTATGTATGTATGTATGTATGTATGTATGTATGTATGTATGTATGTATGTATGTATGTATGTATGTATGTATGTATGTATGTATGTATGTATGTATGTATGTATGTATGTATGTATGCAAAACTTTTCGCACTTACCTGGCTCACTTTGTAGTCAGTGATCTAATCAGCAGCACGTCACGCTGCTGTGCTGAGGTTCGAGGGTTCAAGACCAACCATCGGACTAACTTGGGTCACTGACTATTTGGCAGTGTGCACACACGTGCCACTCTTCAACTAACTTCCTAATCTCTTTCACGCCGACATAAGTCACTGTAGGTGGGCGAGTGGGTAAGTACCGCTGTTTGAAGAAACTCTTTGGCGCCAACTTGGAGCGCTGGGTGTTTGCCGCTCCGTATGCGCTGGTCTCCAATTTTTCTTCGATGCCAATTTGGGTCACTGGGTGCCTGTCAGTAGGTGTGTTCCACTCTTCAATGAACGTCTTTGACGCCAAATTGGGTAACTCGGTATATGCCACTGTGAAGGTGCCGCTATACAATGACGAAAAGGTCCCTTAAATTTCTCCGACGCAGAGCAGAACCAAACCCACGTCGCAAGTGTTTCTCAAGGGCAGTAGTCGACGCATTAGCAGGTTGCGCCACAAATGCACTGGGCGTGTGCCGCTTTCCAATGAACGCCTTTAACGCCAACGCTTTAGCGAGATAAGTTAGGAAAACATTAGGTATGTGCCGCTCTTCAGTGAACATATCGCCAACCTGGGTCACTGAGTAGGTGCCACTGAGTGGGGGGAAAGCGAGGGAACAATTCTCGCAAGTAGCGGAGCTTCGTGCTTCTAGTCTCGAAGGCCACGCCCTGATTTCTCGGCAGTGCCACCAGATCGCGCAGCGTTTTCAGAAAGAAGCGAGAGGGAAGAGCCCAGTTGCCAGATGGCGCGTTGCTCAGCGTCCGCACGCACCGGCGCGCCATACACTTCGGAGGCCACGCGCGCTTTTCTCGGCGGTGGCGCTACTAGATGGCACCGAGTGTTCTTAGGGAAGCCAGAAAGAGGAGTCCCTGTGCAATGCACGTCTCATACATAACTTGTTTCGATGGTGGCAATACGTTGAGTCACCATAGTGATTTTCAATGCTAACGTATTACCCTTGTCAGTCACTTTGAGATAGGTTCTGCCGCAATTTCTTTAAAATAAATAAATAAATAACGAGGAAGAATACATCAGGTAGAAGAACAAATCACCCATTTTCTGGCTAGACCTGCCAAAGGTAGCCAAGCAAGAAAGCAATGATCTGCACAAGCTTTTCCATCATAGATATCGCTAGTAATGCGTGAAGGTAAAACAGGAAATAATTGAGGCCTTGGGCGTTTTACTTAGCATAACAAAATATCAGTGCCCTTACACTCTGTGATGAAGGAGGACCAGCGAAGCTGTGTGTGTGGACACCTTAGTGGCGAATTGCACCTCCGCTGCGGATCGGCCCAACATCGCGCCATCTTGGGGATCGGACCATTAATGGGGAGTCCTTAACGCCTGCTCCAGCTCCGCCGCGGGTCCGGCCGGTATTTCACCGTCTTCGAGATCGGCCTACGTATGGCGAGTACTTAACGCCTGCTTCACCTCCGCCGCGGGTCGGCCCGGCATTGCACTGTCTCCGGGATCGGCCTACGTATGGCGAGTACTTAACGCCTGCTTCACCTCCGCCGCGGGTCGGCCCGGCATTGCACTGTCTCCGGGGTCGGCCTACGTATGGGGAGTTTCTTGCTTATCACAATGACACGGAAAGTTCCTTGGACGGTAGAGGCATAGCTTCGTTGTAAAAAAAGGAGGGCAAGGGCAGGGCAGTGATTGCCCAAATTTTGAAACTTTCCTTATCTTAATAAGGAAGCCTGCTGCGCACTTAGGCTGTGTTACATCGTTTTAAAGCTCCCTTACTGAGGCGCGATTATTGGAGGCTTTCTCGCTGCTCCCTTACCGCAAGGGAGCCCCGAAGGTACCGTCATGGTTCCTATCCTCGCTCCTTTCACTGAACGAGCGCTTCTTGGCGATTTTTGCTCACGTGATACTCGTATGTATTGGGGATGAGCAAAACGAGAACAACGTGAAAGCAGGAGCCAACGTTTCGACAAGTGTACTTGTCTTCTTCAAGGCGACATATGTATGTACTGCGCTTTCGAAGACAACGACACAGTAAAACACACAGATAAACAAACGGGACAGATTGTTTGTTTACCTGTGTGCCTTACTGTGTGCTTGTCTTTGAAAGCGGAACCCATACCTGTGTGCATTTGCTGTTCACCCGAGAAACAGCTTGTGATACTCGTCTGCGAATGCGCAAACACTTTTCGGCTGTCATGCGGGAAAATACCGAAGGCTGCGAGTTTCGGTTTGTAGCGCCCTCTAACACGAAGTTCCAAGTACAAGCAAACTTCTATATTTATGGCGTTCGAGATTGTGTAGCGCGTCGCTTGCCACGAACGCTGCGAAATCTCGAGGCCCTCTTCTGGCCTACAGCAACGAAAAATTGTAGACTGATCTTGGGAAGAGCGCCCAACTGTCATCACTACTTTGCTGTCGAAGCAGCATGATAGAAATCTAAAGTAAATGCAAGTATCAGTTGAGAGCGAAAACGCGAAATAGTGAAGGACGAAGACTACGTACATCTGAAGTGGCCGATACCACCTTTGATGGGAGCCGCGTTGTTGTCTACCGCACGGTGTCTTTACGTGTGTCAGCGGTGCACGCTAATCATAAAAAAACCACCACCACCATCATCATCATCATCATCATCATCATCATCATCATCATCATCATGAGCCTGGTTACGCCCAATGCAGGGCAAAGCCCTCTCCCATACTTCTCCAACTACCCCGGTCATGTACTAATTGTGGCCATGTTGTCAATGCAAACTTCTTAATTTCATCCGAGCACCTAACTTTCTGCCGCCCTCTGCTACGCTTCCCTTCCCTTGGAATCCATTCCGTAATTCTCCATGACCATCGGTTATCTTCCCTCCTCATCACGTGTCGTGCCCATGCCCCCCCCCCCTTTCTTTTTCTTGATTTCAACTAAGATATCATTAACTCGCGTTTGTTCCCTTACCCAATCTGCTCTTTTCTTATCCCTTAACGTTACACCTTTCATTCTTCTTTCCATACCTCGTTGCGTCGTCCTCAATTTAAGTACAACCCTTTTTGTAAGCCTCCAGGTTTCTGCTCCCTACGTGAGTATTGTTAATACACAGCTGTTATAAGCTTTTCTCTTGAGGGATAATGGAAACCTGCTGTTCATGATCTGAGAATGCCTGCCAAACGCACCCCAGCCCATTCTTATTCTTCTGATTATTTCAGTCTCATGATCCGGATCCGCAGTCACTACCTGTCCTAAGTAGATGTATTCCCTTACCACTTCCAATACCTCGCTACCTATCGTAAACTGCTGTTCTCTTCCGAGACTGTTAAACATTACTTTAGTTTTCTGTAGATTAATTTTTAGACCAACCCTTTGGTTTTGCCTCTCCAGGTCGGTGAGCATGCATTGCAGTTGGTCCCCTGAGTTACTAAGCAAGGCAATATCATCAACGAATCGCAAGTTACTAAAGTATTCTCCATTAACATTTATCCCCAATTCTTCCCAATCCAGGTCTCTGAATACCTCCTGTAAACACGCAGTGAATCGAATTGGAGAGATCGCATCTCCCTTCCTGACGCCTTTCTTTATTGGGATTTTGCTGCTTTCATTATGGAGGACTACGGTGGCTGTGGAGCCGCTATATATATGTTTCAGTATTTTTACATACGGCTCGTCTACACCCTGATTCCGTAATGCCTCCAGGACTGCTGAGGTTTCGACAGAATCAAACGTTTTCTCGTAATCAATGAAAGCTATATATAAGGGTTGGTTATATTCCGCACATTTTTCTATCACCTGATTGATAGTGTGAATATGGTCTATTGTTGAGTAGCCTTTACGGAATCCTGCCTGGTCCTTTGGTTGACGGAAGTCTAAGGTGTTCCTGATTCTATTTGCAATTACCTTAGTAAATACTTTGTAGGCAACGGACAGTAAGCTGATCGGTCTATAATTTTTAAGTCTTTGGCGTCCCCTTTCTTATGGATTAGGATTATGTCCGCGTTTTTCCAAGATTCCGGTGCCCTCGAAGTCATGAGGCATTGCGTATACAGGGTGGCCAGTTTCTCTAGAACAATCTGCCCACCATCCTTCAACAAATCTGCTGTTACCTGATCCTCCCCAGCTGTCTTCCCCCTTTGCATAGCTCCCAAGGCTTTTACTTCTTCCGGCGTTACCTGTGGGATTTCGAATTCCTCTAGACTATTCTCTCTTCCATTATCGTCGTGGGTGCCACTGGTACTGAAAAACCGTATAAGGTTATATATTAACTACTCAACGAACAAAGAATATTTGACGAACGAACTTTATTTTCCTGAATAAAGAGTATAGCGTGAAACTTATGAAGAATGCCGTCGAAGCCAGACGCATGGAATCCGTTCCTTAGCTAAATAAAGGGTTCCTTTCGTGAGGACGGGTGAACGGACATTGCAGATTATGTTTGCTTCCTTCTTGCAACCTTTGCTACAAGGAATCATGAAGGGCTCCTCACTTAAGGTTAGGAATTGGCCCATGGAAAGAAGAGCGTCAGGATTTGGCCTCTGGACTTCAAATTATGCTTTATTTAAATAAATTCATGCATTGCGGACCTAGTACGTGAAAACAATCGGCAGCGCTTCCAAAAGATGTCACAGCCGTCCAAATAAATTGAAACAAGAGTTTATTCCGAAATGTATTTTCTATTCCCTTGTGAGGGCTAACGACTCTGTGCTTACTCGTTCATCACCTGATTTTAACAACGTAAAACGTCAAATATATTTTTTATCAGCCTGTCGGTCGAGCCATCTGAGCACGCGTACACTGCCAAAAAGATGGGCGTATTTAAACAAAAAGCAGCGATCGACCAAGGGACTAGCTAAAACTAAAGCCTTCACTCAATAGACGATTGCTCAAACACAGCCCCGTCAGGTCCATAGAGTACTTCCCTGTAGGCAGTGATATCCTTGAGTTCTTTTTTTGTTCTAGTTAAAATATATAATAAATGTCGGTTACGCACAGTAGCGGAACATTCTTACTAAGAAACCTTCTTGCCTTAAGAAAAAAAAAGGTTTCTTCATTACGCGGACCAGATCGCGCAAACAACTGCACTTTGATCCTGGTGTGCACTTCTCGCGATATGAGACCGGAATTTTCCCGACGTGGGAGCATGACTTATATAAACAAGTGCAATTTTCGTGCCATGTTATCAGAAGGCGGAGGAGATGCCACTCCGTACGCAGACTTTTCGATGTTTTGTTCGTCCACTTCCGGGCTTGGGATCCAAGGGGGGTGAGTGTCATGCGGAAGTGTCAGACTCGCTGTCGAGCATACTCCTTGCGTCGCGACACCGACGTGCCCTTCCACTTGGACGCCATCCTGAACGTTAGGGGCCGTTTTATCACGAAGATCTGGGAGTAGCTCGACCAGCTATTTTCAGGAGGCATGCTCGTTCCTCTCTAGCCCGATATGTACCCCTCATCAACCCTCGTGAGCAGTGACATCTCTTACGAGAAAAGACATTTTCGCGAAGGCTAAAGACAGGCTTACCGCGTTTCTGTCTCGATCCTTGCGCAGATATGTGAGGAGTGCGCCCGTGTACTTAACTAGCTAACTAGGGCGGAACTCGCTAGAATGAGCTGGCACTTGCACGCGCAAGGCTATAATTTCTGTCTTGATGGCCATATAATCAAGCTTTTCGAGGACGAGAAATTATTTCCAGCGAGCGCTTTTTAGAGATGATAATTTTATTTCGAGGCTTAGATGCCAGTCTGAATGTTATAACTTTCTTTCAAAATTTTGATTCTTCGGTCGCCCTGGCGTTTCAAACAATTTCTCGGCGTGTGGCGTTGTACAATGTAAAAAGAAAGCCACACTTGAAGCTTCGTCTTCACTAGAGGTGCACGAATGCGTGCTATTTCTGAATCTGGGGCCTGTTTACATGTAAATAAAGATTTCACTTTCTCTTCGAACACATGCTAAATGAAACAACCAAATTATGATTCTCTTATATATGAAATTTGGATATTGTAAAAGAAAAAGGATTTGCAGCTAAAACGAACATATTATAGTCTGTGTCAATTGAATTATGCAGTTTTACGTGCAAAATCAACGATCTGATTATGAGGCACACAGTAGTGGGGGAGTGCGAATTAATTTTGACTACCAGGGTATCCTTGACGTGCGCCAAATGCACGTGACACGGGCCCTTCTGCATCGAAATGTGGCCGCCACTGCCAGGATTTCATCCCGTCACCTCGTGCTTCGCAACGCAGCGCCACAGCCGCTAAGCCTCCGTGGCGGGTAATATATGCCAAGTGGATGGTGAATTAAATGCTATACAACTGTTCGTTTTCGGCAAAGCGTTTCGCGGCATAGTGATTACGTACCTGCTCGGTAAGACGGCAATACGTGGACAGCCTCCCCACGCGATTCACGTGAGCGCGGACAACACTATGTCTGGGGTAGGCCCACATTGCTGTGACATCGTGGTCAGGGTCGGCCTACTTTACTGTGTCACTTATCTTAAGGATCGACATGCTTTTCTTGGCAAGATATTGATTGAGCAGACTCACCACACACATGAAAAAAAAAAGGCGCTGAAAGGTTAGTTTTAATGAATAAATGATGCAATTGAAGGCGCATGTTTGTGTCCATGGAGGATATTTAGGTATTGTTCGTTGCTTTAATACGTAGGGGCAGTGTGTAGGATAGGGCAGTCCGTAGGGGTAGCACAATGAGGGAGGAGGAGGGAGCACACATAAGCCAATTTATTATGAGGGCTGTCCTCTGTGATAGCTATTCGGCTATGAAAGAGGCGCGCCCAGCAGTAGCAGTCACGATCAGCCAGGTCAGAGAATCTTTGCTAATGCTTTGCTTTACAAGACACTCATTGCGTTTATTCATGACTAGCGTTGTTGCCATTGCTTGGAATATATGATCTCACGAGTTGAGTGTACACTGCTGAAATTTTTAAAGGAGCTGCTGTCAAATACATGTGATGTCTAAAACATCTGTTCTTAACACCCAAAAATTTAATACAAGCTACTTAACGAAAATTGTCGCTTACGTGGCACAAAAAAAAAAAACAATTGTTTGGCGAGACAATACCAGAACGAAATACCAAGAAATTAAGGCATCAAGAAGCAGCATAGCTGAATGAAATGAGCTACAACGGAGAGCAATTTTCATGGGAGAGCGCCATTCCTCGCGAAAAATTAGTTACGTGAACCTGAAACCTACAAATCCCCTAATTAATAGGCTGTTAACGTATAGTCGGTAGTCATGAAAGCAGCGGTGCTGTTTATTGCGATCACAAGACGACTTACGAAATGCATGCGAACCTCAAGCTATGGAAGTTTAAAATATCGCGAAGGCGAGCACCAGAAGAGTAATTAAAAAAATATTTTTGGGGCTGCAACATTCATATGGGGAAGGATTACCAAGGAAGCTGTTCAGGCTGCATTCATGGACTGCTTACTCGGGGCTTCATATATTATGAAATCTTACATGTTTCCTTAATACTGCACGACACTGTGCCGACAGAAGCGCCGCCGTGGTCACCGCACCTCCCATGCATCTGCCGCAACCGCTGCTGCAGCCGCACCGGCACCTCCGACACGCGTGACGTTATAACCACGCAAGCTCAGGGAACGTGCAGAGGTACGGCCGCCACACTCTTTCCCCCTTTCGTTATTCATCAAAGGTGATTTCATACAAATAAAGCGCAGCGCGTGAAGGCCAACTTGCTACAATAAGTGGACCTTATATATATATATATATATATATATATATATATATATATATATATATATATATATGTTCTATTTGTACCTGAGCTATTACACTTATTTTTGGAAGTTGGCGTAGTGCTTGAAGCCTGCTTCACCACCACCGCGGGTCGGCCCAGTATTACACAATCTCCGGGATGTGCCCCCGTATTTCTGTTCACGTGCCGTGATACGGACGTAAGCCGGTCAGTAGTGGTGGTACAAACTTTATTTAGTGAATGCCAAAAAATGAAAAGAAAACTAAGATGCCGCCGTTCCGAGGGTGGACAAGGGCAAGTCGGGCAGGAGAGAGGAAAGTGTGGGCCTGTAAATGCCGCCACGTGCTCTGTTGGAGCTTAGACAGGAAATCGTGAGGGGGAGGGAGGGATAGGCGAGAGTTGCGGTAATGAAGGGTGATGTCATGGAAAGTGAGGATGGAGTCACGCGTGTCCATTCCGGAGTGGAGGGTGCAAGCTCGGTCTGTCATCTCGCGAGCGATGGAATTTGCCGCCTCATTGCCAGGATGCCCCTCGTGAGCCGGAACCCAGAGGAGTTGAATAGGACGAGAAGGGGGAGGGGAGTGCTCAAGGATGCTGAGCGCAGAGGAGGAGATGCGACCCATCGCAAAGTTGTGGACTGCAGCTTTGGAGTCGCTGAATATGAAACGGGCCGGGGTAGGGGCAATGGCGATCAGGGCACCTCCCCTGGCAATGCATAACCGGTATTACACTATCCCCGCGATCGGCGCACACATTCCTGTCTCCCATACGGACGTAAGCCGACCATGGTACCCTCCCCACTCCTCTGGAAACGCATTCGATGGATGCATACAGGGGCTACAGGTAAACACCAATCTAAAAATCGTTCAAATAATTTTTAGGGCCTTGGACGGAGTTGTATAAATGAAAAATTTGGAGGCAGTCACATTTTAAGGCACCCCACTTTCTTAAATCATGAAAAATCGTGTCTAATTCTAGATAACCATTGCCAAATTTCAATGCTCAAACCAAGCAAGGTCGAAATCGAGTAAGACGCGTACTTAATGGTTTCCATGTGGACAATTCTTCTGGTGAGCGCGTGATCGACCCGTTCACCGAACGTCGACGTAGGTATTGCGTCGTATAACACCACCGAGCATTACTGCTTTTGCCGAAAGACCCCATGCTTGAAATTTCCGCGCTTTTGAATCGCTTGATAACATGCGCATGCGCTTGAATCAAGGCGATGAACTACGAACCCATGCAGCGGGTAGCCTTCAGTCAAACGTCACTATCTGTTGGGGCTGATTAGGTATTCATGAGAGTTAAGGGTGCGGAAAGAACGCATTATGAGTGGTTTGAATTTTCTCTTGTGGCATGATTTTTTTTAGTTATGGGAACGTGGCATTATGACGTCAGCGTGCTGCAGCGCAGTCGATCGCAGTTGAAAACGAACTCCAAAGTGGAGGAAAGAGGTTAAGAAAGCATCACTTTGACACAACAATTTTGTGAACGTGATTCAGAAATGTATGCATATATTGCAGACATATAACACCAACGCGTAGATAAATTTTCAAGCCTGCGCGAAAAAGTATAGTGACGTCACTTGCTGTTACCTGAGCACCGTTGTCCGCTTCTTTAGAGTGCTTCACCTTGTTATAGTTTCCGGTATATTGAGTTCAAAAATTGGTAGGCATTGTCGCTTTTTAAAGATTTGCTCATGAATGCTGCGAAAGGGTGTAAGTGCGATTGGGATAAAAGTTTTGAAAGTCAAGCTGTTCTGGAAGTCACGAAATGCTGGTGATCGATCGATGAGCACCACTCCAAGGAACAATTTTGTGCTTGCGTCGCACACGAAGGTAATATTCTTTCTATGATGGAATAAGTTTGCCAGAATAAGTCGTGGCTGTTCATGTACTTCGCTTCTTTTTGTTTTGTACAGCAGTGTCTCACACATGACGCTTGAAGGCCAAAGCGTTGCATTTAAAACGTAATGGTAATGACAGTTGTATTTAGTTTACTTGTATGTGCAGTTTTACATTTGTTAAGGTGCACGCCACTAATATCTTTAGCCATAGTTTTGATGCAAAACACATAGTAAGCTGATCTGGGGACAAGGACTGCTCTGGACATGTTGATAAAGTGAAGCCATGAGCACGAATATGACTGCCGTCGCAGTTGGCGGCTATCATGTCCACCCTACCTTAAGCATGCCCAAATGAAAAAAAAAAGATGGAAAACGTGCTCCGCTGTTGCTAGAGTTGAGGCAAAGTGCACAAGAACCTTTACTCATTATGTAAGCTGTTAGATTGTGCCATTTATTTTTTGTGCAGAGCTACTGGTGTGACCTATAGAAGTAGGTGATTTTCTGCAAGCCTTTTCCAGACGAAGACTGCATGGATTTTGTCAAGGTCTCGAGCCAAAAAATATTTTTCACCTGAGTGATATGACGTAAGCTACCTTGTTCCGAAAAACAACAAATAAAGAAAAAGGCTACACATAGGAACTGTGGGCGGAGCTACCGAAGACTACGTCACGAACATTTTAACGACTAGCTTGTGCAAGCAAGCGTTAGACCATAGGAGCCTGTTGCTCGATGTCAAAAGTCGGAATAAAAGCGAAGCCAAGAAATGCTTCTAAAGAACGATATATTAGTCGCATTTCGAGCTAGGCGTACATGACTGTTGCTTTATATAGGTTGGACACTGAATTGGTATTTACTTGAACTGGTCAATGAGTTATGCTAAAAACATGCTAATATCCCCATATGATTATTAAGAACGTCATAGTGGGCGACAGTGAAATAATTTTGACCACCTGGGGTTCTTTAACGTGCACCAAACACAAGGTGCGTGAGGTACTTTTTGCATTTCGCCTCCTTCGAAGTGTGGCCACTGTGACTGGGAACGAAACCCTCGACCTCGTGCTTAGCAGTGCAACCACGGCGAGTGATTTCATCCTTTAACATTTGTGATCCTTATCTATTGCGCGTGAATTGGGCACGTTGCAAGGCGTGATATGAAAGAGTCAATGCTTTCTTTGTTTTATAACTCCACCACTTAAGGAAAATAGCATGACTTCATCTTTCGAAATCAGTTCTTATACATCTGTAAATCAATCTTCAGCAGATTTCTGTAAAGAAATAATCAAGTTCTTCTAGGTGGCTTACCCAGCAGGAAAGACAAGCGCTGATACAAGCGTATCGGAGCACGCTTCCTTAGGGACCATCTTTCAGTGAAGGTGACGGCCAGATATTAATATTTACGAGGACAAACTTAAGCGGCGCATTTTGAAGTATATTACGTCTTGCCACGCCACGCGTACCGCGCAAGCCCAGGAGTTTATCCAGAAAGTGTTTTTAAAACCGAGGAAGTCACATTGTGCCTTCACCGGGCCATGCCCTAGCGATTTCCAGTAGAGATAGAACTTCTATAAAGTGAACCCTAATTAAATGGTATGTTGAGAGTTATGACTTTTGTTTGCACGGAGTGCCACAGATCACCAATCGGCCACACCAACTCTTCACGTCCCTGCTTGCGACGCTAGAAAAATTTCGATGCTTAACGGTAAAAATGTCCTAATTCATGAGTGGGCTCCTGCCTACTCAGAACCACTTCAGAATTTTACGACTTGAGCTCTATATTTTTTGTGTACGGGACCTTAAGATTAACGCGTGTCCTTCAGTGTTAGGTGGACAGGGCAAAGTGCCCTTTAGCTGCTTCTAATGGCAATAACAGCCTCTGAGTAAACTTTGTTGTTGTCGTTGCTTAATTTATGCGATAGGATGGCAAGTTTGGCTAATAATGAGCCCGTCATCCGCAAATTGCAGACAACAACAACATAAATAAATAAACAAATAAGCAAGCAAGCAAACAAACAAACAAATAAATAAATAAATAAATAAATAAATAAAAAGTGCTGTACAGGAAAATGCTTTACGGGAAAGCAATCTACACGAAAACACTATACGAGAAAACATTACACGAGACAACACTATATGAAAAATCAACATGAGGACGGCGAATATAAATAATCAAAATCTTTCAAAATTCCTGAGAGTAAGAGAAATACTATATGTACTCTACAAGTATGCAAATAACTTCATGTAAAGTTGGAAATCTGCACGAATCATTCGTTATGAAGAGTCAGTACATAACCTATAACAAGCATGATTATTTGCTCACGTTTGAACAATTCAGATCACAACAAAGCGTACGAAGAGTCACTAACGCTCACAAAGACATTGTGGTAATAAATTATTATTATTATTTGTTTTGAACACATATACACATATATACAGTTAACAGGAAAGGGAAGGCGAGGAGCAGGCTGGCAACTGCCACCGGAAGGGGCACAACGCCTGCCTACTCTTCTGAAGGGAGGTGACAGCAACACAGAAATGGAAGATAGGAAGGAAGGGAGGAAAGAGGAAAGGAAGAGCAACAGGACAAATCTAAAGACTAAAGTAGAACACAGTACACTAGCACGTTGTTCCGCCGAGTTTCGACTCTGCAGCCGGAATTAAAGTGACGCCGCATCGAACAGCCTCCACAATTATCAATCACGTCCATGGCTAGTTTGCTACGCGGCTAATTGTGCGCTCCACAACGAGACGCCAAGTACAGCTGCACGCAATCACCGTTTCACTGGTATTCGGTTCACAATATACACTACAAGGTGTTTGAACCCGCCACTTCCCATCTTCGAAGGAAGAATCGTTAGGACACAGTACAGATCACACACAGTAGGGCCGGTCACTGAAGGTCACGCTACTACAGAATGTTGAACGTTCACGCTACAAACGTGAACTTAAGTTAGTTAGCTCTAGAAAGGTTAGTAGGGCGCGATGGGCCTGATCACGTTTAGATGCACAACCACTGGGGTATAAGCATTCCTCGAGTGTCGCACACCGCAGGCCAAGGAGGTGATAGTTTCTCACTAGCGACATGCGCTGCGCACTGAAAGCGGGACACTCAAATATTGAGATGACCGAAAAACACACACCAAAAACACACATGTCCATAGCATAACAAAGTCATCTTTACTTTTTTGCTAGCTAAAGATTGTGCCACTCAAACAACACTATTTAAGCCCACTAGCCCATCAAAGCGGCGTTACTGTATTAGGAAGGGAGCTACCTTTCGATGCTATATTGCGTGCAAACGATCCGATATTTTGTGCTTCAGTCCAAGACTCTAAATCGCAGACTTAAATGTCATCTTTGCTTATAATTTATTTTACAAGATTGACAAAAGGTGCCTGATGCGACAGCAGGGCGCTCGTTGATAGATCGAGTTCTGCGCAGCGTAGTTCGCGAAAATGTGCAGCATGACAGATATGACCCCAGATGCGTAAGACGAGAAAAACAAGGCAACCTTTTTTATTTTGTTCTCCTCATGGAGACTCCCTTGCTTCCAGTGAGACATTGCCAAATAATGTGATGAAATGTGCTACTCGCGACACAGCTTCTATTTTCTGCCACCACTACTGCTGCTGACTCACGTCTGCCTGTTGCATTCTCCCGCATTAGACGTCATTCATCTTAATTTTGCAGCACAATCGCTTGTCACAGGAAAAAGATGATTTGCTTTATCGCAGCGCGCGAACCACCAAGCATCTGAGACTCTCCGGTCGTGGCCTTGGCCGCCGTTATTGACGACCGCGGGCATTCTATGAAGTATGTTCGTCTTGAAAAACTGGCGCAATATCGCAACCATGAATGCCTTGGGTATCGGGAAAAAATCTGCGTCCACCTCTTCCAATGTAGCAGGAAGGCCTATTCTGAATTTCCGTTCTTGCCTATATTTTAGTAACGTTGAGATTGCTAGCATAAATCAGAAGCTGTAATGGTATCTAAGCGGACGTCGTTAGAATTGTCTCTGAAGAAATATGTACAAATTTCACGACCAGAAAAGAAACGGTTGTCAGTGCGGCGCTTCATGTGTGTGAGTATTGTAGTATTCTTTATATTTCGAAGGGCCTCTTAGGCCGCAGAACGTACACAAACAATTCAAGTACAAGCACTGTTAGTCGCAAAAGTATGCATCTCTGGATAGGGGGCGAGGCCACCTGTTCAAAATAAGAGAATCGGAACAGTTTACTCAGGACATGAGACGGTGGGTACTGGCATGCTACTTAATGTTAATGAAGTGATTGTGGTTTAGCCAATCAAAGCAAACATACCAATGCTGCCTTGGTGAGATACTAATAAAAATAAAGGCAACAGCAACGCCACCGCCTACCTTTATATCCACTGCAAGAGGAAGGCTGCTCCCAGCGATCTTCCCTGGAAAGTAATAGGTACAGGGAACGTAACACAGGGAGCTTAATAAAAGTGGTCCACACTCACAAAACTGAAATAAAGAGAATAAACCAGCTGTGTAGAATCTAGAACACCTGTAGATACAAGGAAAGGTTGTAAGCAAAAATATTAAAAGAAGGTGGGGCTTGAGAGAAGCGTAAGGCAGCAGAAGGTTCCTTGCGTTTGACTAACCGAGAGGCGAGTTAGACAAAAAGGGCCGTAAAAAAAAAACGATAAAGTGGTACGTCGAATCTGTACTGGTATAAAATGTCTACAAGAACATCAGACTTTGATCGAATGGTTGTTAAGCTCCCTAACCCGAGAAAAGGGCATAACATGCCGTATAACTAAACGCACCAGTCATGCACTGGTTCCTCTTCTCCGTGTACGCACTAAAACAGTCTCTGCTTTTTTTTTTCAGAGCAGCCAAACACTGGAGCGGTTTTTCACAAAATGTCGCTCTATATAAATGCATGTAAAATGAGAATTCGATTTTCTAGGCATCCACTGCACCAAATCTGATGACGTTTGTTGCATTTAAAACAAAAAATATTAAATCTAGTGAGTGTTGAGTTCGAATTTTTGATTTACGTCGTCAATTTTTACTAAAAGTTGGCAAAAATGGAAAATTTTCTGAAAACGAAACTATCTAGTTTACAACTCTCTTACTCAGCACGGAAAAATGATATCACAATTCTGTGAGTTGCATCTGATAGTACATCTAAGGCGGACAAAATTGATATCTTACATATGAATGTAAAAAAATTACTAATACGGAAATACAGTTTTTACAGAACCCTTGTAAACAACATGAAAAATTCACGAAGAGACAAGTTGACATGTCGAATTTGTCGTGTTAGAATGATCGAATGGATGCCATTTACAGAACCGCGATATCTGCTCTTGATACAGAGCTATAATATTTAAACTTCGTGCATCTATCTTTTTCGAACTTCAAATTTCTGAAATTTTTTTTTGCCAAATTCACGCCCTAAATCCAAATTCGGCTTGCAACAGTAACTAGGATTTAACTTTTTCTCTCAAATGCCACGAATTTCTTTAAAATCGGTCCAGGGGTTATCTCAGAAAAGCGTTTTTGCATTTTACATGTATTTGAATAGGCCGCGTAGTAGTTGGGCCCGAGCTAAAGCGTCCTTTTAAACCTTCATATGAAAAGTAACAAATAATCTTTCATGTTAAAATAATGCAAAAGTTTTTTCCTTACTCTGTAAAATGACGCCTTATGTTACACCCCTTTGCGTAACATAGGAGAAAAAACGTAGCGTAGCAATATAGTAACAAAACCGCGACATAAATCATGTCTGAGCACAGACACGCAAGTATACCCGTTTCTATACGGCGGCTCCGTAAATACCTTGCACAGGCTCGAAAAGAGCTTGGTAGAAGTACAACTTGTATACAAAAAACGCCGTTCCTAGGGGGATAAGTTTTTGTATACCGTATTTATTCGAATCTAGGCCGGTCTTGACTCCAGGCCCATCATGGAAATTTGCAAGGTCAGAAAAAGAAAATGCTTTTAGCTAGTGTAAGTAAAAGAAAAGAAGGCATACGAGAAAGGACAAGCAACATCATCTAGATGTTGCGCTTTCTAAATGCTTGCATTATCACACCAGCCTGAATTTAATCCCAGGCCACAGCGACTCAGTTCCTTACCTTATTAAGTGAAGTAGACATGTTAAATGCATGTCGAAATAGAAATAGGCAGAAGTGGACAGGCGTTTTAATGCGTTTCAAGCGGCGCCTTGAAGGTTTGAGACCTCCTTCACATTCTCCTGCATAAGCTTCGTTGTCACAGATATTCCCATCTCTCTTTTTGTCCTGATTAAATTAGCAACATCTTTTCACACGTAGTGGCGTCAATCGTTCTGTAATCGGCAGTGTCTTTGGGTGGCGGCTGAACCCAATCCTGGAAATTTAGCCTCCCTCAAATTCTTGCACATTATATTTCATAAAAGCATTGGCTTACATTCAAGTAAATATTGCATGTAAGCTGCGGTGCGTTATTCGTCGCAACCGAAGCCGGCAGTCTTAACATAATGTGTCGTCCATTCATGTGCAAATGCTTTCCCATTGCAGTGAATAACCAAATATTACAAATTTAAGCTTGCGAACTGGAAAATGAGACACGTGTAGAGAAAAACATTTTCAATTTTTTATTTTAGGTCAGTTGCAGCAGCGGACACGACTTCATGCACAACTTTAGTAAACAACTAAGCGTTGTATTTTATTACACCTTTGATTTGGGTATGGTGCATAACGTAGTTGTTTCGAGTTCGCCGGAAATGTACACGTTCAGAAGTACACGTGCTACGCCTAATCTAGAGAAATATTAGCAGAAAAATACCAGCTAAACCGTCTTTCAAATTTTCAATATGAGCAACTTTACTTTCATGCTTTCAGTTTGATAATAGACTGTACCTCTCTCATCAAGCATCACACAATTTTTGTGACTGCAGGGCCATCAATCAGTCTGGCTTGAAGCTTTGACAGATTATATTTCTGAAAGTGGGGAAAAAAACTTTCTGTTCTTAGTGTCTACATTGGTTGATTTTTCTGGCTGCGGAAAGCTCATTTTTAACAAAACTTTAAATTTTAACTTGCTTGACTAACATGTCAAACCTGCTTAGATAGCTCCTCCTGAAAACAAAAAGCTGAAATAGGGTGTATGAAAGAAGTGCAAGGTACCTTTTTTAATGTTCAAAAGATTTCCATATCTCCAGAAAATATAGATACTCTAAGAAAATTACAATTATATAAAAATATTGCGAAACAATCGTCTCCGTTATCTGCCAGGAGCCCCGTCAACCCTACACGTGAAGTTTTTTTACCAGTCTCTGCTGCCTTATGAAGTCATTAGTTCCTCTGGATATTTCTGACGAGGCCTTGACAGGGTAGGATGACTTTTCTGCCGTATTTGTGCTTCATCGATCTAGCAACATAGACGAATGGATCATTATGCAGGATAAGTCCCCTCCTGTATTATTATTATTGAAAAAAAGTTCCTTACTTATTTTTGAGCTAGTGTTGTCGCGAGGATTACTAGAGGAGTGATTACTCCTCGAGCTCTCAAATCCTTTGCTGCCACCCAGCTTGACGGCCGAGTGGTTATTACTTTCTTTGCCCATCTGCCTGCCTAATGATCTGCGGAAAAAAGTTATTGCATAGCCCCTTCGCCCCTTCTCACCTTTCTTGGTCTTCATCTGCAGAGAGTTTGGCGACTAGAGCTCATTTACTTCATACAGAATCTTGGAAGCTGTATGTTTTTTTTTATTACAGCCAAATTCGTTTGTAGCAGCAAAGAAAATACTGACGCGTGTGGGGATAATTACCGATGGAGAGTTAGTTCGAAAAAAGAAAGAATTACTGCCACGTTATTGTGATGATTGTGGTGCCACCATGTGCGGTCTGTAGTTAACTTCTAAGTGTAGTTAAGCTGGTAGTTAAACTAAGCTCATGTAGGCGTCTGCGTATTACTTCTAGTAAAGATCGTTATGAAACGACGAGACAACTGCTGTTAGGGGTAGTACGTAGACAAGGAATATTGCTGTAGCTGTAGTGATTGAATAAGTGTAAAAAACAAAAACAAGTGTTACAAGCGAGACATCGGCTGAACCAAAAAAATAACCCGTCACATTTATTTAATTTTTGGTTTTGATTATACAACTTTGAGTAGCTACAAGCTCATACTCAACTTCATACTTCAAGAGTTTCATACTCAACTTCTCAGCGTTCAACTATCCCATGCTACGTAGATCTAAGGGACTTCCAAGCCACCTCAAGTTCTCCTATTTCCTGATGACGATGCGAAATATAGAGGAGCACACAAAGGGTGTTCTGTTTTAAAGCGGGTGAAGAGTAGAGAAAGCAGACTTGCTAAACGAACGGAACTGCATACTCTGCACCGAGCTAACAAAGACGCTGTGCTGGGCAGTTTAGCGAAACTGTTTGCGGACTGCTCCCAGCCATGCCCACTACTATGGTCAGTTCCTCTGAATGTGAGAATGGATAAGTAAGGAAGTGACAGTGGCATGCTAGCTCATTTCAAGAACGCGTCTCCTTCTGCAGCCAACTTACGCTGTTGCACACGCTGCACAGCGCTATGGCGTCGTGCGAGGAGAAAGAGCTTGGTTGGCTTCTACGTCTCCAGCAAGGAAGGGTAGAAAAGTACACCAACCCTAGCTCATCGCGTAGGCCACGCAAGATCCTAACATAAGCGGCGTGACGCGCTATTTATTGCAAAGATCTTAGTTTATCTTTTAAGTAATTATTTGAGTGGATCAGCCAATCTGAAAATCTGATGTGTGTGTGTGTTTTCGTTTCCATGTTGTGCATAAAAGATGTTCCGTATACACTTACCGTTCTCCAAAACAACTACTTAACCAGCAGAAAACCAGTCCTGAATATCACAGGCGCGTGAATAATAATGTGTCATTCTTGATTGGTTTGCTTTCAGAACGGACAGTGTGAGCCCTACCAGGTAAAGTCCTGCGTGATCAAGTTTTTCAGGTTGAAGAATATAATGCGTTTCTTACGCCCTCTGCTTCTCGGAATCACAAAACTGATTCTCGCATCGAAGAAGTTAAAATATACAATATATATGTGATTTTTGTTTTAGTTTACACGCTTCTCCATTCGTAACATTTGTCTTGAATAAAAGCCTGATAGGCAACGTTTAAACATTTCATTTAAAAGTGAAAAAGGCAGCTCTGAGCATTCCTGATAAATTAACAAAACAAGTTTAGTTTGTTTTGATTTATGGGAAGTGACTCATGCAATATGCTCGCAATGAGTTTGAGTGTCCCGGCAGAAACAATGTAAAAGTCTGCTTGATGGCACTTTTATGAGGGCGGGCTTAGATTTGACGAGAACTGCATGCCTTTTCGTAATGAGGCGATTTCTTCGATTTCCGCATCTGTGCCATTGTTTGGGTGACTGAAAATAATATGTGGGAAAGCTGTCGCTCCACGCCGTTAGCGACGTTGTACTCTGTGCTGCTAGGCAGCAGCTGACGCAAGCTATTCGGTACTTTGGAAAAAAGAAAACTATCGCTTCCCGCTAACATGGCTTGCTTATCAATCTGCTGTAATTCACTCATTTCATCTTATCGATTGCATTCCTATAAATCTCACGGCAGAACACCATCTGTTCTAAACCAGCTGTTCTTATGGGGAAGCAGTGTTCTGTTTGTGTTCGGTTTTGTTGACTTATGCTCATTTAGGTAAAATATGGTTGCGAGAACCCTGAATATCATTTTTTTGTTTAACTAAGACCTATGTAGGGATCTTCTACATATTTTGAGAACTCAGCCGCAACATTATCTTTGAGAGAGGGTGAACTTAGAACATTGTGTGGCCTAAAGATAGCATTTTTTGAAGTCATTTGTCAATATTCCGCATTCTTTTCATTTACAGCACCGACATATCTTTCTCTTATTAGTCTGATAAGCGCACTGATGAATCATGTTAAGATAGAAGCAATATATGGAAGCCCGATGTGCAGTTTAGTCTGAAGATTATGCAGTAGAGATACAAAATATGTAGGTATAACAAGACCCTGTGCCCTGAATAGCTGCCCAAATCTCGGAAGCCGAGACCTAGGTAGTTAAACAAAAGAAATCCACAAGAAAGAAACTCTGAAGGGTCTACAGGAAACAATGATTTAAGTTCTGGGGCGCGACACGCCAAAACCAGGATATGCTTATAAGGCACGCCCTGATGGGATAATTTTGGCCAACTGTGATTCTTTAACGTGCACCCAATGCACGGTACACGGGTGTTCTTTTGCTTTTCCCCCTAATCAAAATGCGGCCATCGCGGCCAATATTCGATACCACTCCTGGGGTTGAGCAGCACAAAACCCAAGGCACTACGCCACAAAGGCGGTTAGAGTAAGTGTTATTGTGCATAGACGTTGTAGAGGCACCCGTACAACCTAAATGTTTATTTTTATTGCATGCCTTCGCCACGAACTTGACGAACTGGACGACCAAGCGCTATCCGAAAAAAGAATTCTGCAACATCGAAAGGACCTACCGTCACAGAAGGAGGCCGTGCAAGCGCTATTGCGCTTTTTGCGATCTACCGGCCTGTGTGAACGACTTTAACTGGAACGCCTTTTGTCTGTGTGCCTCCATGTGTGCGTGTTTTTTTTACCTTTATTTTTTTTAACGTTTTCCTCTCTGTCATCTTTCTAACCCCTATCCCCCATCCCCAGTGTAGGGTAGCAAACCGGAGACTCATATCTGGTTAACCTCCCTGCCTTTCCTCTTCATTCTCTCTCTCTCTCTTTATTGCGATAGCAATTATATGGACACTTGAGGTGCATTTCTGCTCTCGCCATCGCCATGATATTCCGTAAAAGTCTAAGGGAGATAAAATCATCGCCGCGCGCCGTTTGCTGTATGTGGGCGATGTGGGCTTAATCTCGCGCACGTAAGGGAGGAAAGCGGGGAGGATGTGCGCTCTCTTCCATAGTGTGCAAGATGCTGGATGGAGGGGACAGAGTGGAGGGGGGCTTTCTATTTCAGCGGCTGCTGCGTATGGCGTGGCCACCCGGGCCCAATATTGGAAGCGATCTGCGATGGGGACAGAATCTAGATGCGACGAGGGCTGATAACTTCGTGCGCGCTGTGTTCTCGCTGATCAGTTCGCACTGAAGCGAGAGACAGCACGAAGGTCAACTGATTCGGTGCTGCTGCCGCGCTTCCTCGCTCCAACGTTTTGATTGCGAGTTTCCGCGGTCAACGAGAGAGTTATATTTATTTATTAGTTATTTTACAATACGGTCGCTCTCAGCCGAGAGCCTAGCAGATGGGCATGAACAATTTCTTTTCCGTACATAAACACACGTGCGAGCTACACAAAGAATGAAAAAAGCAATGATATTCATCAAAACACAAAAGATAAGGTAGATAAGGTATACAACAGAGCACTAAACAACGCAGAATAAAATGAACAACAACCGGGGCATATCATAGACAAAAATAAAGACATAAAATAAAGAAAATAGGGAACAAAGATGAGAAGTCGTTAATAATCTCTTGTAATAAGCTCCAGCTGTGAAACGAACAGGGATAAAGGGTTTGTCGCTGTTAATGACGATTTAAGTTCATTCTATTCTCTGATTACCCGAGAAAAGAATGAGTATCTGAATGCGTCATTAGAAAAGGAATACTCGGTTAGCGTATGCTCGTGTTGATGCCGTGTTATTCTAGATTGCGAATATTGTGTTCATGTTTGATTGTGCGCGCGTGACACCATGCTTGTTAATTTAATCTAGTGAGAAAGTGAATCTGAACACATTTATACGGCTGAAGAATATACTATTCTTGATTCGTATAGGTGTCTACTAATTTGCCATAGCAATCGAAGCTTCGCCTTTTTATTAAGTAAACACATGGAAAAGCGCTTGCAGCAATAGATGAGTGATTTCCGCAATTCAGCTTCGAATGTGCAGCGTGATTTTTCGTACAAAAACTGTCCCATGCTTCTGAGTATTCCTGAAATTGCTGTATGGTGTCTTCCTGTTCTTTCCCCTCGAAGAATTTTGGGTTACCCCCGTAATGATCAGGCGTTTCTGTTTTCTTGCTTTTTTTGCTTAGTTTTATTGTGATAGAAGTTATGTGGGCACGCCAAGCGCATTTCTGACGCCGTCGTCGTCGTCGCAGTCGGTGTCGCCATGATGTTCCATATGAAATCCAAGTGTGATAGCACTGTGATGGCGCGCTGTATGCATAGGGTCCCACTGAAAGACTTCGAGGGTGAGCCGAGGGTGTGGCTTGATCTAGCGCGCGCAAGGGAGGTAGGCGGAGAGGTAGCACGCCGTCTTCTATCGCGCTTAAGGTACCCGAGAAGGGGATGGTCGTTCTACTCCGGCGGCGGCTGCGTGTGGCGTTGCTGAGAGCGGCCGCACCTGCCCTATCTCGAATGCGATCTGCGATGGGCAAAGAGTCTAGGCTAACGCCGAGAACTCGAACCTTCGCGTGCGCCGTATTCTCGCCGCTTAGTTTGCATTGAAGCGAGGGCCAGCACGAAGGTCTATTCGCTCGCTGCTGCTGTCGCTCTTCCTCGCGCCAGCGTTTCGTCAGCAAGTGTCAACGGTCATAGAGTGAGATGTGTCCGCGTTTTCTCGTGCGTCCCTGATATCATATTTGTTAAGTTAATTAGTAAGCGAATGTTTACAAGTTTATGCAGTCGATAAAGCTATCCGCACTTCGTATAGCTGTCTAATCATTTGCTATCTCAATGAATGCTTCACCTTTAGGACGGAACTTCCACTTCTTTTTGGCTCGTATTAGAATCAGAGCAGGACTTGCTACCAATTACGCTTATTCATTGCAAGAAGGTGTCCATCTATATCAGGAGGCGCTTCCATTCCCATCAGCCTTAGTACTAGGGTGCATAGTTAAGTGTGGTCCAACAGTAGTTGTGTGTCGAACGCTTCCTTATGTTCAGCTAGTACGTTTCAGGCATGACATGCACAAGTACGTCACCAGAGTACCAAGCTGTCGTTGCATACCTACCTCGGGCGGTGCGTTAAGGACTGAGCGCAAAGTCACGAAGTTCCAATTAAAAATAAAGGCAATGTGCATCTGCATGCACATTGCATGTCAAGCATGTGTGAACCTTAGAAATTAAGATTCTCGGCAGAATCTCAGAAACTACTGCACGCAAACTTTTAGAACCCTTCTATATCAGGAAAAAAGGCACCGATTTGAAGGCGACATGTGTTATTTTAAATACCTTTTCTTTGCCGTGATAAACCTCTACGCATGCACATTTTATTACACATTTTTCTGGTCTTCTATAAGACATTAATAAATAAGTTGTGAATGTAGTATTCGTGGTGTCCGGTCTTGTGTTCTTTGTGTTCATGTTTAGTTGCACCACAATGGCTTCATCTTCGATGAGTAGACAGAAGTAATTTCGGAGTGGATTATTGAAAAAGAATGCCAAATCAAACTAGATAATTTTTGTGCTGAAGTGGCCGAGAGCTAGGGAATGAACTCAATCAAAATGGCAAGAGGACTTTAAATTGAGATGGAAAGTTCTCTCACACCCAGTAAAATTTATGAGGCGCTCTCCTAGTTCAAACAAAGTGAAGCCAGTCCAAATGCTCGAAGGGGACATTGATGTTTGCACATATACAAACGGGCACCAACGAAATGCAAATTAATGAGTGAAAGCTCTCGAAGAAGCTGTCACGACAATACTGGAGGATTTTTACTGCTTAGTTCTGCACGCGACGGCGGACGCGACCAACGGGCCGCAATTCCTATCCTATTGATTTTGTAAAACACTTGCAAAAAAACAAGTGTCCGTGACCTCGGATTGTGTTGCCAACTTCGCGATCAATAACTGGATCCGAGAGAGACTTTCCTTCTCGCAAGTCCAGGCGCGCGAAAAGCCCTACAAGACAGAATGCAAAGGGTCATGCTCGATGGCGGCAGGCGAAGGAAGTTCTGCATGTGCGGACAGGGCCGAATAAGCGAAAGGCAATTTGGTGACGATCGATTCGGTGTCCCCGGTTGAAGAAGAGGGAGGACACAGACGACATTTCTTCTGAGAAGAATTAGGTTTGGTAGAGCATTCGGAGGGTCATGCGTGTCACCGTCATGGCGCTATGTAAATCGAATGCTGTGGTTACCCGTCGACCTACCGATCGCAATTAGGGCGTCGGATGCGCGCTGTATCGATAAACGAGTCGCGAAAGAATAATATTATTCCTTGGTCTTATCAGCGCGCTGTATGCATTCAGCCTATTGAATCATCAATGTATACTCTATCTCAGTAGTTTCTTGCAGCACTGTGGAAGCTAAGCGGAAAGGCTGAAAGCCCCTCGAGATGTCCTCATCCGCGCCACGCCATCTGCTCAGCGTCTGCTTAGCATGCTTTCAGTACCTTCTCTATGGTCGACGGATTGACGCAAAAAATGTTTTGATGCCATAAATTTTACCGTTATTAACATACATGCGACAGCAGGTCTACACTTCACTTGTAAGATTTCCCTGCAGTTACTGTGCAGCCTCCTTAGCAAGTAGTAAGGGCGAACAGCCGCGTAAATATTCACCTGCGGCACAACGTCTGCTGGACGTCTACTTGGCGTTTTGCTCGCTACGGTCATCACGTACCATACTAGTTTAGGGTAGTACGTTATTGACGTAGCGAACTATTAGCCCTTTATAGCGTTCCGCATCGTGAACGCATCACCAGTGTTGATGGTGTGGCGCCATTTGATAACTACAAATCAAACCAGTTTTATGGCTCGCCGCCGTGTCTGCATTCCTAGCAGCGTGAAAACAAACAGCCAATCTCAATAACTACGACAAAATAGGCCTAATGCTCTAACCTCAGCTTGAGATTAGACTTTGCCATGACGAATTTCGCCCCTTGTTTCTTGCTGACTGGGCGGAGAGCCATCAAAAAGCGCTAATTTGGATCAAAGCGGGCGGTCGGCACTGTATGGGTGCTGCTATTGTACTAGGTGGTCACGGCTAGGGTGGTTATTGTGGTTACCGGCCGTAACTGCCATATTAATTCTCAGTAAACGACATGTATGCGCAAATGCCATAACATGTCCCGTATCGCTCTGCTATGTCATGTAGTGAGTAAAAATCAAATTCTCTATAGTACTTTCAATAATCGCCCAGTTACGCCCGGAACTGTATGCCGCCGCGGAAGGATATTGGCTGTGTAAGCGTCGTACCTTTGGCAGTGCTGCAAGGCATTTCTGAGATGGAGCATAGTTTCTCATCATGCAACAAACACGGAACTGATAGACGTAGAGCAGATGGCGGGCCCTTTAACTTTTTATGCCGATAACGTGGCCATGAAATGAACCGGCTTCTCCAAGTGTGGCCGCTTTTCAGTTTAGAGCTGATTTGTGCGTGCTATGATTAAGCAACATAGAGAGCATAATAAATTAAATAGTATAAATTGTGTGCGCTTCAAGGTTAGCTATAGTGTATATGGCGCAGGCGAAGATACAGATATAATTAAGGGTTGTTAGTAGATCGTTGCTTTTTAGACGCTACTTTTTTTCTACTTCATTGAAAGAGACAATGGTGACAGCGAAAACATTGAAAAATATTCGAAAACTTTGGAAAACGTGACCTACTGAGTGACTGTATTGGTGTCGCCTATCAAACATGGTTAGCGCCTAGTAAGGCGACCGCCAAAGCTGGTCTTGGAGACTAGAGACTGCACGCGCGCGGGCGCAAGATCAAATCACGAGGGAGGAACCTGCTCGTACACTGAGCACTGAGTGTGTATAGATTATCGTCGCTCGTAACCTTCCTGTAACGCTTTACCCTGCAAAATTGATTCCGCTTGCTGGTTTGTTCTCTGAGTTAAAACAAGACTGTCTTATCAAAATTGTTGCTAATGCTAGGTGGCAAAAGGGGCAGTCAACAAGTCACTGGCAATTATGTGTCAATAACGTTTGATTAGCAGCTGTGCTGGAGTGAAAATTGGCTTGGATGCGATATCCTCAGTATTGTCCGTAACATTCCGAGCGTGAAACACTAAATAGAAGAAATGCAGATGCTCAGGAGATTTGCCGTGAAATGAAAGCGAAATACTACTATACTTTTATAGTTGACCACACTTTGCTTTTTTGTGTACGTTGCCTGCATGAATATGTGGATGTCCATGGAGGCAGAAAGACAATGTCGTCATTATATTAGACATCACATATCTCACCTCGCTGCGTACTGTTCGAGTACTTCCTATAGCTGAATTAAGAGCTCCATAAGTTATGCATCCTGCTGGTTGCAGCAGTCTGACATTAATTTAAAATACGACAACCATGGCCGTCGCTATACGTATGCTTTTCTTGTTTAGCCAGAGAAAGAAAACGTTAATTAGCGTGCTTCAATAGTAGTACTATATAGAGCTACAAGTGTTTTTGCGGATGACAGATACCAAGACTTAGTTCCCTGAGCCCCGTATTTCGGCTGTGCCTGGGATGGCGATCGTATATATGAATGGGCTAACGGGATGCAATGGCTCGAAAATATTCGTTGCGTTGTCATTAGGAAACCTTAAGCTTCGCGATGTTCCTCACCGGATCACGGCTTTTATGTGCCGCGCGGGCGTGCCTGCCATAAGAAGCTTCCCGTCCGACGAATGGGCTACTTTAGATGTTCGCGCAGGACACGCACAAATAATTGTCATGTGGTGGCTCTGTCATAAAAAAATAAGGCTGCGATGAATGATGAGCGCTTCTTCGCTGCCGATCATCACCTAGAACAGCTTTTGCCTATACTTTAATGCATGCGATATCCACTATACATGCTTTCATTTGGGTAGGCGTGTCGTGAACGTTCTTAAAGTGTACAGAAACCACGGTGATAATTATAGAGATCCCTGAGTCTGCTCCGTGGCTTACCGCCGATACTGCGATTTGGAACTATTACTACCAAGAACATTACACCGCTGATTGCTTCCGGAGGAGCTTTCGTCTGACCAAGTTGGTAATGCGTAGGTGTTGTCCCAGTGCGCGCGGCTTGAAATAGCACGGGTGTCACAGTTTGTTCCTGCCGCTCTCAACATGATAAGAGTATCGTACGCATGCAAGTAAGCAAACACGTAGGCACGCATGTATGGCGCAGCGGGGCCTGAAATCAATAAACACATGTACGCGCACAATCCCCCCCCCCCCCCACACACACACATACACTAAAAAAAAAAGTCGCTGCAGTGGACTCGGCGTCCGAGCTTTCAATTCGGCGTACAGGGCATGTCGAGATTGCGTTAGCAAATGGGGTCAATGAGACTTTGCTAAATGGGAAGGTAGCGATATAGTCTGTGATATGGCGGCACTCTTGTGGAACGCGTGCTGCGATGGACAGAAAGAGAAACCTGTCAACATAACGACGAATGGAGGTATACGCAAGCAAGACCAGTGCGCTACTGGTCATCAGCGAAGCGATGTGGCGCCTGCGCAGTCAGTGCATCGTAAGGACTCCTTACACGCATACGCAACAAAAATGAATAATTGCGGAGTTCAGAATGAGGGCGAGGGGAGTTTCGCGCTGACAAGGAGCATTGCATATGAGGTTCCAGACGTAGTGACCAACAGGAAGGCGTCGTACGTGCACAGTATATCACTATAAAGTGCATCAATAATTCGACTGCTCATGGGCTGGAAAAATTAAGGTTCCCTGCCGTGTTCATGTGCGCACCAGCACGTTAATTACAGTATAGCATGGCCAGTGAAACTTTTAGTGGAAGCTGTTAGCAGGCAGCACCGCCTCTCACCACGAATAATTACCGCGCGCTCAAAGAGAATTGTAACGTGGAATTCTGAAAGCTTCCTGTAAATACCGGCTTCGTTATACCAATTTTACGGCCTGCCTAAGGGTTAGAGTATCGTTCTTTTAGCCGCGTTACTATAAATGTAAAACGCAGCAAAAGAAAACATTCTGCCAATGCGAGTATGCAGAGTTAATGAGACCTAGCTTAATGAATGTCCTCGCGCATCCTAAATTTGAGAGGTACAGTAAATCCTCGGCTTCCTGGAGAGTTAATCTCCTAGATTTAGCTTGCAGAGCTTGGGAGTCGCGTCGCAAAGCAATTAGACGTAGTGGTGCTGCGGCTTTAATCATGAAGTTAGAGCCACTAATAGGAGCACAGTAACTCGCTTAACTCCCTGGCACGTCGTTAAAAAGTAATAAAGTTCTTGTTTCTTGTTTTCTTGTTTACACGAAGACGCGGGCAGCCACACCAAAGGGCGTCTATGCGCATTACTCCGGATGCAATTAATGTGGAAATCCAAAGCTTCTATTAAAACGTGAGAACTAAATGACTATCTCAACCGCATTAGAATAACTGCGCTTAGGTGTGCTACAGATGCCACCAGAGCGAAAGTGCGTCAATGCAAGGGTCTGAAATTGTACGCGGGAGAGATAGTAGTTGAGGAGCATAAGCAAAAGAATTGTCTCAATATGATAGCGGGTAATGAGAAATTTTCTGATTTTACGATAGCAATTAAATCCAAGAGTACAAAATGGGCTAAACTGTTGATGCGATATATGTGATATTGGAAAGTGACATCCGTGTGTGTTTATAGGCATGAGCATATTATTTAGTAACTGTGTCTCATCTTTTACCAACGGGTTCATTCAGTAAGCGTTCATCCTTAGAAGATGAACTTTCTTCGTCGTAACGATTTCTTTCAGAAGTAATACCCCTGTCACATGGGCACTCGAAAGTCTTTTGAACAAAAAGACTTTTCCCGAAAAGGAGTTTCGCCTGGAGACACACAACAGGGAGCGACCTTTTTTTCAGAAGCAGTCTTCTCTGGAAACGGAGTTCGTCGATCTCCTTTACGGCCGAAAAGGAGTAGCCTCAAAACTAGTGGGTGCCAGGAATTATATATAAACAAAATAAGCAAGTGCGTTTTTTTTTTATGTCGCCTAGGCTCACCGTAAGAAAATTAAATTATGTCTCGCAGAAAGTGCAGTAAACCTAATAATGCTCATTTTCTTCACTACTCTCGTAAGCAGGTCGAACGGGTCGCGGGTGTCACGTGATGACGCTTACAGACGTGCGTCGCGCAGATGACAAAAACCCGGCGCGGCATTGTGCATTGATGACAAACGCCGCTGACGGAACAGCCCTGGGCACACGCAAAAAGCAGCGGCTACAATAGTAGGAGAGGGACACGTGGACGCTTACCAAGGTGTGGGAATACAACCTGTACTTGTTACGTGCACACCCTGTGACGGGAACGCTGCAGCCAACGTGATAAAAAAAGTCCAATGTTGCCAGACAAACTTGTACACTTCGCTAGTCCTGCAAACGCTCTTTAAAGTACCAGAATAAACCTTTGCTATGACGTTTCTTAATCTGGCGTAGTTAAACTTATTTCAAAGGTGTGCAATACGGTAAGTTTTCATATATATATTTCGAGATAGATCATTTTAATTTGCCCCGTTTTGTTTCGAATGCCAGAGCCATGTTTTCGGTAGCGTGTCCTGAAGGAAACACTAAAACGAGATCGTCGGTGCCATGTGTCTGCTGCGCAACGCCTATTCAATAAAAAGCATTTCAACTTGGTAAAAGACCGCTTACGTAAAATACTTCTTGCGCGCTCGTGTGACAGAGGTATAAAACACTTGGAGTGCATGTACTCGAAGGATAGAATTCGAAGCAGGCCCTAAGGGAAACCGCCATATTGGCAGTTTAACTGCCATCTTAACGCTGGTATAGAAGCACATTACACTCTCTAAGGATGTGCGTCTATTTGAACGAAATAATAGCAGCCGCTGCTATTTATCTTTCCAGGAATGCTGAAAAAGTAGCCCTTTGTTATGAGAAAAAATCATATAATACGACTGCATTTGTGTGTAGAGCCAGGTGTTATGGATTCATGATTGCAGACAGACAGACAGACAGACAGACAGACAGACAGACAGACAGACAGACAGACAGACAGACAGACGGACGGACGGACGGACGGACGGACGGACGGACGGACGGACGGACAGACAGACAGACAGACAGACAGACAGACAGACAGACAGACAGACAGACAGACAGATAGATAGATAGATAGATAGATAGATAGATAGATAGATAGATAGATAGATATTTTAATAGATATTTATAGATGTATGTACTTACAGATTCATTGGTTGACTGATTCTTTGATTGACTGCGTTTAATTTAGGACAATAACACAGGCTCAGACACGGCAGTCGAAGAGCTGAGGGTTAATTTTGGCCACCAGGGCATTCTCTAACGGGCACCAATACCGAGTATATGAGCACAACGTACCGTTACAGTTTATTTCTCTTGGTGGTACAGGATTTGATTCACGTAGAGTGGGCGCCGGGCAAAGAAGTACTCGCTGCAACTTGAAAGCCATATTGTACGTGTCTTTGCAGAGACAGACGTGACAGACATGGCAGCTGTAAGCGAGCTTACACAGATACGAATATTTCATGTGGATATAAATGTAGCAAAAGTTGGGAAGATGCATACTGCGTAAAATAAACTACATGCTATTCAATGTCCTTACATCTGATAGTAGCAATGACGCTCAACCAAAGCCAAGCACTCCAGCTGGAACACATTTCCATAACAAGGAAGTTACACCAGAACATAGTCTGTTGGGCTAGTTCGTCTAACATTGTTAATTCCAGATATGGTGCAGAAAAAGTATACATTCACTCAAATACATGACAGACGAGGACGAGGGCTACTACCAACCGTTTATTTCAATCGACACACCCTCCGATTTTATAAAGTGAGCCACCTATAGGGCCCTATAACGTAAAGCTATTCCAATGTGTTTTTATTCCAATTTCCAGACGTCAAATTTGCGTAACCGCCGACGGAAGCATCGGGCGATCACCCGCCGGGTTCTCTGAACAGACCAATCAAACGCTTTCCTCGTTCATAGGAGGTCACTTTTGTTTGCTTGAAAAACAAATAACATTGCCTACACTGGGCGGCTTGTCTTATCTAATTGGCTCACAAGAGGCGAGGAGCACGCTCAAGTGGGGAGGGATTCGTTAGGGCCGAGCCACTGCACTGAAAATCGATAACCGGATGAAGAGGGTGGTGCCGGCGTCTGCGATTGGTCCGCTTTCCCTAATTTAGCTTGCGGTGGCTCCTCGACAATCGCGGCGGCATGCAAAGAAAGCATAAGAATGAGGCTCAAACGGATCCTCAGCAAAGGAGAGTTGGCAGAACGAGGTCTTAAACGGGCCGAAAGTGTTCGAAAATGTTACGGGGCCATGTAGAAAGTTTTATTAGACACAAATAAACCTATGCTCTTCGACAGGTGCGAGTAGCCAGTAGCTGAGCGATCGGCGGCAGCCATCTTTTATTCCTTTCGCAACGGGGCAACCTGCGGCTATTCAGAAGAAAATTCAGTGTTGTTCGGCATAATAATGCATCTTTATCGTGTACACGTAACTTTGACGCGGTGAGTTTTTGCGGTTTTTTGACGTTGCGTGAGAGGAAGGTGAAGTGGCCGCAGCCCGAATGCTTTTGACCAATGGCCGAGGGCTAATGGCGAAGATGCGTCGAATCAGAAATAGCTATTTTTGTTTTGTTCGGTCAAACCATGCATAGTCCGTGTGTACACGTTATATCAGATGGGGAGCTATCGCGGTTTTTGTGACGTCGCGTGACAGACAGGTGAAAGGGGGGCGGTCCAAAAAGTTTTTGACCAATCGCGGAGGGCTGATTGCAAAATTGGAATAGTAAAGTTTGGAATAGTTTTACGTTATAGCGCCCCTGCAAGTGTCACACCCCCTTCCTCGTACGAATTTGACAAAAGAAAAATGTAAAAGAGTGGACAGTACTGCTACCTGCTTCAGACATTAGAATTCAGGAAATCCAACTCGGCCCTTTGCGAATGAATAGACGCTTCGCTTATACAGATGGGTGAGATAAACGGTTGGTACCAGCGCTCGTACTGGTCTGTCGTCTCTTCTTTGTGTGTGTGTGTGTGTGTGCGTGTGTGAGTGTGTGTGTGTGTGTGTGTGTGTGTGTACGTGTGTGTGTGTGCGTGTGTGTGTGTGCGTGTCTGTGTGTGCGTGTGCGTGTGCGTGTGTATGTGTGTGTGTGTGTGTGTGTGTGTGTCTTTGTGTGTGTGCGTGAGCACTTTTCTGCGCTATGGAAATACCTAAGGAACATAGAGATTGACATTGAAATTAGGCACGAATGCTAGTATGCTATTGCCTTATGTTTCAGGTATGATTACTAAATTTCTTCTTAATATTGTTGGTAGCACGTACCCGTTGCAACTCACGTATATATATATATATATATATATATATATATATATATATATATATATATATATATATATATATATATATATATATAGGGGTTTTCTTCAAAGTTCAGCACGCTGGACCCGACGTAAAATACGCAGGAAAGAGACGACGAACTTTTTGGGAGACTTCTTTTTCTTACTTAACGTTTTCGGCTGGTGGACCAGCCTTCGTCAGAGTACAGTACTGTACTCTGACGAAGGCTGGTCCACCAGCCGAAAACGTTAAGTAAGAAAAAGAAGTCTCCCAAAAAGTTCGTCGTCTCTTTCCTGCGTATATATATATATATATATATATATATATATATATATATATATATATATATATATATATATATATATATATATACACAAAGAGAGGGACAAAGAGAGAGAGAGAGAGAGCTGTGGGAAGAGCCAATGTCCTGTCTATGCTTACTTCCTTATCCTCGCCTTGTCGCGCTACCGCAGTCATCCTTCACAGTGCAGCTAAAAAATCTTGTAGCGGAAGGCTCCGGATTATTTTTTTAAACACCTGCGATTTTCTAAGGTGCGCCTAAATCTCAGTACACGAGCCTTTCTTCTATTTCGCCCCCATCGAAATGCGTCCGCCGAGCACGGGAACCGAGCGTGCGATGTCGTGCTCAGCAACAGAATACCCTATGCCACCGAAGCTGGTGAGATCTAAAAGAGTAGTGAATTTTGAAGGAGTGGCGCGTTTTCTCACAATCTTTGGAATGCAACCACGAACGTAACAGAGTAAAATAGCAAAAGTAACTACGCCTGCAACGTTTAGGAAATATGCAATAACTTCGTTTATTTTGTGTTCTTCGTATCATTAGTATTTCTTTTTTCAACTCCCGTTGCTTTCAGCCGCTGTCTGACAGCCGCCGACAAGGACTGCTTAGTAACCAACCAACTAAATATAACGTAGGGTACTGCAGATAGTTGGAGATAAAAAAAATGAGAAGCCTAGAAATATATTCCACTTCCATGCCGTTGCGCACAAAACGCAGTCATAAGGTGCACAAACCGCACAAAGAAGAAGTGAACAGTGCACGGTTTCTGGGTCGCTTTTACACCAGCGATCGATTCTTCGAAAGAAAGGGGGAGGGGGGGGGAGAAGGAGGTGCCGAGACGCGAGAAACATCTAATAGACTTCTCAGTTACGTGGTTATAACGAACAGCCATTCGCAATATCGCTTTGTGCCCACGTTAACCTCACAGTCGCGGAGGCTTCTACCACAGCACGGCTGAGCGAACGGCGGCAACAATAGATGGGTCCTAGTTTTCGCAGAGTTGGCACCGGTTCAGATTTACTTCCTGTGCCATCAACGCGAGCGTAACGGGAACGTTCAATCAGGCCCTGTGCGGAGTCGAGAGAGGGCAACAAGAAAAAAAAAAACAAGAGCCTCGTGTTAGCTTGTCCCCAAAGATAGCACAGCCAGTCGTTGCGATCATTACGCTCTGCGCAGTTTCGGCCTGTACTTCTGCCCCCAGAACAAGCAGGAAATTGTAGAGAGTACAATCAGTAGCGTCGGCAGTCGGGAGGTAACTTCACCGTATGCGATGCTCACGTTTGTTGTAGTAGCATAAGTAAAGTACATACTTTCGCATTGTGGCTTTGCAACGCTTCCATCATGCCGTTTGCGAGTAGCAGTTTTTTTCGGTAATTGCAGTTCAACATAATTATTTCGACAGATTATTATGTATGGCTTTAAATTTATTACTGGTTCACTTGAATATACGGACTGTGCATGACAACTTAGTCGAGTAGTAAGTCGATGCTAGAGAAGCAAGTCAGCCGCATTTAAATTACGATTATTATTATTATTTGTTTTGAACACATATACACATATACACAGGTAACAGGAAAGGGAAAGCGAGGAGCTGGCTGGCAACTGCCACCGGAAGGGGCCCAACACCTGCCTACTCTTCTGAAGGGAGGTGACAGCAACACAGAAATGGAAAATAGGAAGGTGGGGAGGAAAAAGGAAAGAGGAAAGCAGAGCAACAGGACAAATATAAAGACCAAAGTAGAACACTGCAACAGGACAAATCTAAAGACTGAAGAGAACTCTGCAGCCGGAATTAAAGTGACGCCGCGTCGAACAGCCTCCACAATTATCAGCCACATCCATGGCTAGTTCTATAGCATTTATTCATAAAAACATTTATAAGGATTCATAATAGCACTTATGCATAAAAGTTTAGTTGATTGGCGTTTAGGTCGGAAAGGTGCGCATGAAAGGCAACGCAAGTGGTTCTAGAGACCCGCCGTGGTAGGAGGACAAATATGACTGTGGCTTGCTCCAGGCGGACCTTGCCTTGCAAAAGTTGTCGACATTATTGTTTCGTCTAAGCGTCCCCTGTCAAACGCGGTACGGTATGAAGCCCATCACAGTCTATCTGGCAACATAGCAGTACCCGGTAACACAAGCAACATGACAAAAAATTGCGCAGGCTGCGCGTTATCTAATCCAGGTCGACCCATACGGCTTACCTTCACACTCCAAGCCAGTATCCCAGTATCATGGAGGAACTTCAGGAGAAGCCTAAGCAGCTCTGTCCAGTACACTCGAGGGAACAGAGTCATTGGCGTTGGAATGTCGGGCAACCTAGCGTTGCAATTCATCCATTATTAAGGTTACGCTTCTAATTCAGGACAGTCGAATAAATAATAGTCCATGTAGCAACAGATCGACAGCACACACACCACGTTGATGTGCTAAGTCCCGTCTTGCACCGCGACGTTTGACTTTGCGGTAGCCCTGCGCTCATTTGCGATGAAGGAGAGTAGTTTCAGTTCTGTGAAGTCCCTTTGCCATAGGCGCCAACGAACGGAAGTGTGCTAAGGTGACCTGTTGCCTCACCTGCTGGCTATGGCATTGCGCTGCTGAGCACCAGATCATGGATTTAATACCGGACGCGGCGGCCACATTCCCATGGGTATGGAATGCAAAAGAACCCTCCTGTGCCTTGCATAGCATGCGCGTTAGAAAACTGCAGGTGGACAACGTTCATTCGAAGCCCTCCAGTAGTGAGTTCCTCATAACCAGCTTTGCTGCTTCGAAACGTTAAACCCCGCAATATCCTTTATTTGCGCTTGAGTATTTTGGAAGACCCTTTAGCACTTACCGTTTCCTATCGGGCAGCGAAAGCTCAGTAAGAAGGGTTATTGTATTTTGGCTCGGCTGAAATGGGGTTGCTGTCGCCGTTATATAACGCATGACCTGCATCACTGTTGCAATAGCCTGATGTTTAAAGAAAGAAAAAAAGAAACAAACAAACAAAAAAGGAAAACAAACAAGGTCCCCACAACCATGCGACTCTGCTCTAGTGACCAAGCGGGAGGCGCTGTGACGTGGAACGACTCGTAGATGGGAAATATGGCGCCCTGAATAACGTGCGCCCTCTTCATTCACCATTTCAACACCAAATAATAATAAAACGGAATGCAGTGCATAACAGGCAGCAGTAGAATGCTATTCAGTCATGAAATGGGGCGTGTGCACGTTCCTCAAACGAGAACTGTATTTTGTTCGCTTAAAACTTCCCATCTGGCAACACAAGAGTCGTGTCATATGAGTATACCCGGTATAATAGGAATGTACCTTCCTCATATGTCATATTAGGCATGTATTCGTTGTCCGTGAGCAATTCAGCGCAACAACCTACCGTCAGTGGAAACCTGTTTTACACTTTTTAATGTTTACTACTCTGTGTAATTGAATACTTTGCGTTCTCACTTATCAAGGCGTTACAGTGGTGCATGTTGGGCAGCTTGTTTACTTCTGGAAGTCGCAGTAGTTAAGGCAACCGTGATGACGATTACTGGATTTCTATACATGTCAGGCCATAGCGGCCTTCACCTGGGACCTCCAGAGTTGGCAGCCTCGCCATAGCCTCGCCAAGTATGCGTGCGGGATTCATGTTTAGGCATGACAAAATAATTGCACTTCTAATGAATCGAGGCACATAGGTCGACTGCAGCTTCAAGTACAAGTTTTTAAAAGAATACACATAGAAATTGAGGTGCCTTTGTATGAAGTACTTTGTGTCATTACGTGAAGAAGTCGCTTTTCTTCTAATGAGTTCTTTCAATTGCGCCGTAAAATTCGCCCCCTGCTAGTTCACACATTTCTCTTTATATGTGCCTGAACTGTGTCTTGCGAACTATGCTTACCTAGGCTTCTCGAAGCCAGCAAAATCAATCTTGGTTGTCATTAAGCCCAAAGCAATAAAGGTTACGTAAAAGAGAGTTGAACGTATAACCAAATGTAAAGTGACTGGGCAGACTGCACCGTTTAACATTTTGCAAGCTATTACTTTGCGCTGGCGTAACTTCATTGACACTCTTGGCGTGTGCACTCGACAGAAAATATCAGGGCTTTTTTAGAAGCAGTGTGCAATAATTCTGGAAGCAGCGCTTATAACATCTGAAAATATCAAGCAGAGGGAAAAAAACACATCTAAAATTTTTTGAACGGGAAGTGGTGCCATTTGTCATTGTTAGACCAAAACACGACGCGTGTATTGTTTCGCAGTTACACAAATACGGCAGGCGGTACAGATGTTCCGTTTTGCGAATTCTACATTTTTGGTGTGATGTTTGCACAGGCAACGCGAAAATTCATTCTACACAAGATATGGAGCTAGTGCGAGTAAACAAGGTTTTAAAGTGAATTCACCATAAAAATGCTGCCTGTATGCGTAATTTGAGGGCGAACAAGCCAGATATTTTGAAAGAACAATAACGTATACCTGACTGGTGTCTCCTATATTTGGTATGCCGTCGTGAATAAGAGTGGGCTTCAACCATGTAGCAGACGTGGGGAAAGTAGTTCACTTCACAAGGAAACTGCAGGAACCCATACGCTTTCATTAAATATGCGTGCCAGTATAGCTTGGGCCACATGTGCCACCTTTTGATAAAGCAGTGTTTCGGAACAAAATACGGGATGCTGAATTTCATTCAAAGAAAGAAAAGAAAAACAAAACTTGCGAAGTAAGGCACTATAGGGTGTGCACACATTTGCGCAAATGTCTTGCTGGCGCGCTCATGCTTTGGTGTGCAGAACAGTGATTATTCGTTACAACGAATGTCGGTTCACTGCTGAAGCCTTATTCATTACGCACTTCCATAGGAGAACTCTTAAACACTGCAGGTAATAGGTGGAATGTACCATTTATTTTACTTTAAGTTTCATCACACTAGGTTTCTTTCAATATTTAATGCGTGCACTGTATACACATAAAAGAAATGTTGCAGCAATGCGCCCCCCCCTTCCGTGTAACTACAAAAATAAACACACTAGGGCTTTACGTGTACTTGTCTCTGCAGCAGTTTTCTTTTTGCGTACATATAGTAATGCACTGGCTTTTGTACTTCTGGGCACTTTGTGGCAAATGCACACGTTATAGTGCTTTCTATCGGCCGGCGGTCCTTATCACCGCTGACCAGACGGCGCGAACGCTTTTGAACGCCAGCAAATATTTACAGAAACAAGGGTGAGCACTAAGTATTTCTTCTGTTTGTGTTCTTTGTTGTGGCTATGGGGTGGAGATGGGGAGGCGAAGCAGGACATCAGCGCAATGTTCTTTGTAACAGTATCCGAATTTCGCTTGTAATTATAGCCTACCTTTTGGCCTTTTCATTTGCATTGCGCTATCTTTAAAAAAATGCGCAATTTAAAAAAAAAATTTGCGCATAGTTTGAAAAATAGTTTTAATAAAAGGCGGTTGCTCCATGCACCCATTACGCACGAAACATTGCCGAATTGGGTTCAGTAACCTTTTTCAATGTTTCCTTTTACACCAAAGATTTTACACATAGCAATAGTTACGCACTAGGTACTGCCGAACGTACTTAAATTGCTAACGTTCTTGGAAAGCCGTCTGGATGTTTTCTTTTTATATAAATAGAAATCTGGAAGCAACCGGAGATTGTTCAAACACAGCTGTATATTTAACACTTTTGTTGGCCTCGATGCCGTAAGCACTTAGGACAAATTCGATTACATGTTTCCTAGAAATACATCTTCCAATAGAAAGAAATCACTAAGAAATCGTGGTAGAATAAACAACAACTAGTCCGAAATAAAAAGGCAGCTTACTCTTTAGAAACTATATGGGTGTAGTGCAACGGGAGTGATGTGACATAACTAAGCATTCGCACTCCAGCGTTCAGCTTTATATGTGTCCAAGTGTGTGTGCTCGTTTGTTTGCCGTTACATTGCTCTCAAAAAATCGTAAATTCCTCATTTAAATTGTTCCACAGTTTTATCCCACTAACCGTCCTCAGCTTATTACCAGACATGAAGATTAGTAGAATATGGCAAAAATCCTTATGAGCTCTTAGCCAGTGATAAATAAGATATTAAACAATATTTATGCAAAAAAATGCAATAAACTAAATTTCTGCCGGATCTTCTTACGCGAAATCAATCAATCAATCAATCAATCAATCAATCAATCAATCAATCAATCAATCAATCAATCAATCAATCAATCAATCAATCAATTTTATTTACCAGAAACAAAAGGAACTGGAGGGACACCTGGGCGAAAAGCTGTCGCAGCAGCTTGACGGAGGTCCAGGGTCCCTCACATGGCAGTAGCACTCACATGATATATATACAGGAGCTTTATACACGACAAAGATTACACATCGCACGTATGCATAAAAAATGACATTTTACACTTGAATACGACATACGAAAGTGTCACCATAAAGAAATAAAGTAATCACGCAAACCATTTTTATTTAGCGTAGCTGTGTGCTTATAGTTGTTTAGTACAGTCGGTATATTATGTGTTAAGAACTGTAGGCTGTAGGCTGTAATTGTTTCAAAACATGTATACATCTTGTATACATGTTAGATGTATACATGTAACAACATGTATACAAATGTATACGCCATCATGATATCAGCACATAGTCATGTTGTCAAACATATTTATCAACAAACATATATGATGTGAAAAGTCTAGCTTTCTCTTTGTGCAATATAGAACACCAACTGATAAGTATTGCTCTTAGTGACACGGTCCTAAATGATGTTGATATCTACTATTCCTAATTTGTCTTGTATAATTTCTTTTTCCGTTGGTAATATAGTTTGCGGATTTATGTTGTGTGTGCGTGAACTATAGAACTGCGGTTCCTATAGACTTCATTTCCTTTTTGAGGCATTTTTGAGCACATCTGCTAAAGAGGACGAGTAGCCAGCTCCGTCTAACAAGCACTAATATCTCCTTAAAAACGTATAGTAAAAAGAAAACAAAAACACACATAGGTAACTTCAGTAGCACGTATTGCACTGAGAAAACGCCCTTGCTTTAACGAAAAGTACCGTCGAGGTAGTGCCTCTTAAACCTACCAGAATAAGACAACAAATATAGAAAGCCATTAGTTGAGGAGCCTGACTCGCTAAACTGCAAAGTTCTTTTCATATCGCGCAGTAAACGGTGGAGTGTGGAGGATGACAAGCGAGATGGAGCAAACTCGCAGTAGTTAGCACCTTCAAGCGGGTCTCTGGTTAAACCGCTGACTCATCACCGCAGTGCCTGCATTACACAAGGCTGCAAGCGTTTACTTCATGACCTTTATTGTTCCTTTTTACTACATATACCCTGCGGAAAATTTCGCGATGAAAATAAAACAAACAAAAAGAAACCAAATGCAGGAAAAGAAAAATAAGCGAATGTTATATAAAGATTGGTGTGGCCCTGTTTGGAAGCTTGCTTCGTGTAGATATCATTAATATTTTATACACCGTAAACCAAAATAAAATTTCAGTGAGTATCTATGGCTCCACTTTAGCTCCCTGAAGTGTTTGAAGAAGGGATTCTCGCGCAGGAGATTATCTGCTAGCGCACAGTGTAATAAGCAGCCTATAGGCCCGCCACGTAAAGACAGAGTGAACTTCACCACGGTTCTTTAAAAAAAAATGTGTAACTTGACCTTCTGCCGCATCAGTTGGCTTGTAAACTTATTTTGCACGAAGTAACAGCATAAATATCTTACATTACTGCTATAGCGTGAATTGCTGGAACCTATTTCGAAGCTGACACACATGGCGACAAACGCCCTTCTTTTCGGGACACACATTTTTGAGGCGTATGGACGAAACGTTTCGGCAACAATTGGGCAAAGGAGATTACTCGCGTGTGTTGGAAGAAAAAAACCACCCGGTCTCTCGTTCGGTCGTGCCGCTTTCTACAAAACATGGAAAGTTAAGTGCCGAGTTCCCAAACTTTTAGTTCGTAACAGTTCTTTGCCACTGGTGGGCTACCTTCGCTAATAGCATGTCCTGCAGCAGGATTGGCTGAAATTTTCTCCGACTAAGAATGTCACCCTTAGATGTGAATGTGGGACAAGGTACATACGCCTATTAGTAGATGAAACAGGATTCCAGATTGCAAAGTTTTATGGCTTCTCACCTATGTGGGCAATAGTTCCCACACAACGCTCGATTATGACAAGCAGACTACACGTGAGTTAGCTCGAGCAATTTCTTGAGAAGTTGAAAGGAGTTCCTGTTCGCCCAGAGGAAAGTGCCTTCAGTCATCTTTTTTTGAGGAGCAAAAGGTTTATTGTGTGCAACAGCAAAATTCCATGCTACAAGATGGGAAAGTATTCGTAAACGGTCATTATCGATTTGTTTTTAACTTACCTTAACTATGCACCATAATTATGGCTCTCTGCATGGATTACTACGGTAAACAAAAAATTGCATATTGAAGAAACGTCTGACGATAACTGGCAGCTTTGTCAAGCCATCTGGGTGAAGTTCTGCTGTGCACAGAATGTCAAAAAGGAAGTTGTCCGAGTAACTAATGGCTCGCGAACTCTAGGAAAGTTTCTCTTAAAGGAAGAACTCCAACCGGAAAGTATATTATGACGCCACGATCAAGGAAATATAAAGTATCGGTCAGCGTCTCTTTATTTGTGCAGAAGGGTGGCGATCACAAAGGCGAAGTCTGTTTCTGACGCCCTACATCGCCAGAGTGCGCAGTGATGAACGATTCAAACTGATCTGAATAATAATTCCGTTTACGGCGAGCTGCTTTGTTTGAGAGTACATTATTGATTTGGACGAAAATCACCCTAGAAAGTTCGGTCCAGCAACTTTATCGCTTATGACGGTATGGTGCTCCTAACCGATAATTTGTTGGTAGGAGATATTGCCAGTTAACCGAGCGAAGGGTGGTTATCTCCTAAGGTGAAAGGTGATAAAAATATAGAACAGGGACCTTAGGTACGATGGCCCTTAGGTCATAACATATTATCAATTGACCTCTCTTATACTGTGGTCAATATATTCCCGTCTAGAGGAACACTACGTACTGGCTGACGAAGGGAACTTATCAAAATGGTGATACTGCCATGTGCACTGCAGTTCAGTGCTAATGCTATGTATGTTCGCCATCGAACCAACAGCATGCTGGCTAGGGTGCGAACTGTGTTTTATGATTTGCAGGCAACAAAACCACACAAGTTACAGAGTCCCATCTCACGGCCTACAAGTTTAGTACGTGACTTGTCGCAAAAAAAAAAAAGGTGCGGTCCCGTTATTGATGTTTCTTTTAGTAACTGCTGAGGAACGGGACGGTAGGCTACATAAGGACTGTTTTATCAATACAATGTTAAGAAATCGAAGCTATCGCTTTCCCCATATAAATCCACAAACACATCCCACAAACATAGCAACACGCTAAGCCTACAGAAAAAAAGTTTAGCTTCATCAGGACAAAAAAAAAAAAAAACTAACCAGTACATGCGTTTTATACGCACCCGTGTTAACTAATAGTATTACGTGGCCACTGTTCACTAAAAAAAAACACTATCATACACGCACACAAGTAGCCCTATAAAAGTAAATAGAAAATGTTAGTAATTTTCATTCACAAGGAAAGATAATTATTTAGCTTGCTGTCCGTAAGGAAATCCCGAGGGCTATCAAGCAGATCGGCCTTTTTTATTGGAATGAAAACTGAGATGTACTCACCTTTTAATATCCATCTTTTCGCATAACAGTCACAATATTAATAATAAAATATTGTTATGCAACGCAACATTAACGCCAAATTATATACTGGCTTAAATGTAACGCTTTTGCAAAGTGCGCGACAAATCAATTGCAAAAATTCCGGAATCCCATATTTTATAACAACATTTGCTTAGGATACATGACATTATCTGATGCTGACCATAGTAAAAAAAGCCGTCTGCAACTGTAGAGTGCTGAATTAACACGTACTCGTCAATTGGCGAAACGCTTATGGTGCCCGGTGTGGCAGTTACGCAAGCTCATGGTGGGCGTTGGAGCGACGACAGCAGATTAATGGCGGAGACACACCACATTTGAGCTAACTGCTTTAATCTAACTGGTTGTAACCCTCAGTCCTTGACTAAGGGTTACAAACTCTGTTTTCATTTATTACATTTATTCCCACCACACGGACTGCATCACATACTAGTATTAATCCCGTGAATGTTGATGGAGGAGGAGGAAAGAAAGAGAGAAGGCAGGGATGTTAACCCGAAATGCGTATGGTTGGGTGCCCTACAGTGGGGGACAGGGAAGAGGAAATAGTGCGATGAGATATAGAGCGAAAAAGGGGAAGAAAAGACGAGATGAATTCGCGCACGCGCGCGCATGGCCTCACCAAGTCAGAGGCGTTTACACAGGCCAGTAGCACTTAAGAAAGACAGAAGTGCCTTCACAACCATGTGGGTCGACAAACGATGGGGACGGTCCTTAATTAGCGCTGGCACGGACAACGACAGATCGTCGAGTCGTGGCAATGCGATAGATAGTGTTTGTCTTCCCGGCTGACATTGACGACAGCGGCCCAATTAATGTTTGTTGTTCTCTTCGCTGCCGCAGACGTCGCACTGACGCTCATTCCAATCAATGTCGTATAAGCATTCATGAAAGCCACTGACAACCACAGTCGGTATAGAGGCGATGCCTCTCGTCGGTGAAGCCCGGGTGGAGGTCGGAATTATAGCGAAGGATTCAGTTTGCGTAACCTGGTACACTTTATATTTGGTGGTTCCACTCTGTTATTGAGGGCTTGCGTGCCAGGTGACGATGCTGACTTGCAGCGTCTGCTCTGGAAAGAGGAATGGAAACACTGTGTTCTTCTTGATGTGACTATCAGGCACTTTTGTCGGTGTCACCATTTCCACTGATCCCGCAATAGCTAGGTAGCCTCTGGAAAATATTTCCTTGGCCTTCTTATTTGACGTCGCGGTTAAATTAGACAATTTCATGCGTTAGCAGTTCGTCAGCTACGTGTCTGACTGCATCATGTGCAAAGCTGGTCGCTAGTCGGGAAAACATGGCCCAAGTATCGGGGCTCCGTGTGTCAATAAATTGAAGTGCACTGCGGAGAGGTGTAATTGCCGACATAATTAGGATGCAATGCTCGTTTTTTTATTCTCATACGTCTTCCAGTATATACATGCATTGCAGGCAGCCCATTTTTGCTGCTTCTATCTGTTGACATTCACGAGCGCACGCTTACACTAGACGGACACTCTTTTTTAAATCCGGACGCTGAACACTATAATAATCACTCTATAATAATAATAACCTATAATAATAACTCTATAATAATAATAATAATAATAACCTGGTAGCCTATCAAGAATAACAGCTAACATTAATAGGTTTAACGCTGCAGTGCCGTTTCTGACTATTCTGGATGAAGAGAGCATCCCTATTAATTGCTCCCTACTTAGGAAGCTAAGCTAGCAGTTTATGTTAATTTGAACGCTCTCCCTTGGAACAAGTCAATTACGTCGATTACATGTTAGCTTACCTATTCACTACTCATTATATATTGTGTACTTCGGAAAGTGGTCAGTAGATCTTGTTTCCTGGATCAATGTTGAGAAGAAAACTTGAAGTATGGCTTGCGAAATTTTTGTAATGTTGAATAAAAGATGAACGCCTTCTATACCAAAGAAAAAGAACAAGTGCGATTGACGTATTTCGATGTTCTTAATGTTAGACAAGAACACTTCAGCGAATGGTGAAAAGAAAGAGTGCCTCAATTATCGAGGAAATTCCTAATGAGCACAGCCACGAGAGTTAGCGATGGTAATGAATATTGATTTCTGTCTTTGTCCGCATCTCCATCGCAATAATTATGAAAATGTGAGCCTGAGTGCACTTCCAAACCTTTCGCTTTATTTGGAGTCCTAAAATTGCTTTTCCTTTCATAAGCTTTCACCATTCCGCATGAGTTACCTCATCCTAAGAGGTAACGAGCTGACGCAAATCTTTCAGCGATAATAAATTTCCTTTCTCTTTGGATGAATAAAGGTACTGAAAAATTTCGTAACTTTCTCCCTCAGATAATAATTGCCAAACTAAAACAGCGTAGTGTGGAGTGCTCCTAATTAAACTTTTATTTGATATAACTGTTTCTATTACTTTTTCTCTCCTTTTACGAGGGCTAGAAGATCATTTCACTTAAATGCAGAGATGAGTAGAATATAAGACACAATTTAAAACTGAAATAATGTGGAATTGCTGGACAACGTATGTTTCTCGTCGTCCAGTTGGAAATCCAAAGGCATTATGCAAGGTTGCTTTTCCGCGGTGAGCAAATATCCATCGACATTGTTGAAATACTGAATGGCGTGGGCAGCTCAGCACGTTCATTCCATTCGCCGAGGCTGAAGCCATGGTGGAGCACTTGGCGCTGTCCTGCGGCTACGCACGCTAAATGTACCTGGCTCGGAGGCACGGTTCAAACAGAACACAATGCAAGCTTCTCTGCAAATGCACACCATACCTTGGGAAATGCAGCAGCTTGAGACGTGGTTGCGTATATGAGGGATTTTTTTTTTTTTTTTTGATGAGGTGCGAAGCTTCGGATAACGTGGCTACCCAGGTCATAAAGACGCTGGCGATAATAACTGTAGGTTGTTCTTCTGGGTAAAATTTTTAGACATTTACCAAAATTAAGGTCGCCTGTGGTAATAGCTGCAACAGCCAGGAAGCCAAAAGAAAGCTGTTTGATAAAACGGGTGCTTTCACCCATAAAAAATATAGCGGCTATTTGCACTTGTACATTTTACAAAAGAAAGACGAATGTTCCCTATTTCAAGACTTTTTTCATCTGGGAACATTAGGAGTGGCAAAGTGAAAAAAAAAGTCCACGTCTGTGCGTATCAGCTATATATGTATTATATATATACGCAATGTGGTGACGGCGGTTTACATTATAGATTCAGAAACTCAAAGGGGTGCGTGTAATTCTGAAGCATTTAGCTCTAAATTGGCACTAACTTCTTTAATTTCACAATTTTAACGAATTCGAATTTAAATGTACTTATAGAAACGTTTGTGGAAACAGAAACTGAATTTAAATGATCACGTGCTTTATAGCGTGAACAATAACCTTAATAGGAAGCTTTAGCTCGGGAGCTCCTATCTAAATACTTGGGAACAGAGAAATTGTTTTTCTCGGCAACCACTGTGCCAAATTTTAATCGGTCTGTTGCAATTAAAAACATGTTGGAATATAGTGACCGTAAAAAAACAAATTATAATTAACAAATTCAAAACGTTAATATTTTTACAAATTTTATTGAAATCTGCAATATCAACAAAAGGCTAAACTCTCCAGTTCACAATTTATCTAACACATGGAACAAAAACAACAGTATTTTACTTTAAATGGCGCCTAATATTACGTCTAGCGCGGACAAATTTGATGTATTTTACACCACTTTGAAGTATACCCATACTTTGTGAGTAGGAGTTCTGCAATACATTGATAAAGATTGTAACAACATTACTCAGGCTGTAAATCCATATACCATATCTTTTTCGCTTTTGATGCTCCAACATGTGCAGTGTACAGAACAGCGACATCTATTTTTGATACAGAGTTACAGATTTTTGAACTTCGTTTCCCGCTGGAGTTACTGATTTGCAAACGCCTGAAATGTTTGCCATAAAAAACCATTGAAAACGCAGGCTTATTTTCGGTAAAAAGAAATTCACCGGCGATTGCGATAATCGCTCATCCGAAATTTGAGCGCAGGTCTATGAGTGTGTTCATTACGCGATATATTGGCTGGCGCGGTCAATCTGTCTTGTGATAATCGCTCATCCGAAATTTGAGCGCAGGTCTATGAGTGTGTTCATTACGCGATATATTGGCTGGCGCGGTCAATCTGTCTTGTGCGGCACGTTGCAAGCGGAGCGAAGTGTGTCACGACCGCCTCGTTAATCGGAAGATCGCGAGACGCAGCGCGTGGGTGACACGTGCGCGCTATTCACAGCAACCGCCGCAGACAGATCTCCACTCATGCAGCGCTTTATTTCCGCATGTTTGACGCGCGCTGCGTAGAGCCCGTCTTGTCCGGCACTACGCTGCTATTCGCACGCTTTCACCATATAAACATTCTTCCCCCTCCAGGTTCATCTGCACGCTTTGTTCGCTGTCGCCGTCTTCCATCCCCTGCTGCGTTCCGCATTCGCTCTCTCACCCTGCCCTGTGCTCGTTCGCTAGGTTACGAGGGACGCTGACACTCGCAAGAGGAACAGACGCGTAAGCGCTGGGCTCTAAATATATCCGTGGCCCTTGACAAAATGTGAAAGAAAACGAGGAGCCGCTGCATGTACGAAGTGCTCTACCGACGTTTTTTCCCGATTGTTGTCGGGTTATTTAAGGATTATAGTTACCCAATCTTCGTTACTTACAATACTGCTACTTCCACGTTAGTTCCAGTACAGTGGGCTTGGTGACATGTGTATACCCGTAATCCTACGTTCCTTACCTGACTTGGCGCTTTGAGTGCGTGAGGCGTGCATGTCGGTAGTGTTGTTCCTGTTTCTATTCGTTGTGAGAGTTTTGTTTACGTTACTTTACCAGAAATCGCATTAATCGAAAAGCAGAGAAGCGTTTAGTTCCTCAAGTCAAGTGCTAGCACGCTAGAGCATTTTGTTTTCTTGAAATCTGAATCGTCTCCAAGAACGAAAATTTGCTTTGAGCTGCAGTAATTCCTCAACTGTGTTCCGAGGTATTTTCTCCCCGTAATTCTAAATAGAGATTCACACCGTGGCCTCGTCATAATAAAAGAAAATCGCTCGAACTTCACAAGAAAATGAAAAATATTATCAACGTTTCTGAAATGCCGTCCTAGCATGTCTCATTAAAACCGCAAACTTTGACATTATTAAAACCTGTGCAAAATTTATTGAGGAGTATCTCCTGCTAAGGCAGTTGCGTTTCCAGCGAGGGCTTGCACAGTGACATTTGATGCACTTGAAATAATAATAATAATAATAATAATAATAATAATAATAATAATAATAATAATAATAATAATAATAATAATAATAATAATAATAATAATAAATTGGGGGACGCTTAAGCTTCGCCTTCAAGAGTGGAACGCGACAGCGTTCACGTCGACCCGCCAAGGGGTGTAAGACAATGGGCTACGGCGCAGCGACTACGCGCCCCGCATCGGACGCGGTGAGCGTCGAGCAACGCAGCGTTCGGCGCGACAACGAAATGTGCGCCTGAGCAAGCGACGCACGCCTGAGCCTTAAAAACAGCTCGTTTCTAAGGCAACCCCGCGTTCACTAGATGCGCTTTTGTACCGCTTTGAAGCATCGAACTCGTGGCTCAGTGGTCATTCCTTCGTCGGCTCTCGTGCGCGTCGGACGCTGGGATCATATGCTCTCTCCGAGCGGTGTCAGCGGCTTCAGGCCGTGGTTCTACTGTATCTGCTGAGGATTACAAGGTTATTCTGCCCCAAATGCCAACTGGAAACGCTTCCCTGAACACTGTATTTCTTCATTGTGATGTGTCTGCGAGGCCCTACCGAATCAACGATTTCGAAGAAGAAATTGAGCGCCTACAAGTAGTCAAGGATGTAGCGTCGATCGGTGCCTACCAGATGAATCATGTCTGGGCGCTAACGACACATTCCATGGCCGCAAAACAAGTGCCTCGTAGATGCAAAGGAACTGCGCATCAAAGGTAAAAGATGCCTTGTCATCGATCCCAACGACAGTCAGGTGAGAGTCAAACTTCACTGGCTTCCTTACCATATCAGTGACGACGCCATGCGAAAAGCGTTGGAACCATATGGGAAAATTGAAGAAATGAGTAGAGAAACGTGGCAGACTGGAAAATTCAAGGGAGCGCAAACCTCATCTAGGTCGGTGATTTTGAGACTGAAACACGGATTTACTGTCGAATCGCTTCCGCATCAGATTCGTATTCAGGGCAGCAACACTCTTGTAATTGTGCCTGGACGACCACCCCTGTGTCTGAGATGTAAGAAATCGGGCCATATAAGAAAGGATTGTCGTATCCCGCGGTGTTCTGCATGCCGCAAATTTGGTCATGAAGCTGACGACTGCAGGAAAACTTACGCTACCATGACACGGGAAGACGGCGAGAACGCCGACACAGATGCGCTCATGGATGAGGATGAAGCTGTAGAAACTTTACAGCCTCGTACCATTAATCTTTCCTCGTGGGTGCCTGAGCCTGCAACACCAACCACGCAAAAAGAAGCTGAGGCCGACTCTCCAGTGAAGGCTGTATCACCTGTTGCCTCTGTAACAACGGATAAAATCTCGGGGGAGCCCGAAGAAAAGTGCAGTGTAGTGTTTCAAGTTCCGTGCCCTTCAGTGCCTGTGGAGTCGCCGACGGCGTCTAAAGTGAGCTACCCAGCAGAACCAGAACGCCCGGAGACGCCCGTGGCGTCTGACGACGCAATATCTGCGACAGAAGCAGAGATTGCGGACTTAGGAGCGGAACGTACCAAGACGCCAGCGGCGTCTGAAGCCCCGTACCTTCCAATGGAAGCGGAGACGCCAGAGGCGTACCATTCCCTGGAGTCTGAGCCGGAGGACGCAAGCAATAGGGCTACAAGGATGCCTGAGCTTGGCTCGGACGAGGATGAAGGCACATCAGGGAGCATTACAGAGATGAGAAGCATGGTGCAAAAAGTAAAATCGAAAGCGGCCATGAAGAGGAACCGTGTTACCACGGCTCCTCGGATACCGCCCGTAGAAAAACGTCACAAGCGCTCCTTGTGACCTGTAAAGATCACGCCTCAAAGGTATGCATCGTTGGCCGGAGTATCGGCAGTTTTATCACTATGGCTTACTTAAAGCTAGCAACCTTTAACTGCGTGAGCTTGGTCGCACGCAGGAGGAAGCAGTGGTTTCTAAATCTGCTACTGCAAGAAAATGTTGACATTGCGTTTATTCAGGAGACAAAACTTTCATCGAGTGTGCAGTTGGAAGAGATGGACCACTTTGTTCGCCACCATTACTCGTTTCATTTTTCGCCTGCTTGTGGTTACAGTGGAGGGACGGCAGTTTTGGTAAAGAAACACTCAGCGGCACTAGTGTACCCCGAGTGGGACAAGGTCTGAAACGGCCGTGTATGTAGTGTGGATTTGATATACCGGAATGAACCATACAAGCTTGTTTCCATTCATGCTCCGAATGACGCACCGCTACGAAAAGAATTCTTTGCAGGCCTGAGGCAGTATCTTGACTCACCATGCCGTACCATATTTGCCGGAGACTTTAATTGTGTTTTACGTGCTTCAGACTGTTCGAAAAAGCGATCTCCAGATACCAGCCTAGCAGAGCTCAGGAGGCTTTTGAGAGACTATGACTTGCAAGACGTTACCGCGCTTGCGCCAGGAGATAATGACGGTTTTACACATTGGCAAGGGGACTGTCATTCAAGGCTTGATCGGTTTTACGTGTTTAGTGAACTCTCAACGTACAACGTGCGTTATAAAGTGCAACCTGTTGCTTTCTCAGATCATGCGTTTGTCACAGCCATATTTGAAGAAAAGGAAATAACCAGAAAGAGGCATAAAGAGTGGCAGTTGTGGAAACTGAATGAGAGTCTGCTGGATGACAAAGAAATATTCGGCAGCATTAAGAATCTAATCAAGGAAGAAACGAAAGGAGGAAAGGTAGACGCGATATTGTGGGAAGAGATAAAGGAAGAATGTAAGATGTTTCTACTTGCAAAAGGACAGGAAAAATCAGCGCTGAAGAAGAGCGAAAAGCTGAGCTTGATACGAACTCTCAAAAATCTAATCGAAGCCGAATACTGTCATCCGGGTACCCTCACAGAAGATATCAAAGAGTGCAAAGGCCAGCTGCTGTCAATCTTGGAGAAGGAATATAAAGGCGCTATGATCCGGTCTAGGACGGAATCACAGCAGAGAGATGAGGAACCGCTCAAGATTTTCCAGACAAAAGAAAGACAGCATGGCATGAAAAACAGAATAGAAGCAATACAGAGCGGGGACAGTATTCTCAAATCACAGAATGACATCGAGACTGCCTTCACTCAAGCATACAAAGACCTCTTCGAATACGGAAGTAACACATGCGACCGTGAACTCTTGCAAAAGTTTGCCTCAACGTTAAACTGCATAGATGACGAGACAAAACAGCAAACGGATGAGTGTATATCAGAAAGCGAAATAGAATGGGCCATACAAAAGCTAAAACCAAGAAAATCGCCAGGAGTAGATGGACTCAGCACTGCCTTTTACAAAAAATTTTCACCGGAATTAGTCCCAATATTACGCGGCGTCTACGATGACATTTTGAAACCGAGGATTACTGCCGTCATCTATGCGACGAGGTCTTACTGTCTTACTGCCAAAGAAGCATTCAAGGCAAGTGCCGACAGTGAGCGATTTCCGCCCCATTAGTCTTTTAACGACTGATTACAAAATACTTGCTAAAATTATAGCTAGACGGCTGGACTTTGCCCTCGGATCAGTTATAGGCAACCATCAATCTTATGGCATCAAAGGACATCGCATCAGTGATAACCTGCATGCTATGAGGATACTGTGCGAAGCTACCTCCGTTGGTGGATCCAGGGCAGCGGTTTTGCAAGTGGATCTGAGCAAGGCTTTCGATAGAGTAACACATGACTTTCTCTACAACTTGCTTAAGGCCTGCAACATTGGGGACCGACTTCTAAAATATATTGGCGTCTGCTACAGACAAGTGACGACGCGACTGGTAATCAACGGACAAACAACTCCCACCATACAGCTCAACAGATCCGTTAGGCAAGGATGCCCCATGTCACCAGTTCTTTTTGCTATGTACTTAGAACCCTTGTGCCGAACAATTCTGAACGAAAGCAACATAACAGGCTTCAGTTTCGCAGATACTTCTCTGAAAGTTCTCGCCTACGCCGACGACCTTACGCTTGTGGGTGCCTCCAGAGAGGAAATCCGCCAAGGAGTGCAGCATGTCATGGACTTTTGTAAAGTTTCTGGTGCTAAAGTGAATCGAGAAAAGTGCGCGGGTGCATGGCTAGGTGCCTGGGACTTAAAACCAACCACCTTCCTAGAGGTGAAGTGGACGTCTGAAATCATCAGCTACCTCGGTGTGTGTTTTAATACTGCCAACCTACAGAATGGACAAAATACAATGCGAAGTGGTGCCCTCGCGGAAAACGTGCAACAGTGGCATGGGAGAACGGTCCCGCTTATGAACAGAGCCTTTGTGTGTAACACTGTGTTCTTTCCAGCTATATGGTACTCAGCGCAGGTGATGCCCTGTTTGCCGGCTCAGGTGAATCGAGTGCATAGATTTTGCGCAACATATATTTGGGAGTCACGGTTTGAGCGCATGAGGCGCAGTAATTTATTCTTAAGTAAGGCAAAAGGAGGCCTAGGGCTGGTAAACGTAGATGTAAAACTCAAAGTTCACAGGTACCTTTTTTTCAAAAACCAAACCCATCATATTATACGTCATTCTTTCAAACAATTAGGAGGGGGGTACTTAAGCGAGTGGATCGAAGGTGCCCAAGGAGTCCCACGAGCCCGCACCCTAAAATTCTACAGGGAGGTGGAGCAGGCAGCTCGCTTCTTCGAGCAGCGTTTTTCTCAAGAGTACCTAAAAAATGTAAAACGGAAGAGTCTGTACTGGAACACTATAGATATGCTATTCCCACCACCCCTATATCGGTCTCGAGTTGGAAGCCAGCTGGAGTCTGACGTTTTCAAGCGTCTACCAAAATATCCTGTAAAAACAGCGATTAAGGATTTCTTTGTAAGGTTACATGTCGAAGTTCTACCTGTAAAAACATGGCTACGTAACAAGGGTTTCTTCGTGCCGTGGTCAACGGACTGCCCGCTCTGTCCCTATCCAGAATCATTGCAGCACGTATTTTTGTTTTGTACAAATGCAGTACTATTTTGGCACAACATACGAATTGTGTTTGATGTGCAGATATACCCAAATTGGGATAACGTAAAATATCTGACACTGGAAGATGACAAAAATAACAACAGTGTTGAAACCCTGTTATTGCTAGGTTTGTATGCAATTTGGAGATCCCGAACTGTTTACGTCCTAGCACTAGAAAACGCAAAACCTGCGTGGACGCACTTTTGTGATGCTTTTGCGTATACAAGTTCGCTGCTGGGCGGCGAAGATGAGTTTAGCAAGCGATGGCAGGTGTGGCAGAAGCGCCTGCAGCAAAGATGAACACTTATATAGATGTGCAATTCTCTGTGTATGTGTGTGTGTGTGTGTGTGTTAGAAAAGCTGTGAAGAAAGAACGCTTCCGTGCATGGTACCTGCTATGTTAAAAAAAGGAAATAAAAAAAAAACTCGTGGCTCAGTGGTAACGTCTCCGTCTCCTACTCCGGAGACCCTGGTTCGATTCCCACCCAGCCCATCTTGGAAGTTGCTTTTTATTTATGAAGTGCCTGCCGTGATTTATCGCTCACGGCCAACGCCTCGGACGCCGACGCCGACACCGACGCCGACGACACCGGCTTTTCTGCGACACGAGCTCCTTAACGCTATCGCGTTAATAATACTAATAATAATAATCTTCATCCAATTTCTATGTCCACTGCATGACGAAGGCCTCTACCCGCGATGTCTAATTTACCCCTCTCTTTGATGCTAGCTGATCTCAACTCGCGCGTGCAAATTTCATAATTTCTTCACCCCGCCGAATTTTCTGCGTGCAACGATTGTGCTTGCCTTCTCTTGGCAGCCATTGCGTAACTGTAATGACGTTGGAAAACTAAATAATGGTGGTGGGAAATGAAAGAGAACGCCTGAAATATATACCGCTCGTTTCAAAAGCATGAACACAAATGGCTTGTTTCCTTATGATGGATGCCTGCTGTTATTATTATTTTAGTATGTGTAGATGGCATTGTTTGAAATATGATGGAGTGATACAGAAAGTAAACTCAGATGGTAAATATACAACGGGCGCAGAATTTCTTTCTTGGATCCTAAAGGGGAAGGAAACATCGCGAGAAATGCCAATGAACGTGGTCGGCAGCGCCATTGCTAAGAAATGAGCTTGATACAGAATGTCACAACATTGGTTTTGTTATTTCATGGGCAGCCATGCAGTTTTCAATTCTTTACTCCCGGAAACCTCCAGTCATCATTGTGTCCTCTCTCTGGTGCAGCTTCAGGATGACGCGTTATCAATGTTCCGGGGGAAAACTTATAGTGCGAGAAATCACGCGCTGGGAACTGTACACAACACGTTTAGCAAGGTGAACAGAGACCTCTACTTTCTAGCCAATACTACACGTTTGCTAAATCTTCTTTTTACAGCGAAGCTGTATGTGGCTAGGATTCGATGCATTTTTGTTCTCCGTGAACGAAAACTATCATGATCAATGCCTCGCACCCCCCTAAGCATCCATACTCCCGTTCAAACAGCGTATTTTGCCGTGCCCATAAAGCAAAGGCTACAAGCACTCAGCAAAGTGACGGGAGCAGTGCTTAAATTATTTCTAATCTCGCATACAACATTTAAAACAGCATGTCGAAAACTATCAGAGCCAACGGCTAATATCCCCGTGAGCAATGACTCATACCCCCGTAAGCAAGCAAAAAATGCAATGACTCATATAGTCCCGTAAGCTTCATGGCTACTGACTTTGCGTGAATTAGCTGCGATGACACTGTCCCTATTATCGTTGTCGATGATTTAAATGTGGATGTGCCTGTACGAACAAGGGTGCGGTTTACGCGTTCCGTGTTGCAGACATGCCCCTTACGATGCCACACCGATCCGGCCCAACCGACCACTCAGTAGTCCCGTAAGGTTCATGGTTACTCACTTTGAGAGATTTAGCTGCGATCACAGTACCCCTGTTGTCTTTGTCGGTTATTTAAATGTGGATGTGTCGGTACCGAAAAGAGAGCGGTTTACACGTTCCGTGTTGCAGACATATCCATTGCGATGCCACACCGATCCGGCCCAACCAACCACCAAGTAGTCCCGTAAGGTTCATGGCTACTCAGTTTGCATGAATTACCTGCGATGACACTAACCTTGTTGTCGTTTTGGGTGATTTAAATGTGGATGTGTCGGTACCGAAAAGGGAGCGCTTTACTCTTCGCGTGTTGCAGGCATGTCCCTTGCGATGCCACACGGATCCGGCCCAACCGACCACCCAGCAGCGTACGTGCATCGATTTGTCATTATCAAAGAATGTGATTGCAGTTGCGAGTGAAACAATGACCATGGATCAAAACAATAAATGAGTGTACGTACCTTATGTCACGATGACTCCCCATCAAGACAATACCTTAGTTCGGACCTTTGTTCAAAATTATGTGTCGCCTCCGTGTCGTGCGCCGAACAGCTTCGCTGGTGAACCACCTTCGCAGAGTAGAATGGCTCATGACTTCTTGCATTTGACGGTCGCACTGGTTTTTGGCTCTTTGCTGAGGCTGAATGACGTCGATAACCGTTGGCATTTCCTCCAACTATAGGCTCATATTCATTCTAGCGGCATGCTGGCCATTAGGAAGAAAACATATGCGAGTATCGCGATGCATATCGAATCGGATTTTGTTGAACGAAAAACGACGCGGAAAAGTAGTTTCGAGTGCTTGCGAAGTCAGCTAAAAAGTTATGCCAGCCTTTTGCGTTGCTGAGCAGGCAGGTACTTTCTGCATAACCAAGTTAAGCGATGCAAATGAGCCGGCGAGAGCTTCGCAGCACCTTGAAGCTTTCCTAGCCAGTGGTTCGGCCTGTTGGGAGAACTCGAACTTGCAACAGCACTTTTCAGTCAGCGGCGGAAAAGGAACCAAGGAGAGAAAATTTGGGGCTTTCCGGTGGTGGCTTCTATTCCCACCGTAGAAAGACAGAGCGGAGTAAACTACGGGCCATTATATTGCGCCCTTATAGATTGATGACTCTCACGCTTACAGTTTGAAATACTGAGAGGAATCTATTGTTTACATTAGTTGGGTAAGGGTTGGTTATGGCGGAAAATAATGCTACCATCGATTGCTTGGCAACCATCTGGCGTTAACTTGGAGTCTGCGTCATGAATGTTCAAGCGAACAACGGCCTCTGCGTCATGCTTTGATCTCGAAAGATAAATGGCGATGAATTCTCCGGCTCTGCACGAATTGATTTGAAGAACCTCCAGAATAATTTATGAGTCTGCTTTTAAGTTTCCATCAAAGGCATCTAATTATAGAAGCCTCTCAAAGAGAGAGAAAGAGAGAGAGATCTGGTAAGTTATTAACGGCACATATTTTATTGAAATAAACGTAGAAAGAAGATTAGTCACTCTATAATTGTGACGTCTACATTTCTCAAAAAAGAAAGAAAACAGTTATAAAGATGTCATTAAATATTATGTATATCCCGCTCACATTTCGGAATCTACGTGAAGCAGTTAACGAAATGCTCAACATTTTCTCATTGCATTTCTGTCTCTGGCATAAAGGAAACTGGAAACTGTACCGCCAAATTCATGTCCAATCTGCCGTTTTGCGTATATGCCATAGCATGGAAACCATCGTCATGACAATCAGCACGCGGTGACCCCTCCCCCTCCCCCCCCGTTCCGTTGTCTGTATGCGCAATAGTAAAATAACAATAATAATAATAATAATAATAATAATAATAATAATAATAATAATAATAATAATAATAATAATAATAATAATAATAATAATAATAATAATCAACAACACGCGGCAATTATCTGAAAGACCTCATCGACGTTGGCACGGCGAAAATAGATGCGCGATTGCGCTATCGCAGTCATTGTGAAAATATGCCAGTGAGGTCGTAAACGCAATAGAATTTTAAAAAACTAAAGAAAAAACACCATTATGGCCTAACGATTAAACCTACGAGGTGGCTATGCAGGGGGGGGGGGGGCGGAGGCGAGGTTCCATCTCTGCATAGAGCACGTAAAGGATTTTTTGTGAGCTATTCGGCAAGACAACAGCAGCACCCAGCCAGCAGCCACGGTCAGAAAAGTTCACGAGTATTATAAATATATATATAAGAAAAGCTTCGCTTCAGCAGTCGCCTGCCTTCAGAGACGTGTTTATACCTTCATCCCTTGTTCGGCCACTGTTCATTTTTTTTATTAAGCTTGCGAAATTAAAATTGTTCGGCTCCATTATTGGCACCCGCAACTCCTTTGCTTAGGAGTTTCAAGTAAATATAATAGCGACAAAAAAAAAAGGAAGAAGGAGGTAAATAAGCAGCTGCACACACTCAACTAGCATTTGTAAAGTTGTTATCACAGAAGAAATAAAATGATACTAGTAGACGCGCACTGTTCCGTAAACAAGTAAAAGTATGCAGAAGAGGCTGAAAACACGCACATACGTTCAATTTCGCTGACGACACGGCTGACGCATCTACACATATCTGCACTGCAAAACACATAACAGCATATAAGAAAGCGACACATATGCTACAAATACACGACACATACAACCTGTAGCATTCAAAGAAAACGTAACAGTGCTGTCAAACACAAACGCATAGTAAGAGCCTAATATCTAATATTTGTTATTTTCTTTCAAAAAGTATTTAAAAAGCCCCAAGTGCTATTTTGTGCAGCTCTCTTATTGAGCCTGGGCCGCGTGTTTCATTCAGATTCAAATCCTGCCGTGTACCTCTGTCTTCTCTTGCAATAAAAATGATCATAGAAGGCAATCGGATACAAATTTTGTTAAAGTTCATAGTAGTCCACAGGCGGACGCCTGGACGAGCGGCAAGCTCTTTAAATATTTAACTTTTTTTCCTCCGTGCTTCAATAGCGCCAATCTCCGTGCACATTTTTTTCCAATTCAATGCGCGCTTTGCAATTGTACGCTTCCGTGGGGAGGCGAGAGTGCGCTCCGTGCGCGTCTCTCGCAGAGCACTTATTTTCTTTCTCAGGCCGGATGGGCGCCCGCAATAAAACAAGGACGTTTCACGGTTTTTATAAGTGTTAGTTTATTGATAACATAACATAAACAGAAAGTAAACCGACAGGTCGAATTATTAGAATGTCCCATCATATATTTCTGAGCCAATGTATTTCTCAATATAAACAAAATCTTGTGATTGAGACGTTTTCACAGCATTTGCTACGATGTTTGCTGTTTCGCCATTGTATACCAGTACCCTGACGGTTGTGCCAAATAATTCACGTGCAGTATAGAAGCATGTGCAATGGAAGTTTCTTTATGCAACGTCACCCTGCACATAATTTCTAGTCGACATAAAAACGTCGACAAGAACCGGCGGCGGCGCCGCGTGCTGTTATGGCCACTGAAGGACTAAGGCTTCTCCAAGCGTTGTCCAGTTGAATATTCAACATGACAGTTCAGGAAAAACAGCATCCTCGCTGTTTTTTATTCTAACCCACTTGAACACATTTTTCCTTATGGATTCGGCTTTGTTCTTCTAATCTATTCCCGTTATGAATATCTTGCCACTCGTGTTTTGGGATAAGCTTTGACTGATATCCTTTTTCCATGCTTTATTATTTGAGACACAGACTGCCTTGTGTCATCTCATGCAGCCTCCATCTGCTTCAGAGCTTGCAAACAGCACATACAGAAGCCACGTGCTGTTGGACGACAGATGCTTGCCTGAGGGATGCAAAAAGAACAGATTGCTGGTTTAGTTTTTTTTCTATCAATTCTAAAAGAAAGACACGGGATGCGTTCTCTTCCTCTCTCGGCAGTTGTGCGGTGCGCTGGTTTTCCGGCTGCACATTCCAACGTAGTAAACACGGGGAAACATTCCCAGATACCATGTGGAAACATTTCGAATACACCCGTGGCCGCAGGTGGAAATGCCGTTTCTCAGTTTTCTCGAAAAAGAACCCTTGTGCAAATAAACTAGCAAACGTCACAAAAAGCGACAGAAAGTCAAAGAAAAGACAGCGAGGTTAACCCGAGATTATCTCCGGTTGGCTGCCCTGTACTGGGGGAGGGCAACAGAAAGCCACACTGTATGCTTATTGGGCTCATATTTGCATTGATTCAGCCGGAATGGCCTCATTCTCAGCACTCTCTTCAGAGCGATCTGGAAACCAAAATGAAAGGAAAGCTTGTGCTAAAGAACTATTTTCGGAAGTATGAAACTGAGAAAAATAGGATCTTTGAAAGTCCGCGGTTTTTCCATACGTCAATCGCATCCGTAGCAACAGGGCAGTCTTTGTTCCGTTATCGGCAATGGATGTTTTTCTCGAGCTAAGGACTTTTATCTCCTTGCTAAGGGCCGTTACAACAGAGTCATTGGACAACAATAGTCACGTTTACTCGCCTCCTAGAGGGGCACAAACAATGGTTATCACGTTTTGTGAAATCACGTGGCTTCTTTTACGCCTTCCAAAATGGAGAGGCTTTCAGATTGGGCAGAATTTCATGACATGGTGGGAAGATCCAGAAGCCGAAAACTGCACTTGAAAAAAAAAACATAACGATTCCCTCATTCGAAGCGACCAGAAGAATTAATTTGTGGTCGACTAGTGCCGAGATAACCAGGACTTTCCTAAATGAAAGGTTCATTAGAGTTTGGAACGGGCTTTAATATAGATTTTTTCATACGCTTGATAAAGCCGGTAGAGCACGCAAAGCCATGCCAAATTATTTGCGATAACAGTGTTTTGGTGAGAGGAGAGAATGACTCAAGCTGTGGCGTATTTGGTTCTTATTATTTTTGTTTGTTGTTTTTAAATGCGCAAAACTGAAATTGCCTCACTTCAGGAAGAGGTTCGCTTGCACTTTGTTCCTTCTAATAGTAATACGCCGATAGTATCGCTCTCACTGAAGTTTTTTCTTTTTGGATAAATGACGTAAGTGAAAAGGCTGAATAGCGTTGCAAAAAGCTGCAGGCCGGCTGCCCAAGTTGGCAAGAGAATTTTGACCCAAATTGCTGTCTATCTTGCTCATCTTATAGGACGTGACGAATGCAGTGATACTAATTGCCGTCGGAGCGAGTTTCTCTTCAAGTCGTGTTTTTCCACCCGCAAAGTAACTTATACCCTTCCTTTATATATATTAGGGCGAAAGCTCGCAGAATGGCGCAATTGTTACAGTGATTATTATCATGATATGTGCCCGGTAATTATCGTCGTTACGCTACACACTGCAACTAAACTACAGCCATTAGCAGGAAGAGGTGGACGCCTGTGACGTTTGTGTTACTGAGTAACAGAGCATTAAGAGTGCTTCGTGTATGTGCTTAGAAGTGCACCGCAATATGTTGTCCCAACTACGACGACGCGCACAGAAGTAATTCCTAACACGTGTAGCTCTAACCAGAAGGCGCAAAGTTAAGTTAACTGAATTGAATTGAATTAAATTGAAAGTGGTGTTTTACGTGCCAGCATGACGATGGGATTATGCGGCACGCCGTAGTGAGAGACTCCGGGCTAGTTTTGACCACTCGGGGTTGTTTGACGTGCGCCCAATGCAGGGTACACGTGCGTTTTTGCATTTAACTCCCGTTGAAATGCTGCCGCCACGGCCGGGATTTGATCCCGCGCTCTCGAGCTTAGCACTGTATAGCGCCGAATCCACTACGCCACCAAGGCATGTAAAGTTAAAGTGACTAAACACCAACTAAGGGAAGTACGCCGGAGCGAACTACGCTATTCTTTAGAAATATAGTACGCATGTAATCACTAACTTGTTTTTTTTTTTTTGTAGTGATGCTGTTTTTTTCTTTTTGTATGTGTGTGTATGTGCTTGGAAGACGGAGTCAAATATTTCAGCCTGGGAAAAGACCTGACGCAGTTGTCGATTGTTCTGATTTGAGTTCAATGCTTTGTTGAAGGTAACATTTAATCTCAGTTCTTTTCAGTCCCATCAGTGTAACGACTGTGGTAGTATTTCAGAGAATGGCGAAAGAAAATGAGAAACGTACAAAGAATCTACGGTGGTGCTGTAAAGCCTCCATGTGGCAGTACCACCCAAGCAGTCTGGAGACGACCTCTCCGGAGTGTAAGAAATAACTGAGTAATTGGCGTCCAAGTGTAACTTAATCCGTGTTTTGCCGAAGCGTAATCTCAAAATCCTTTTTGCAAGAGATATTTTTGTAAACAGGATTCACACCAGAATAGAACATTTACAACAGTTAGCGGATGTTCACCACTTGCATGTCTGCTTAGGAATAAAGGTTGTGGCTGTGCTTAGAGGTACTAATTGAACAGGCAAGCGTAGGCTTATCGAAGGGTTTCATAAGCCACTGCTGCCAGTATAACATGAGGAGCACCTGTACGCTTTCATTTAAAATAAAGCGAGTTGATATTCCGCATGGTAATCTGTTCACGTAGAAAAAAAAGGAACAATAGAAAAAACCTGCAATTCATTCGAGCGCACTACGGAGACCGACGCTGTACATCCACAAAACGAAGAGCACGTTTCATGACTCAGATATGAAATTTGTTTTGTTTTACGTGCTGACGCAAGCAGGAATTTAGCATTCTAAAATTCCTCAGGAAGTTTTGCTGGAGTGACCCGTAGTCGCTCCAACGCACGGAGTGGTTCAGCGTAGAAGAACGAGTCATGATCATTCGTACGCTGAAGCACCCGAAGTGCTGTAAAGTGAATTATATTACCTAACTCGGTCAGGTGCTAACAGATGAGTTTGGAACATGACTGCCAGAACCCACGCAAAAAAGAAGTATGGTTAAGTTAAGCATGAAAAAAAAATAGAAGAACCTCAACTCTCTAGCTGTTTATGTCAGTTTGATGTTTTTCTTGGATAAAGCGTGCTTAATGCGCGCAAATAAACATCCTGGACTTCTGCGTAATCCAGCTCTTTCGAACAACAAACATCTGCCGAATTATCACGCAGCCATACATATTGGGCAGGTGAAAACATGCCACTACTTTTCGGTAACCTCGTGCTCGTCGGCTGCTCTAAGAAAAATAAGTCGACACGTTTCAGCAGCGAACGGCGTACCGTATAAGCAAGGATGTAAATCGCGCTGTTATGCACAGGTAGAACGTTGAAAGGTAGCAGAATCGACAGCCGCTAGAAAGAATACTTGAAGTGACGATAATAAAGCTGCAGACAATATTTATAACAACATTAAAGCTTGTTGTGGACATAAGCTTCAGTGGACATTTTCGAAAGTAATAGGATGCATTTTTTTGGACGCATCATGCGTGTAGAAAATGTTGCCGTTTGAACTAAGCAAGTAGGCGAATTATTGCCAACGTGGTGTCGCTAGGCCGTAGTCAACATTTCGGAGCATGTTACAGTTGTAAGCTTAGTGCTGTGAATCTAAATTTTGCGGTGACAATGATAGGGCAAAGAAGAGGCGTCGGCTCAATGCACGCCGAGAGTTTGTGTCATTAATTTATCTGCTTGTTAACTGCAGACAGTAGAATGCTACAAGTAGCACATATTGTGATAGCCATCAGAATTATGTTTCTCTGAATGTCATGGCCATCTCACTCGTTGCTTTCGATAGGAGGATATCGTAACTGGATGGTTATATTTGCTTACAATAGGGACCTCTATGGTTCCCTCTATTCTCAGGGCCCCACTGTTCTGTGAAGCCTCGACTTTCCATGAATGCTGCCGACACCCAAACGGATTTTGACGTAAAGTGATTTTACATGCTAGGACATTTGCACTTACAATGTGAACAACATTCATTCATGCGATGGTCTGATGTGTTTGCTTAAACATATTAGATATTACATGGCAATACGTTGTATGCATACGCGGCCATATGCATTTCGCAGACACTTCTACGGATAACTTAATCCAGTGTCACGCGTAACAACATAAATCGTTGGCTCTCGACCTTGCTAACACACAGCTGAGCGTAGTGAAAAGTAAATACTGCCTGCCACGCATTCCTATAAGCAACAGATGATATCAGCGCGCTTGCATTGAGCAGGCCGCCTCACGAAACACAATTGTTGGACATCCCATTTTTATTCCACTATTTGTGTCAGAAGAGCTAGTGGTAGCCAAAATACCCAGAAGTGCGTTTTTTAAAATAGATATGTAGGACGCAGCACGAAGAGGTAGATGCCGTAGCGACGGTTTATTTAGGTCGGCCAGCCATGGTGCCGCAGTAGCTCTGGAGCATCGGATACCGCGGCCGCTCAGCTCGAGCACGCCAGCGCGTTCTTCCTGGCGTTAAATGCACGCGGGCCGTATTGTCCTTCCCCGGCTATGGAGTGAGGGCCTTTACTCTAGAGGCGATAGTCGCGCCGATACAGGGCCCCCCTCCAATACTCCATCTCATAAGTACCTTGCAGCACTGCCGAAGGTACGAGGCGTACACAGGCAAAAAACTCAGTGCCCTTCCACTCTGTGAAGAAGGATGACCAGTGAAGCTGTGTATGCGGGCCCCTTAATCACGAACTGCACCTCCGCTGCGGGTCAGCCTGGCGTTACACTATCTTCGGGATCGGCCCCCGTATGGGGAATGCTTAACGCCTGCTTCATCTCCAACGCGGGTCGGCCCGGCATTGCACTATCTCCGGGATCAGCCCACATATGGGAGCTTTTTGCTTACGACACGAAAATTTCGTTGGAGGGTAGAGGTATATAACTTCGCTGTAATATCCTTGAGCAACGGAATATAGTTCCGGGCATAACTGCCTGATTATTGGCTGCATTAGACAGTTAGATTTCTTTCTCGCCACCTGATACGGTACAATGATACGTGACATGTGGCTACCTTCCCGGATGCACGTCGTATACCGAGAATCACTATGGCAGGTATTGCCGTCAATTGTAATAACCACCATAACCACGATCATCCAGCAAAATAGCAGCGCCCGTATACGCTGCCGACTACCAGCTTCGACCCGAATTGGCGTTTGTTATGGGACTTTCACCCGGTTAGTAAGAAACAAGTGGCAAAACCCGTCATCGCTAAGTCTCATCTCAAGCTGAGGTCAAAGCATCAGGTATGTTTTGTCGTAATTATTCAGATCGGCTGTTTGTTTGACGCTGCTAGGACTACACACACGGCGTCAAGCCGTAAAACACTTGATTTCTACTTATCAGATAGCACCACAGCATTAGCGCTGGTTATGCGCTGACGATGCGGAACGCTATAAAGGCCTAATTGTTCACTGCATCATTAATTTACTACCACGCTCTAGCATGGTACGTGATGACAGTAGCGAGCGAATGACAACTAGACGCCGAGGAGAAGTTGTGTTGAAGGTGAACGTCTATAGAGGCGTTCTCCCTTGCTACATGCCAATGTGGCTGCAAGGTAACTGCAGGGAAAGCATACAGGTGGAACAAAACCCCGCTGACGGATGCATGCAAATGCAGCTGATGGTTACGGCGTGAAATCATTTTTTACGTCAGTCCACCAACCAAGGAGCATGTACCAACAGGATGGAAAGCAGACGCTGAGTAGACTACGCGCCGCGGAAGAGCACATCTCGAGGTACACTCGCCCTTCCCATTGGCTAAGAATTCTTGCAGGTTCCGTAGTGCTGCAAGGAACTATTGAGACGGAGTATTGGCGAGACACGAGTGAAATGTGCCCAAAAGGCGCGCGTATTGGCCGGTTCGTGGCGCGTGCCGACAGTTCAGGGTGTTGAGGGGAACAACGTTAAAGACGTTGTCGTTGAGCGGCGTGTAGCAGTGGTGGTGGCGCTGGTAGTGGCAGTGGTAGTGACAGTGACAGTTGTTCGCGTATTGTAAGGTTCCGCATTCCGAGAGAGATGTGCCAGGCTGCACCGGCAGCGTAGGTTGTGCGCGAGACATAGCCCCAGTGATGCCGTAGTGCGAAATCACGACCTGCCGCAGGTTCTCGTGGACGCCCGGGTCTGGTGGAAGTCTGAGCTCCGAAAGAACACCGTCTGGCAGCTCGAAACTTGCGTGGAGATAGCGCAAGTGCTTGTCACGCATGTTGGTGACATAGAAGTGATCCTAGTGCTGAAAAAACTAGGTGGCGGAGCTGCTTCTGAAAAACTTTGGTACGTCATGCACCGGCGGAAAGTGGCTGCGGTGGTCGCTGAAGGCGTCGCGAAGGTCGTGCTTGTGGCGTCGCCGTGGCTACGAGAGTGAAATTTGCGCCAAGTGGAACCAGTGGGAGAGCCTCTGAATCGGCGATGCGTGAGGTGCCCCCGAATGAAAGGCGGACAGCATGCGGGAACGTCCAAGGAAGGAGAGCGGCGGGCCGTGGAATAGCCGAAAGCGATTGCGTTGGGCCCTGTCAATTCCCTGGGAAGAATCGTCACGCAGCTACCTTTCAGCTGGGGAGGAGGCTTACGGCCCTAGTAGAGGTTTGATGCTGGGCCCAGCGCGTGCTGACGATCGACACGGGTGGACGCAGACGATGTGGGACGACAAGATGCGAAATGACGCCACGGTTCAAATGGCGAGAGCTCTTGTGACTGAGCGCTCGAGGTGGCGCAGTGAGCAAGGACGGCTGCCCGTAAGTCTACGTAGAAGTCGGGGCTAAAATCAGGGCCGGCGGTGGCTGCCGAACCTGGAACGCAGCCGGAGCTTGGAACATTCTTGAGAGGGAAGTGGCTGTCCAACTGGATGAACCATACGTCTGACATGTGGAAGTAGAATTACCGGACAGCCTACAAGTGCGGCACCTCTGCAGAACCACATGAGGTCACGTCACTCTGGCCTTGGTAGAGTCGGTGAGCTGACGCTGGCATGGCCGGGCTCTGTCGTCCGGATCACGAATTTGTGGGAGGCAGTGCGAAGAGGCAGCTGCCGTGGCCACGGCTTATTTATGCCGGCCAGCCAATGTGCCGTGAATCCCGAGTGCTGCAGCTACTGTGACCCGTCTTCTTCTCACCGGCTGTGGAGGCAATTGTTTGTGGAAACCCTCGCATTCCCAAGATGGCACGCTAACGCAAACTGTAGCTGCCTGTTCAATGCTACGTTAATTAAAATGTATTTTCAGAAGATTGTGCAGAATGCTGATGCCAGATTTTGCGGACGTAAATTTCGAACATCGTAGTAAGAAAAAGACAAGTGGCGAAAGAAAGTAGAAAGGAAGCGTAGTTAACCGGAAGAAAAAGTCTAGTTCGCTACACCACATCATGAATTTGTGGGGTGAATGCGCGACAATGTTGCCGAAAAGTGCGCGAGGGAAATGAGCGACAGCTTTGACTGTATGGGGGGCGTCGCGTACATCCCTCGACCTTCCAATCCTGCATGCGCGAATACATGCTACGTGTGGCGAAGCTAATCGCTACTTTTAGAAGCATTCGACTGTACTACTTTTCAATGTTATCATACCTATCGCACAATCGAACGTGTGTTTGCGTAAGCGTAACTAAGTGGTTCTGCTACCAAAGCTAACTTTACAATATTAATTTCTTGCGTCACTCCGATTCACACTTAACGGGTCGTCAACGCATGCTAATGATGCAAATATGTGGAACGTAACGATTGTTTCAATTTAATTCCAGCTACATGTTTAGCAATACATGACGTTAAAGCGTGCACTGGACCGCATTTTCACTGGCGGGATCATTATTCATGTATGAGTGATTCCCTTTATTACGCACTTCGTAACGGCACAGAGATTAACGAATCAGTGTTTGCGCCATGTGGAAACAAGAAAAACAGACGCTAGCCAATCTTCACGCTGGAGCACATTGCTATACGGTGAATCATCTCTTTTTTCTTTTTTTTACCATACAGTGCAGTCGCTTATACACACATCACTGAGGCGAGTTTCCATGTTGCAATTTCGTCAGGGTGTTTCATCAATCAGCTTTGCTTCTGTTCATGGTAGTGGCAATGATAGTTACTTGCTGCCGTTTCGTTTTGCTCCTTGGCAGTACAGGAAGTCACAAGTAATGCTTGTACATATTTACTCTCTTCCACAGATGAGGATGGTGCATGGTGTTGCAACCATCCACGATGATGACGCGTCGTTTCTTTACTATTTTCTTGGTATCGCTATAGTTTGCTTCAATTACTTAGTTCCCCAATTGCCTCCGTATTGCGAAATTTGTGCGCGTGCGAAAACTCATTACTGCATCAAACGATCTCAAATAGAAGCGGCATTCGCTCCCAAAAGCCATGCGTCACTGCAAAGCTTCTTTTTATAGACAAATTTTTTCCGCTCGTGATTGGTGCTTGCTTGTTATAGTTGCCTAGCACAGTCCGCACTCTGCACAAACTAGCGACTGTTCTTTTTTAAATCTTCAAACTAGTGTGCAGTACACAAAGGGACGATAAATGAAAAAAAAAAGAGCTAGGCCAGTGAGATGCCACTACGAATTAGTATTGTAGGGTCTGTTTCAACAAACATAACAAAAATAATGGACTCGAGAAAAAACTAACTTTTCAATCAAAATTTGTTGCGGAGACAGACATCAGGAGTAGTGAAATCATCGGCAATACATTTAAATAACGATATTTCATCATTTACTGTGTAAGTTAACAGTCACATGCTAGGTAAAATGTTGCTCAATTAAAACGCGTCAGTGGCCATGAAATCTTCACTTCGCAGGAAATCTGACAATTGCACCGATCTGCAATTTTTCGTCTCGAAACTTACGGCATTGGTGATCCATTCCAAGCGGTTCGAAAAAGTTCTGAGGTGCGAAGAAAGGTTGCTACATAAAATCTTTAAAAAATTGTTTCCTGCAGGTGGGCAGTAGTACTTTGCCGCCTGCAGTACTTGGCAGAGTGAAAGGGAATAGGCAGGGAAGGATAAAAAGAAACAAGTTCATGCGCTACCTTTAACGCTCGATAGCCAGGTGCCTTCAGGACGGCGAGGTGCCTTGAGGAAATTGAGGACGACGCAACGAGCTATGGAAAGAAGAATGATGGGTGTAACGTTAAGAGATAAGAAAAGAGCCGATTGGGTGAGGAAACAAACGCGAGTTAATGACATCTTAGTTGAAATCAAGAAAAAGAAATCCCCGCAGGGGCGTCTGCGCAAGCAGGCGTTTGGTGTGTTGCGACACCACGTACCCGAGCACACGAGGGTTGGACCCTCCCGCGTGTAGCCGTGCGCGGCTTAGCCGTGTCTGGGGAGAAGGGGATCCTGGGGGTTGAGCCGAAGCTGGGTGTTTGGACCTTTAAGGCCCCCCGGCGGAGGCAACACACCTCTTCGGCCTCGGCTTCACATAGACGGCACCCCCGGACTGACCCACCCGGGGGAAATCGGCAGTCGCCTTTTCCTGTCCTCCTCTCCAATCTTCGTCTTTCTCTCTCGCCTTTTTCATCTTTCCTGTCTTCTCATCACTTCTCCTCACTTCCTAGTTTCCCGGCGGCAAGGGTTAACCTTGTGTAGCTAGCCAGCCTTGGTTATGCTGTATTTGGTTATAGCAGCGATGTACGGCTGGCGTTGGCAGGGTTTCTCTAGCAGGAACTTCTGTCACGTCCCCCTGTTGGGCTCCATGGTGGGTGGTCGGCATCGCGGCCGGAAACCCAACTGTATCTATGGAAAACGCGTTTCCTAAACTCCCTGATCGCCCTCAGAAACGAGGGCGCACCGAAGAAGTCTTTCAGTTTTTCGGACGGCAAGTCCACAATTTTCCTCGTTTTCACATAATCCACTCAGAAAAACCAGCTAAACAAGTGCGAACAATCTCACCGTTCCTTGTATCGAAGACTCTTACCGAAGTGTTTGGTCCAGGATATAAGGCTTCGAGGATGGCAAGCGGTGACCTCCTCTTGGAGCTCCGCGATCAGAAGCAATTTGAGAAATTGCCTAAACTAGTATCATTTGGAGAGACCCAAGTAGTAGTAACCCCGCACCGCACGATGAATACCTCCCGCGGCGTTGTCTCCGACGATGATTTGTTGGAGCTCACTGAGGCTGAGCTCTTGGAGGGCTTCAGCGAACAGAATGTTATAAATGTCAAAAGAATTAAGATAAGGCGAGATGGAAAAGAAATCCAAACAAAACACCTGATACTCACTTTCGGCTCAAGTGTCCTCCCCGAGTCCATCGAGGCCGGTTATATCAAACTTCGAGTTAGGCCATACGTGCCCAATCCTCTCAGATGCTTTAAATGCCAAAGGTTTGGCCACAGTTCACAGAACTGTCGAGGCCGGCTGACATGTGCCAAGTGTAGTGACACTGAACATTCCTCCGAAACATGCCAGAACACTCCACATTGTGTCAACTGTGATGGCGAGCATGCCGCATACTCGCGGTCCTGCCCGTCATGGGAAAAAGAAAAGGAGATTGTGACAATCAAAGTCAAAGAAAACGTATCCTTCAAAGAGGCACGCAGGCGGGTTGCATACCTTCCTAAGGCCAGCTTTGCCGAAGTGGCGCGTCAGGGGGCAGCGCCACAACGGCCTCCGGCGGCTGTCCGACCCACAAGCCGTGAGTCGGCAGTTACGCCATCAGCCCCCGTGGCGGTAGCAGCTAGCGCTGCTCCGTCTACCCAGCAGACGGGGCCACCCACCCCGAAGGTGGGCGCCACTGAGGCAGCCTCACCCTCCCCCGCCCCCTCCGGCGCTGGCAACAGCCGGCGCAGCCAAATTCCCCATTGAGCTCCATCGACCTCCGGGCTGGTGGGCGCAGGGGTCTTGCCCTCCAAGGCGGGACTCTCTCTGAAAACTTCTCGCTCGCAAGAGCACGTGTCCGGAGCCTCACCAGAGGCAATGGACACTACACCTATCCTCAAGGCGCACCAAGCGCCTAAGGAGCGGCGAGGTTCCCTCGAACGCTTTAAAAAGAACAAAACCCCGGTTACAGGGCCTCGAAAGAGCTCTGTAATCTAAGGCATCACTGCCTTTTCCGTAGGCACAGCACCAATTTACTATAAAAATGGATACACAAATAATTCAGTGGAACGTCAGAGGTCTTCTTAGAAACCTTGATGATGTGCAAGAACTCATCCACAAACATAATCCAAAAGTGCTGTGTTTACAGGAAACACACTTAAAATCTATACACACAAGCTTTCTCCGAAAGTATGTTACGTTCCGCAAAGACCGCGAGGATGCTGTCGCAGCATCTGGCGGTGTAGCCATTATTGCTGACAAAAGTATAGCATGTCAGTATTTAAAGCTCCAAACGGCCCTTGAGGCCGTGGCCGTTCGAGCCGTACTTTTAAATAAACTCATTACAATCTGTTCTCTGTATATACCACCACATCATCACCTTCACAGACGCGACTTAGAGTCATTAATAGATGAGCTCCCGGACCCCTATTTTATTCTTGGTGATTTTAATGCACACAGTACTTTGTGGGGCGATTCACGCTGTGATGCGCGAGGTCGCGTCATTGAAGAGGTGCTTTTTTCCTCTGGAATATGTCTCTTGAACACGAAGGAGCCCACATATTTTAACCTGTCCAACAAGTCATACTCTGCCATAGATCTTAGCATTTTATCGCCGACGCTTTTACCCTATTTTAAATGGAATGTGCTTAACAACCCGTATGGGAGTGACCACTTTCCAATAATCCTAACTACGCCGAAACAAGATCAACTTCCCCCGCTGGTCCCTCGGTGGAAGATTGACTCAGCCGATTGGGAACGGTACCGATCTCTTACTTACATGACGTGGACTGAGATGTCTGGTATAATCATAGATGATGCTGTTGCATATTTTACAGCTTTTATACTGGATGCCGCCTGTAAATGTATTACACAAACGAGCGGCATGGGTTCCAAGCGGCGTGTTCCCTGGTGGAACGATGCATGCAGGCAAGCACGGAGGAACCAGAACAAAGCGTGGGCGATATTTCGCGATTCTCCTACAGCTGAAAACCTGGAAAACTTTAAACATATCAAATCCCAGGCGAGGAGAACGCGCCGACAAGCAAGACGAGAGAGTTGGGCGAAGTATATATCAAGCATCAACTCATACACAGATGAGAGCAAAGTATGGAATAGAGTGAAAAAGGTTAATGGACAACAAACGTATTCCCTGCCTTTAGTAAATAGTCACGGAGAAAGCCTGGAAGATCAAGCCAACTTTCTTGGCACACACTTTGAACACATATCCAGCTCCTCACACTACACCGAAACATTCCTAAAGTGCAAAACACGAATAGAGAACCAAAAGCTAGAAAGGAAATGTGCAAAAAGTGCGCCGTACAATGAACCATTCTGCATAGCAGAACTGCAGGCAGCACTGAACTGCTGTAATACATCCGCCCCAGGTTCAGACCGCATAATATATGAGATGTTAAAACAACTACCATCCGAAACACAGAAAACTCTCCTTTCCCTTTACAACGTTATATGGTCTTCCGGCGAGATCCCCTCTGCTTGGAAGGAGGCTATTATAATTCCAATACTGAAGCACGGAAAGGATCCTTCCTCTGTATCAAGTTATAGACCTATAGCATTAACAAGCTGCCTCTACAAAGTATTCGAAAAAATGATTAACTGTCGCCTACTACACTTCCTAGAATCAAACAAATTGCTGGACCCATACCAGTGCGGGTTTCGGGAGGGTCGATCCACCACTGACCATCTCATACGTATCGAGGCACGCATCCGTGAAGCTTTTGTCCATAAGCAGTTTTTCTTATCAGTATTCTTAGATATGGAGAAAGCCTATGATACAACGTGGCGGTTCGGGATATTGAAAGACCTCTCACAGTTAGGTATACACGGAAATATGTTCAATGTTATAGAAAGTTATCTGTCGAATCGGACATTCCGTGTTCGAGTGGGCAGTGTTCTGTCACAGAAGTTTGTACAGGAAACTGGAGTGCCGCAGGGCGGGGTGCTCAGCTGCACACTCTTTATAGTAAAAATGAATTCTCTTCGTCTACACATACCACATAACATCTTCTATTCAACGTATGTTGACGACGTGCAGATAGGATTTCAGTCAAGTTCTCTTGCAATCTGTGAGCGACAGGTCCAGCTTGGTCTTAACAGGGTCTCCAAATGGGCTGATGAGAACGGGTTCAGACTGAATCCACAAAAAAGCACCTGTGTCATTTTCTCCAGAAAAAGAGGCCTGCACCCTGATCCTGAAATTGTGCTGCATGGTGAGCGTCTGCCCGTAAACAGCGAACATAAATTCTTAGGCATAATTTTAGACGCGAAACTAACCTTTGTACAGCACATAAAATATCTTAAAGACAAGTGCATGAAAACAATGAATATCTTAAAGGTGCTCTCACGCACAACCTGGGGCAGTGATAGAAAATGTCTCATGAACTTGTATAAAAGCCTCATACGCACACGACTAGACTATGGAGCCATAGTTTACCAGTCGGCTACTCCAACTGCTCTGAAGATGCTAGACCCTGTCCACCACTTAGGCATTCGCTTGTCCACAGGCGCCTTTAGAACAAGCCCAGTGGAAAGCCTTTACGTTGAATCGGATGAGTGGTCACTTAATCTGCAGAGAACATACTCCTCTTTCATGTATTTTCTGAGAGTGAACGCAAACAGTGAGCAGCCCGCGTTCTCCACCATAAACGATTTGTCCAGTTGTCAACTTTTTCGCAACCGGCCCACAGTGGCAAAGCCTTTCTCACTGCGTGTCAGAGACATGGCTGAAGAAACAAGGGTTCCACTGCTTGAATACCACCTTATGTCCCCTGCTATACGGCCCCCGCCGTGGCAGTGGCAACCAATAGACTGTGATATATCTTTCGTAACTGTTACAAAGCACGCGCCTGTCGCGCATATACGAACGTATTTCCTCGAATTACAGCACAAATACTCCTCTCCTGAATTCTTTACAGACTCATCGAAGTGTAATTCTGGCGTATCTTACGCTGCGGTCGGTCCATCCTTTTCGGTTGCTGGTGTTCTGCACCCTAACACAAGTATTTTCACAGCAGAGGCCTACGCGATATTGGCCGCTGTTAAAAACATTAAAGAATCGAATATCCCAAAGGCAGTTATATACACAGACTCCTTGAGCGTCGTAAATTCTTTGAAAACTGTCAAGAAATATAAAAACCCAGTAATTATTTCTCTTTACTCAGCATTGCTAAAAACCTATGCGTCTAAGCAGCATATCGTCCTGTGCTGGGTGCCGGGGCACCGAGAGACAGAGGGAAACGTGTTAGCGGACCAGCTAGCCACATCCGTGAACGCGAACGCTGCAGACACTTCCACGACTATCCCTGTAATGGACCTCAAGCCCTCAATAAGAAAAAACCTAAGAGATTTCTGGCAGCGCTTGTGGGATAAAGAAACAGCAAATAAATTACATGTTATCAAGCCTTATCTTGGCAACTGGCCGCCGGTATCGAAGAGCCGCCACACAGAAGTAACACTTTGCAGACTCAGGATAGGACACACATACAGCACACACGCATACCTCTTGTCCGGTGGCGATCCGCCCATGTGTGATAAATGTGGTGAGCCACTTACCGTGCTTCACATCCTGCTGCAATGCACTGAATTAGACGCTAATAGGAAAAAGCATTTTCCACTACCACACCGTCAACAAATTCCCCTTCATCCTCTAATGATCATAGGTATGGAACCGCTCTTTAAATATCAATCCTTGTTCGCATTTTTAAAAGATGTACATAGTTTTCATGTCATATCACCAGGAAATCCGTAGCACGGCCTCTTAACTGAGGTTTCTGCTGCGATAACTGCACTAAAAGAAAGCACCTGCCTCCCAGCCTTTGGGCTCAAAGGCCCCCCGGAGGCATTAGTGCTATTTACATATTCTCGCATTTTAGCTCCATGATCACTTATCACGTGTACTATATCCACCGACCACTACATGTATCACTGTCATAATTTTATGCTATATACTATTTTACGTTTCCATGACACTGATTGATTTTAGGCCACTTTACAGCCATGTTACATCCCACCATCGCCACTCACAAATCAGCGTTTAACACAACATTATCAGTCATGGCGCTCTTTGGCCACACCTGGCCCTTGCGCCACTAAACAACACACATCCATCCATCCAAGAAATTTTACCATCTTATATATTTTATATTTTGCATCATCCTTCTACGACGGATTTTAATGTTCATAGTACTCGTCATTAATCATCGCCATAATTTTATAGCACATAGATTTTACGCACTTTACAGCGACTGTTTTTAGGCCACTATACAGCCAAGTCACATCTTCGTCACAGAACTCATCATTCCACCGCGAAATCACTAACACTGTCTTGGCGCTCTTTGGCCATATCTGGCCCTTGCGCCACTAAACCACATACATTCATTCATTCATTCAAGAAAAAGAAATTAGCATGTGCAGGACACGTAATGGGGAGAGAAGATAACTGATGGTCATTAAGGGTTACGAACTCGATTGCAAGGGAAGGGAAGCATATCAGGGGGCGGCAGAAAGTTTGGTGGGCGGATGAGATTAAGAAGTTTGCAGAGACAACATGGCCACAATTAGTACATGACCGGGATAGTTGGAGAAAAGTATGGGCGAGGCCTTTGCCCTGCAGTGGAAGTAACCAGGCTGCTGCTGATGATGATGATGATGAGCCAGGTGCCACCACCGTGTTTTTCAGGAGCCAGCTGCCCTCAATAAACGTCGCCAGTCTCCTTTCATGACACCCTACAATATAGTATACATGTGACATCGGGGCGATGCTACATTGGCTAAACAAGGCGCTGCTTCAACGTGCATTTGCGCGTCCTACTCATTGCACGTAGAAAAGCGAGTTGGAGAAAAGAAAGAATATTAATATTCTTAGTTGTAGAAAGCGTGTATTATCGCAAAATAAAGTAATCACACCTACAACTGACTGCGTACAGTTTTCAGCCTCTTACATACAGGCAAGAGATTGTGTACATCTAGCAACAAACTGTGAAAATTGTCTCTTTGAAGGCCCGAAAACTGACAGTGAGCGAAAAATATTTAGCAGCTGTCGGAATACTTTAGACAGGCGCACCTTCTCTGTGATTCGAGCCTGGTCGTACCCCAATAAACAGAGTTATTGTTCTGCGAGATTTTTTAAAACTTTCTCGTAAACAATGAAGTGATAAATTCTCTGTGAACGGCTGTAAATGCGGAAAATTTATTCTGCTACGTTTTGACGTTACTTTTACATACTCGTGTTAATGTTGTATAGTCTAATAATCATGTTGAGAATGATATTCTTCCTAACTGCCCTGTTAGTCCTCGGCCATTGTATTTGTATTTTATTTGTATTTATTTGTATTCGCTGTGTAATTCCATTATTCTTTTTTCATTTTTCATACCTGTAATTTGGTTAGCCGGTAACACTTGCGGCCGAATTTCTTTTTTTTTTTACACATTAAGGGAGAAAGACGACATCATGTACAGATATTTTTCTGAAGAGATCTTTCTCTTTGATTGCAGGAACTTAGTGACGCACGAAAGCCAGATTTACAAAATAAAGTTGTCAATTTTCGAAGCAGGACAAAGAGTGAGATGTACTTGTTTTGTTTTGCGCAGAGGAAAGCAGTTAAACGGGCTTTTCGCGTGGCACGTTTGGATGACGGGCAGCACTAGGTTGTGTGAACATTGTAACTGGGGATCTGCGCTAGGAGCCGTAATCTCGGATTAAAGCACCCAGTGAATTTCTAAAGATAACAAGTGTCACATCGGAATCACTGCGAGTTCTTCAGCGACAAAAGGAACAATAAGAAAAAAGCGTTAATGATGAACAACGCTGTCTGTCAAGGGACAAAACATTTTCGATTGAGTTTACAGAATTGTTTCACATAAAGAAGTATTCAAGCACAGTTTGGAATAAGAGCTTAACGTGAGGAAATAAAGTCCTCGACAAATAGCGATGCCCACAAAGCACCTCTTGCAGGCTCAATATTCTCATCTCTTGGGTGAAGGACGGTGCCTTTCGTATACACACGCTGCACCGTTGATTCATTGAACTGTTAAAAGAAACTGCGTGTTCTGCTTTATTGTAGCAAACGGGAATATTTGATAGAGCGCTGCTGACACAGCAGTGTTACGACTCCTTGCGCTGGCTTTGACTTCAGTCGCGCAGGTTTATTTTAGTGATGCTTTTTCTCCTGCCTTATGTCAACTAAGCTTCGCTTTTTTGTACGTAACGCTGCTTATATAAGGAACGCGGACAAAAAAAAAAACACGACATAAAAGTTATATGAATCCCACTGGCTGTGAAATTTATGTTTATGCGAACCGTTCGTTTGATGTTTGGAAGGGACGCTGTACTTGTTTAACGACAATTTGCAGGTAGACTACGCGACGAACTTGGGCCCTGTTTCACGAGAAATCAACCTGGGGAGGTATTCTGTAAGAGTCCACATAGTGGACATGTCCAGTTTGTTTGCTGCTGGAGTGCTGATTGGCTGTGACGCCTGGTCGCTGCGGACGCGCAGTGCAGCCCAAGCCCGCTAGGATTGCACCCCCCCCCGCCCCCTGCCGCCCCCCCCCCCCCCGGCTGAACGTTTTTACGTAAACGTGTGGCGCTCAAGCACAGCAGACGCACCCGACAGAAATCACTCTATCGCCGACGCGGCATACCAAAACGGAATTTTGCTGCACGAAGTGTTGGCAGGAGGCGTACTTTGTTTGCACCTGTTAAAAGTACGGTCCGGTTTAGCCGCTGTTTGATCAGTGCGTGCCGACGCTGACCGGCTTCGCGTTTACATGTGAATGCGCACACATTTCACGCCATTCTCCGCTGTGTATCGACGCTGCTACGCCTCACCTGCCCGAGCGAAAAAATAGCGATGACGATAAAAATTCACCGCGCTGTTCGGGGCTCATCGCCGGCACACGACGCTGCTCCACTTCGTGTTTACGGGCCAGCGTGCGCTCGTGTTCCCGCCACCACGCGGGAACGCGAGCACTGTTAACCGCGCTCGCACTCCATCGTGCCGAGGGCGTATTAAATATGCTTCGCAGCGTACTGAAAACGTTCCTTCTCCGCTCGATGCTTCTTCCGAGCCGCTACCTCTACTGCGCTAAGAAGACGCTTCAGACCCACATTGTTCGTGCTAGAGCTCGCTTCTGCGCTCAATAAACACTTGTTTGGGACCACTTTTGTTAGAAGGACCTGCGCGTGTGGATCATGGTGCAAGATAGCATCCCGAAGCCTGGAAATAGAGGGGGGGGGGGAGGGCACGAAAGAAGGGGCATGGAAAGCTTCGCAGGCTTAGCCTTAATTACCAATTAGTATACGCCAGCGCTATTGAATCAGTGTGATCGACAGTGTGTCCGATGCGTCTTTTCACATTCTTCGTGGTTTATTGCGCTGTAGGTTGGCCCTGACGTGATTGAGAGTTTTTTCTCATAATCGGGTAATTATATTCGTTGACTAAATAAAATGTAGGTGTGCTCGTCTTCATTCTATATCAGCTTCAAGTTGCAAGTAAACGCGTTTGGCAAAAAGCAAAAGAGCTGCGATGTTATTTGAATGGGCAATACTCCTGATTAGCTAAACATATTTGATACCGAAAAAACAAGCGGCATGTGATTAGTAAAAGTTGTGTATACTAACCGCATTTTACAATATAGTTACACTACGTGCAGCATTTGTTATTCACACAAATATGCTGAGCAGCAGAGAAGACGGGAGCAGGCGTGGTCACACGGACTACTGCTTCAAAGAACAATCAATGAACTACATTCTGCATAAAACCTAAAAAAAGTGAACTTGGTGCGAGATGGAAGAAAATCATTTTGCTTAGAAGACCCGTCATCTTGTTCACATAATGACGGAAATAAATCAATGTGATAAACGATATATGTGGCTAAAGAAAAAATAAAGTGCTGGAATGTTTCTGGTTTGAAGAATATAACCTTAATCTGCGCCTCCTTTACTTCTCATAAATGCTTACAGAAAATGACTTCCGTACATTCTTACTGACTTCCAACAATTTGGGCCGGAAAAGTAAGTAATGGTCATCGTACATTGGGCTGCAGGATAAGTTATTGAACACTTCTTCGAGACTCAGTCCTCACAATAAATCATCGTGTTTTCAGCAAGCAGTTTTTGCAGTTTCTCTACAGAGCTCTTACAGCTAATGACATATTATCCTGATCACAAGTGAGGTTTACACGTTGACAGAGTTGTGTCACGAAATGTAATGTATCATAATTCGGAAGTTCTGATCCTGCTTTATTTAAAAGTGCAACTGAAAGCTTTGTATTAAAGGTTTCCGCAACATTCAAAGAGAAGTCGAAATAAGTCTCCATCCAGCCTTCCTTTATCCTCTACAAAGGAAAAGCATACGCGAAGACTACGTCTACTGTACAGCGAAATCTATTCTTGTGAAATATGTCCTAAATTCGAATACCCAGGCAATAGGTAACTTTTTTGCAGTTGCTTTATCCACTTCACAGTTGTAATTTAGCAGCAAGTTCGGCTTCTCCGTTGACGGATATATAGTGTCAATTCGGGACTGCTAAAGCTGCAGGTAGAGTAAATGCATTTTTAAAATGCTTTTGTTTTACTACCACGGCTGTCAGGTAACTGTCATTTTGTGCACCATCGCATAGGCGGAAACGATTTAGCAACTTCTGATAAATATGTGAGGGCCCGTGTGCACTGAACAGAACAATTACGTGATCTTGTGTCTGAACAATATTGTTAATGGCACAGGAGAGTCCATACTATACGTCGAGGCTATTTCTCCTGGTAATAATTGTACTGAACTAAAATAATGCTATAAGTAACGATAAAGACAGCGAGAAGAAAAAAATATAGGCAGTTGTATTGGTAAAGTTATAATATTGAAACCGTTTTAGGGGACGCTGAAACATAGGACATGATGAATATTAGCGAAATTTCACGCCCCCTGGTGCCATCTGTTGCTACCACCTTTACAACAATGTACCAAATAACCATGCAGCCTTTAAACTGCATCCGACTATATATGAATAAAACGGCACCGGGGCCAATAATCTATGTGCCGCTCAACAGTATGAATTTGTATCTCAACAACAACAACATACAGACTCAAAATTACGTATAGGCGCCAGTCCAAGAACTATGTACGGCATACCGCTCAGTTGCCCCTGCTAGATGCGAGCCATTTGCACGGTGGGCAAACTGGACAGAAAGCCTATTTCTTAAAAGCTTTAAATGAACAGCTGAATAGGAGGCAGCCTTAATCCCGTCGCCGACAAGCACAAGTCAAGCTTGTAACATCTTGTTCTGCTCTCCCGGAGTTCGACGCGCGCTGGTTTATTTGCAAACAATTGAAATCATAATTATTACAGATGGACTCTACACCACCACAACGTTTTCTTTTTCGATTGGATGTCCATGCATGTCCTCTCAAGAGCTGTGAACGTTCAAAATACCATACGACTCCACTCAGCAGGAAAAATTCAAGAAAGCCTCTGTGTCGGACGGCGTTTCGCTTGGCGACATTCATGTTCAAAGAGTAGAAGCGAAACAGTTTTGGTGCCAATTTTGTGTCAAAAGTGCAAACATGACGTGGGAAAGACTCGTCATGGCGGATCAGGGGCAGCGGCGTTCTTCACATGAGAATGAAGATGCTGCTTCGATGACCAGCTGAGAAGCTTGGCTTCTGAATGTGATTATAGAAAAAATGTCCCTGAATTTCGACTCGGAGTTTTCAAAGATCTCCAGGCAGTCTAAGCCAAGCCGGACATCTCCAGTACGGCGTCTCCCACAGCTCACACTGGACCTTTTAAACAATAAGCACCCAGATTGTAATCATGTCGGCGTGGAATGAAAGTGAAGCAGTAGATTACTTGTAGCCGAACATTGTCATTGTCATTGTCATTCGAGAGAATCGGGACATCAGGACACTGGGCGCTTCCTACATCCTGGGCGCTTCCTTCCTGTCTCGTCATACCGACTTGCGATATGGCTTTACGCAGGATAACACTAGCGAGGTATGATGTCTAAAGTGGCACAGACACAACACTGCTTTCATGGTTTCTGATAAAACTTGTGTTGCATGTGGTACTGCAGATGTATCGAAACCTTATCAAACGCAACGAAGTAACTGTAGTTAGATATCTTTCGTGATTATGCGAAGTGATATTTGACTGCTTTATAATATTTCCAGAGACCACTTTGGCTTTTCCAACCAATGTCACAAGAATTGTGCAGTGCTTTTTGTGTATTTGTGGTCAGTTTTCCAGAGTCCAAGTGGAATAGAATTGTGCTTTTACCAAATGCTGATTTACGTAAACATATAACTCGCATAGGTTTCTGTACACAAAAAGCAAGAAACAAAATTGTGCACTAGAGCATGTCTAGCCATCTCGCAGTGAGTTTAGCCTGTTTACTGTGGGCGGTAGTTCGAGTCTGCTGGCATTGACAGCCACGACATGGTCTCATCTGTGTAAGAGGAAACAAAGTTAGAGCTATTGGACCGTGTAGCTTCTCTTTACCGGTACTTCCGGTTGTTCGAGTTACTGGGTGACACACTTAGTATGAACTACACATACGAGGTTGCTCCATGCACGTTGACTCCTGCCTTCGAAGCACAACGGAGGAGTATGTCGTTGTCAGCTGACTTGACTCGTGGGGTTATAACTAGAGTTTGGTTTTATAACTTTTGCGTTTTCTTTATTCTTTTGGAAGACCCTTGTACAGAGGTTTGTCAACGAAAATAAAGCAGCGTTTACTGAGTGCGCGGTGTCTTAACTGAATTGCTGCTACCAATTAGATAATAAATTTAGGACCGACAGAACCTCGATACAATTTTGAAACAAATCAGCTTAAATATCTTGAGAACCATAGTGGCAGGGAGTGCTTTAGGAAGTAATTAGGTTAAGTGAAATACGTGCGGTATACTCAAGCGTAGTGTGCGTGGGATGCGTGATATGCAATTTTTTATTTTGGACGTGCACAACCCAGCGCTACAACGAACGTATGTACGGACAGCGAGTCGCGAAGTTCGTGCACAGGGGCAAGAAAAATACCACACGGACAAAAAAAAAAAAACACTCCGCGTGAGCGATACGATGTGGAGCAGACCAGGGTGCAATGAAAATGCAATGTTCACTCAAAGTATGCGGTAAACTTAAAGTGTTGAAGGGGACCTAATTTTCGGTGCTAAAGTTATATGGTACATATTCGAATAATATGTTGCAATTATTAGGCCCTGAAGAATCTCTGTTTGGAAGTATGTTTTCGGTCCCATGTTCAGCAAGGCTGTCAAGGAATTGCCAAGCGCGACATGAGTTGTTAAATGCTGCAAAAAGAATAATAAATAAATAAAAATAATGCGGTTTACAGTTATGTAATTTCGTTATGTAGACATTTCAATTGATTTTTTATTGAGCTTTGTAGGGTATTCCTGCTGGCTGATACCTCATGCGAAACAACGCGAGCGCAAGCCTCGATCCTGCGTCGAATCCAAACTAAATCGTTCCCCAGCCCACATTGGCTAGCCATAATTACCAACGGGCAATGGAACCCAATATGTCAAAATTGCACAAATCAAACATTGGCTACCCAAAATCACATTCTTTAGGGGTGCGAGGGCTTACCCCCTCCCAGGTCGCTCCTGCCATCTCCCTCCCAACAGACGTGGGAAGAGCTGCTCAGAACGCCGGATGAAAAAGTTCAAAAAGCCCTCGTTGCCTGGGCCGAAAGGGTCGCTGCTCGTGAGGGGCCATTCTAGGACTCGGGCCTGCCAGATCATAACTGAGCAGAGTCTCAATAAAGTTGTTACCACCACCACGTACTGCTCGAACTCCCTCAAAGCTTTGTGACCCGGCGCAAACTACTTCTATATGTTAACCACAGAGCTTTGTCGTCAACGCAGCCTTATCTACGTTTTCATCGCGTGGACGAAAGATGTGCTTAATGCAGGTTTACATGTCTACGTCCAGACAAACAGCAACACATCTGTCGCGAATGCCAGCTACGCACGCTATCACTCCATGAGTTTGCTAAATGCAGTGCCACAGCAGCCTTCCGCTTCGTGAGCTCGCGTTTCCGTCGCAACGAGTAAATATATATATATATATATATATATATATATATATATATATATATATATATATATATATATATATATATATATATATAAGTGTTCGGGATGAGAAGGTTAGCCCACCCACATGGCTATCTCGCGGGAATATCTACACGCGCCATTTTCTTTCCTTTCAAAAAGAAAACAACATAAATGCAGCAAAACCAACACTAACGGCCGATCCGAACGCTATCGCTTGGTTAGCAAAGCCTAAGCTGTATACGCGTGACAGGCTCCTTCAGTATTCTCGCGATGAAGAGCCCCTGCACCAGTTTTAGCATTCAAAAACTGAACTAAGTTCTACTGGCTGATACGTGCCAAGCAAGCATTTATTTTTGCTTAGATTATGGGTGAACATGGCATGCACGTAATTATCAAAGGCTCATAATATGCTAGGAACTTCCCACGTGGAAGAGGTGTCGCAAAGTTTTTCTGCTCAATGGAGCAGAAAAAGGCCGGCTAGTTCTTGCGCTCGATGAACTCACATAGGACATTTGCAAGTCGTACATTTCCCTCCAGGCAATATGGGAACGGAGACGACATCACTGGCAAATTTATTCAAATGGTGTAGCAGGCTAACGCGCGTGAACGGTACCTCCAAAATGATGCTGCGAAAGTTCTGTAACAGCTCAAACTTCGCTTGAGGTTATATTCGGGAAAGGGAATTCGCGACCACAGAAAAGCTTGACGCAGCAATATCTCTGTGGGTCCGTGCGATGTTTGCGTTCGCGCGTCCATTGCCAGGGCTGTGAACGTAGGTTTTGAGACCGAATAGAATGCGTATAGAATAGTGCAACTTGCGATTTGATTCGTATATCAGTTGAATCATGTCTGAAGCAAATCTAATATCGAATATTTTGTAAATAGCTTGCGAATAATGTACAGCCTTCTCACCATTAGCTTACTAGTTTCCCATCCTGTTATATGCAACAACAGAAAGTTTCTGTGAATACAATCTACGTTATAAAGCATGCTTTAATCAAAGCACAACAGGAAAATCAAGAACAATTAAAGTGTGTTCTCAAACTCAGAAACTTTCGACGCAGCATGCATTATGAGATAAAGTTTAGGAATGCAGCTTTCTTGACCACTTAATGCCTATGTATACATTCGCCACCACAACGGAAAAGTATGCCATCTGCGGTAATGGCACATAAAAAAAGCACTTTTTCGCTGGTTGGAGTGATCGTGGCAGAAGGTGCCACTACTGTATTAAGTATCACCTATGGGAGGACACAGGTTCTGAATTCTTTAAATAGTACCAAACAGCACTCACTGCTGCATGAAGTGTTAAAAAAAGAAACAATATATTGAGTGCCTTTCAGTTACGACTTGACATCACAGGTTTTATGTGTCTTTGTTTGCTTGGTTTTGCTTAGGGTGCGCTGCGAATACAAGGATTTGTCACAAGCTAACGCGCCACAGCTCCGTTTTGTCGTTGCAATGTCTACTTGAGAGACGGGTTCATCCGGACTGTATAGCAAAGATATATTCTTTGCTATACAGTATACAGTAAATATATATATTATAGCAAAGATATAGCAAATGAAGTATTCGCTGGAAAATAAACAAAAGCTTGAAACATTGGGATTGCAAAGAAAATTAGGTTTTTCGCCTTTGCGAATAGTTTGTGGCACCATTCAATTTTTCTGTGCTGAAGACACTTTTATTGCATCACTTGTAAACTGCTACCGCTTGGTCCCGTACCTTACAAGCAAGCGAAGGCCGAGTCACTGCGCACAATTGTCCCTAGTATTTCTAGCACATGCCCCTACGTATAAAGAAGTATTTCATTCAGCTGAAAGCTATTCTTTTAAGCCAATTACCTGACTATGTTTCAAGTATTGTCCCATATGCGACAATCAATGATTCCTCATGGCCTTAAGTACAAAGGTCAGTTATTGCCGTTGCTTGGCGTACAGAGGGCCGTATGTGGGCTAAGTTCTTGTCCGCTACTCCACACAAACCACACGGTACCATAGTTCGTTCTCAACATATCCTCACAATCATTCCTATGCAGTAGTATTCACCGTGTTCCGATTCTCTTGGGGACTATTCGACTATTCGACTATTCCACTAGCCGTATTCAGTAAAATCCTTCGTGTTGAGGAAGTACACACTTCCAAAACGCGCACGCTACATTTTGACGATTTTGCATTTTCGCTCGAATTACTCTGTAGTGTCGTAAAAGAGGGATGCATGCGCATGCTGCAATACGTGTTTCGTGTCTGAACGCGATGTTCCCTACTTACAGTTCCCTGCTTTCTGTCAACAATTCACTATAGACCTGGCTTCCATCCGTACTCTCTTCGCATCGGTAGCCGTTCCGAAGAGACTCTTGGTGGTAATAGTCGTCACAAATACTTATTTCTGGCTCATCGAAGTAGCTAACAGTGCTGCTTGTAAATGCATGTCTGGAGTTGCGATGGCGTTACTGAAAATCTGCTGCACGCAACAATCTGCAGTCTAGTGCAGAATTACTGAATAACCACACTACGTTTATACACTAGAATGTTAGCATGACCAGCCATTGCTTGTGAAAAGTGCAACTCAAGACCAAAGTGAATGCTTGCCCCTTGATAAAACTACACAGACGTTGACGGGGTTCCTATACTTCGCGAACACATTTTCTGTTTATAGTCGTGCTGAGCTTGAGCCCATGCTTCTCCTCAATGTGTGACCTTTCAGCGAAAGCTGTAGAGAGAGAAAAAGAAGGAAGGAAGGAAAGGCAGGCAGGTTAATGAGGCTGAGTCCACTTCGCTAGCCTACACATGGCGAGGGAGATGGGAGAGAGAGATAGAGAGAGAAAGACATGAGTCTATATCACGCTTTCACATGCACTAAGTTAGGTGCAAGATGTCCACGGTCGGGACCTCAGGTCTGTTGCCTTCAGGTACTGAAGAAGCGCTCGAATGGTTTTCTGGGCTAATGAACAGTGAGGCCAGGCTTCCAAGTCCTTTGCTTCCTTGAATAGCCTGTCGTCCAGTCTATTCAAGCCTGTGACGTGCTAAAAGCTTTGGGGACTGGCCTGCTTTTCTAATATTATTTTACTCAACGTTTTGTGACCATATCTTAACGTAGAGGACTTTACGGATGGTATATTTTTATTGCAACAGCAGTTGTACAGACACGAGAGGCGAGTTCGTGCCATCGGCTTTGGTGGCGCTGTCAGCATTGTCATCTCCATCTGCTGTGCCACTTTCGCGGTGCACGCCCCACTCACGCGCGCAGGTTTAGAAAGTATCCACCGATGCGGAGTGCGTTTCACTAAAAAAAAAGGAAAGTCCGAAGCGAAGTGGACGCCCCATAAATGTTCCGCTCAATTGGGCTTAGTGTTGGAGCTAGGCCATTGTCCTGCTTGCGCTACTGGCATGACAATTGTGCGCAGGCGTAATATAAGAACACTAGCGTTCCTGCTTAGCTGCTGCGTGTGTGCGCTGGTTCCAGCGAAATGGACAGGAGACGCCAAACGTCGTCTCATCTCGTGCACCGTCGAGATGCGACGACTGCAACACCTCTGGCGGCACTGTTAATCCTGCCAGCTTTGTGAGACATCTGGTAGCTACTAGGGCGCTGTTCCATCTGCGCGACATGTCGCGCAAGCACGTCGCAACCCTCTATAGTTAGAATACCACCAGATGAGGTCGAGGTCAACGCTAAAGTTCACTATTGCTGTCATTGCTTTTTTCTTAGAGCGAATTTGCAAAGCTGCAACGTAGGAGAATCATAAAAAATGCACCCCAGGTGCAAGCAGATTTCATAAGTGATACATGAAAGGCAGCGTAGCTGTACCTCGGGAATACGTATACTAGACGTCTATTTGCGGGCTCGTGGCCGTGTTCGAACACCGCAGCAAGTGCTGCGTCCACCCACCCCGCAGACTGCATTGCAGCACTATGGCGTCAATTTTCACTGCCGCAGCCATACAAGCTCTTATCTGACCTCCAATGTGGAGCCGATAATAGGTGACATGAGAAACAAATATTACGGATTACTAGTTATAAAGAATCGTGCACATAAGTTGCCTGTTTTCATCAGATGTACGCTACGTAATTCTTTTATTCATCTATTATTACGTTCATCCTATCGTCTCTTTAACTTCGGAATCTCCCCAGTACCCATGTCCACCTTATTGCCACCATGACCTGCCTTGCAAGGATTCTATCATTCTCGCTCATCAGCCGTTCAGTGCGTTTTGAACTACATTTGTTTCCACCCTCCGCACCATCAGCGCGCCATGTCATAAGGATAACCAAGCTTATGCTCTCCGAATGCTGGCACTAGGTCCGCCATCTCCAGCTTTGCCTCCGAGTCCTCACCACGTCGCAAGCTAGTGGATGCAGCAACTGGGAATTGGTTGTCTGAGCTCAAACTTGTGAGGCGGCAAGATGAACCGAGTTCCTGTGGGCCCGGTGTCTTCCGTCGTTGAGCGTGTGGAAACGAGCCTGTTTCGGCAATCCGGCACCTACGTCTGCCAAGGTGATGGACCTTGGTGGTTGCAATGTGCCTAGCAAGGTTCATGATGTGCTACAACATGACCCAAATTTTGTAATGAACCAAACGTCTGTCTCTTTCTTAGGCTTTGTTAGAAAATTAGCCAGTCGTTCTAATTCTGCGAACCAGACTAGATGTGTTTCAGAAGTTGTTGACTGCCTTCCCTCAGGGGGTCGCACTAACAATACTACTAAAGCAATGAAGTAGTCCGTAATAACGGCCGAGCCGTTATTACGGACTACTTCATTGGGTGCGAGGGGGAGGGGGGGAAGGCGTCATTAGGAACAGCAAGCGACGACTGCGCTGGAACACAGCAGCAGTTGCTACGGTGTTCGAACAAGGTCATGAGCCCGCAAATAGAGACCTGGTATACGTATTCCCGAAGTACAGCTACGCTGCCTTTCATGTATCACTTATCATATCTGCATGCATCTGGGGCGAATTTTTTTATTGTTCTTCTGCATTGTAGCTTTGCAGATTCCCTCTAAAAAACAAGCAATGACAGCAATAGCAAAATTTTGCCTTGCGCTCGAACTGATCTGGTGGTATTCTAATTATAGGGGATTGCGACGTGATTGGGGTTTTAGCCCTGACTCTCATAGCCGGAGCCAACCTGGGTGGCACCGGTGGCGGACAATGCTTTGTTATTGCCACCTACCCAGCTGAGCAGTCCGTAAAATTTTTAAAGGATAATAAGCTACCCTTGTTGGGGTCTGAGAAAGAGGGGGTTTCGTTGTGTTGTCGCAGAGTTGCTTTCAAGAAAAGGCACGTGGTGCTGTCAGTAAGAACTTTGATCACTCAGTTAATGCCGCGACGAGGGTCAAGAAGTGGGCCTTGGCGTGATGCCAGGATTTGCGTCCTAATGGCCTCAGAAAGCGTACCTTAGCCACGAAGAGAGACATACCGACAATGTTCTTATCTGCCAAGGCGCCTAAAGTTGACGCTCCTCTCAGAAAAACTGCAGCTGAAAGAAAGTCTTGGCAAGGGGAAATGTCAAAATTTGTTCAGAAACACCTCGAAAGGTTGCATGTCAATGGTCCGTTCGTGTTGCACAACTCTTATGAACTCGCTATCTACCTTTCGGGGCATGAAAATACCGGGAAGTGTCGCTCGTCTTCTCTATTGACGTGGAAGAGCTTTTTTACTCCCTCCCCCAGGTTGAGCTTTTAATTTCTGTCAGGAACCCCATCGAGGAGCATGGTCCCGTTGACTTTGAATATGCCCCTGGCTTCTTTGTTGACAATTTCGTTGAAGCGCTAAGATTCCATCTATCTTATACACTTGTTGTTTTTTGACCAGTACACTTTTGTCCAAAAAGATAATGTTTGCATCGGTTCGCGCATAGCGCCACTTTTAAGTGATTTGTTTTTATATTTTGTCGACAATCGCACTTCATCGTTACTGGAGAATAATTTTGTAGTTAAAATTTTTAGGTATCTCGATGGCTTTCTTGTGCTGAAAAGATTCAAGCCTAGGGGAGTGGCTATGCTGTTAAGATCGTTCTGAGTGTTTTTGAAAAATGGGCGATAGGACTTGAGTACACACATGAGTTGCCAGTAGATGGTCGCCTACGATTCCTAGGTACATGTATAATTTTAAATTACAGTTTCATTTGTTGGATGTAATCTCCCAGGAGCTTGACTACCATTCCGCGCAATCCAATTTAGCTAAAAGAGGCGTAGCTACTAACTGCCAGAGAGTTGCTCTGGTTAAATCTTGTGTTTCCTGCAGCTTTCAGCATTAAACAAGCCGTTTACTTAGGTCCGGGTATCCCGATGACACCTTGGTGTCTGTCACCGACAGCCTCATTAGAAAGGTAAAAGCTGGCCCGGCAGCCGCTCGGCGCAATAACGCATGTCCTAGTGGGCCCCCTGTAGCCACGCCATACGTACGCGGGGTCTCCCACCGCCTAAAAAGGTGGCGAACAAGTGTGGTGCGGTAATTATTTTTTTAGCGCCATTCACTCGCAAGAATGTGCCGGCTGGCAAACAACGCCGGGAGTCAAGGTACATGCACTAAGGAGCACGTCCCCCGCTTTGTTAACCGTAATGTGGGGGTGGTATACAAGATTCCACCTCCCTGCGGAAAGTGCTATATTGGACAAATAGGCAGGTGCCTGAATGGCCGGCTTAGGGAGCACCGGAATGTTGTAAACGCTTTGGCAGACGCTGGTCACTTGGCTGACCACTGCTGTAGATGTACACGTAACTGCTCCCCGTGTTTTCATAACACGCAAGTGCTCAGACGGTTCGCAAGGCACTCAGAGGTTGAGATATTTGAGGCATATTGCAATTCAAAAGCTGCTGACGAACATGTAAGCACGCCATCACTGGCACTCACTGAAAAAGAAGTGCTTTACCTTGAGAAGAACGTTGTGAATGCATTGTAATGGTTTGTTTGTGGGCGCCTATAGGCTTTGTTGCGCATTTGGTTGTCTCCCACATGTCACATTTGTTTATGCGTCTGTCTGTGCATTTATTTGTGCATACACTGGCTTCTCGGCATGTTTTTCTGAATAAAGCTTGTCAGTTGATGTCTAGCGCTCTGTCCTGTCCCACTTCTTTTAGTTAGTCTTGTTCGTGCTAGTCACTACGTCACAGAAAGATTAGCAGCACTGATAAACACTATTGGTGCGAACAATCAATATTTCGTACCCGAATCGAATAGTTCCTGTTATAATATTCGCAATAGGTTCAAAGAATCTCTTGCAAGTTGTCGAATCTCCGTTTCGTATTGTATGCTATAAAACTATTTACTGGAGTCTCGAGGCAGACTGAAAGAGAGATGAGATGACTGGTCTGAGTGATTATTTTGCAGGACAAGGTGCAGTCATTGTTCAGGAGCACCTGTTCCTGAGTGAACGCATGTTGCAGATAACTTCTCAGTAAAATCTATTTATACAGCAAGAAAGACTTGCGTTCAGGCACCCTATGTACGAATTTATTTTGATCTGTCATTTAGTCAGCCTCACGATATTTGCATCCACTTAAACCTATGTGTGGCGCCGTCGTATGACGCTTCTCTTCTTCAGCGAACCCAACACTGTACTGGAATTTGCTGACATGCTGTTTCCACGTTGCATTCCTGTCATTTCCGTGCTGCCCCAAACAATTAAAATAAGTTATTTACAACCTCCTCAGTAATACAACCACATAATTATGAATTTTGTGAACTGCACCTGTCAATGTAAATAAACCTGATTTATTTTCTAACACGGACTCCGCGCAAACTACGCACTTTATCTTGCTTCAGAAACGATACAAAATATAGGATATTAGATTAGATATTGGGGAGTAACTTTTCTCGAGTAATCGTGTTCGACTCAATTGGCAAATTTTACATTTGAAACTCCCCTACAGACAACAATAATAGAATATATTGAGTGTTTACTGTGCAACATTTAGGAAAAGTTCAGCGGCCCACATGCAAATGTAAATGTGATCAATGCAACGTGCTTATTCTGTTGAAACAACACAAGTAGTGTTCTGGAAGCTCCGAAACCGTACTGCTAGAGATGGCAAGCTTGGGATTAATAGCTACAAAATAGAGAACGCGATGTAGAATTCAGAATGTAAATTGAGAATAAATTTTTTACCACTCCATTGTCCTCATAGCAGAAGAAACGCCCTATGGTCTCGGACGCCATTGAGAAGTAGACAAATCGATAACGGAAATTGGGTGCAAATCCTCGCCCCTGGCCAACACACATGCATAATACTAAATAAGACACAACAAAGATAATCACACAACCTTGTTAAACAAGAAAAGCCAAGCACGCGCTGAAATAGCAGGTAAGCCGAAAATCCATTAGGTAGTGATCGATTTGGTCTCGCGGGGACGTGAGAACAGATGGTCTCACCAAATTATCTACGAGGATTAGGTTCACTAAGGTAACGAGCGGTCGGATTTCGTCAGCAAACCACTCAATAAATAGCGTTCTTTTTTTTCATTTTCCAGGTGGTAGAAGAACGACATCACTGAAAAAAAGAAAAGTGAAGGTCTGCCCATAAGCGTGTCTAACAATGGTTTCCAAACCTCAGTCACACAATCGCACGTAGTGTCCTTTAAGAGGCTCGTATACGCGTTAATAATAACGACAGACATGCAAGATATAGTCACAGTACTTACAACAAACTTGCAAGTAAACAGAAGGTCATCGTGTGTGTTACAGCTCTTCAACAATCCTACTACATCGCTTAAACAGCAATAGCACCGAAAAAAGTTTATTGAGAGAGCCACGAAGAAAAGAAACTGATGCTATTCGTGCTCTATCAAACTCACAGTGATTCAAATCACTTCGTAAATAGTGGCTACTTAAGCGACATCATAATGATACCAGTAATCAATAACGTTCTTCCTTCCTTGAAATGAGGGACATATATAAACACGCCCTCGAGAAATATAGGCATGATATAAAATTCTATCAGTGAAAATACCAAAGATTTTTCAACGTCATATATACATGCTTCAAGCTTGATCAAAGAAATTCATACTGCAATTATATTAAAACTTGGACACACTAAAATGTACAAGTTTGTCTTTAACACGCATAAAAGAATAACACTCTGCTGGCGCGAGTTAGTGACCAGAAGGAGAATTATCTTTAGATTATAGCAAGCCTTCTGATTGGTACAAAATGTTGATGCGCCAACTGGAATCCTCTACTCAGCTGTGCGACGAAGAATGAAGAATTAGGAAGATTCAATAGTTAACGTATCCTAATTATAAGTAATATATGGATTACGCAGCAGTTTACCCGTTAATTTACACGAAGTACAGCAAGCTGCCAATTCATTTGGTTGGGTTACTTAAGAGGCCCAATCAATCGCTGAAATACTTCGAATATTAGAAGATCAGGTAAAGAACAAGTTATTTCGTGAAAATCTTTTTTCTTTCCCACAGTGTTGTGAATGTGTTGCCTCAAATAAACCCGAAGCAACATGTTTTCACAAACATGCATTTCAAATAATAATTCTTTCTCGTCAACCATCGCACAAAATTTGATGACGTTTCTGGCATTAAATAGGAAAACCTAAATTCTTGTGACGAATCCAAAGCGTAGTTTTGATTTAGCTGGTCATATTTCAACAAATTTTTTTTAAAAAACGCGAAATGAAAGAATACTTTCACGTTTACATCTGTAACTTAGCGATGCAAAATAATATAATAATTTTGTAAACTGCAGCTAATAATACATCTAAAGCGGACGAAAGTAACGTGTTACACAAAGATATGAAATGTGCCATTATTACATTAGCAGGAATGTAACGTTGGTGGCTTAGCTTAACAAATTGGGCACACAAGTGAAAAGAGGAAAGTCAGGAATGCACCTCGAAAAGGCAATGTCCTCAGTGTGTAAGGCTCGATTGAGTGATCTGGTTCACTCATGGGAACCGCCTCCAAACCCCTTTGTCAAGTAGAGGGTTAGTTTAACCGAGGAGAAGGGGACTTGGAGGCGAGTGCGTGAAAAAGTGTCGTGAGAGTTATTATTTTTACTTCGGAGTTGTAGAGTGAGGGTCTAAGCAGACGCCAGCCGAAGTGTCGCCGAAGCGCTAGGTAATGACTGCAGTTTTGCCCCATTAGCCTCCCTGTGCATATTATGCGAGTATTATAAACACATTCATTGTGCAAATAAGAAGCACCTCGTTATTTTTGTCAGCAACCGAAATCCGCCAGCTGCCGTCAGCAGCCACCGGCGGAAGAAACTTGTGGATTTTTTTTAGTTCTTCTACGAAACACACGTTAATATTGCAAGAAATGCACATAACTGTAAATTAATGTATGAACTTTCTCCATCTTAGACGTCGGAACAGATGGAGTTTACACAACAGCAATCTTTGTTTTAGAGAAGATTTACGCATTTGCAAATTTTGTGCTTCTTTTTTTCTAAACAAGGCCAGGTTGCGGCAATTTTTGCAAACACAGTTTCAGGCCCTAAAAAAAAACCCGCTTCCAACAGTCGTTAGAACTAAAGTTTCTCTTTATATTGGAACAAGGTTCATGCAGATTAGTCCATGGTTTCTTTTATAGAAGCTTTCTGCGTTTTACATGTATTTGAATATGCGGCATCAGAGTTGACTCCGAGCAAAAGCTTCGTCTCAAGGCCTTTCAATAAAAACATTTGGTGATACAGTGAGCGGAAGATGTGATTTATATGGTGCATGTCGAGAAAAATCTGGCCAATTGTTCACGCCTTGTATTTATTTCACCTCATGACTTCTCCGGGTGCTCCTCGCTCTCGCACACACTTATTACATGCAGTGTCTATGAACTATTTCTTACTCTCACCAGACGCGACGTCATTGCTGACTGTTATATGGGACAAATGAGCTTTCACCCTTTGTGTGACGAAAACGATAAAACCATGTTCGCCCCAACATATTTGTCAAATACGGTCAATAATCAGAGCGCACACAAAAACAAACAAATAAGCAAGCTCTGGTGAAAATAGTGAACACCTCGACAGAGTAAGCGGAACAATATAGTTAGGTCACGCTTTCTGCCCGGAAACACCGCATTGCGGTGTTTCCCGTAGGATAAAGAAATGTCGGGAGTCCCCTGAGGTCTCCTAGTGGCGTACAGACTGCCATCGATTGGTCGGGAGAAGTTGAGAGGGAAGAAGAAAGCTGATAGACTTCGCAATGAAGTGTGCCACTGATCGCTGCTTCCGATGTCGTTTTGTCTTCACATTACTCCGTGCTGGCGTGAAAGCTTGTGCTAGAGCAGGGCTTAGCGAACGACAACACAAGTAAGCATGCCCTTGTTTTCCCAGTGTTGGCACCAAAGCCGTTTCCTTACTTCCTTTTCCGTCTACTTGTGATCGACGGAAGTGATGTCACCGGACTCAGTAGAAGGGGGACGAACCGAAAAAAGAATCAAAATCATTTGTGTGACCCCGCAGCGAGTGCAAGTTTATACTAGCCTTTTTGTCATTACGCTCCCAACCCTACATGTGTTGATGCGATGTATAAGAGCATTGTCGTTGGTCATATTACATGTATCCAAGCTTTCTCCACAAATATTTAACATTTGCTCAGAATTCTCGGAGATCGCTGACGCTGATTGAACTAGCAGCTGGTAGTAATTATGATGGCGGATAGTTTCGATCATTTAGGGAATACAGTGGAAGAAATATGCACTGTACTTTATGTGAGAGGGTATTAGTACAAAGGGAAATTCTAAGCTTCTTTTTAAAGTGAGAACCATCTTCTTGCACTTGAGAAATATTTTAGGCGTCATAGGGAGAACTTCCATAAAATGTTTCAGTGATTATTTTTGTGGAACTTTCCAGATTTACTTAAGCCATCATCGTGTTTTCTCAACGTATACTTTCTGTGTGCTGTGACGGGATGACATGCTCTTTTTATGATTGCAATAATTATCTTATCTATATTTTCCCAAGCTCCTTTACTTGCAAATGCCTATCTAAATATACACACCAAGGTGACAGTACTTTCTGGCTCTGCACATCGTCAGGAATTTTATACTAGCTCAAGCTGTATATTCACAAATGTAGCCCAGAATACAACAAAAAGAATGACGTACAAGATACTATACACAGTAGTAGCCAATGCTTTAGGCTTTGCCAAATCTACGAATATCTGTACACAAGCCAGGTATGACTCGAAAGCCTACATGGTGCTTACAGGCCCTGCTACGATACGCTTGACTCTCCAGTTCCCTGAGTTCGGTCCACCCAAGACAAAACTCCGTGCTTGTTGGGTGGGAGAGCATAGACAAGTCTCTACAGGGATGCTGCGCAGAACGTGCGTTGCCGCAAATGTTTGCAAAACAATGCTGAAGCGCATGTGTGAAAGTTAAACTATGAGTAAAATCGGCGTAGCGTGCGAGCAACCGCGAGAAACCTTCGCTGCAGCTAAACATGTATCCGTTTGTTCGGTAGGAGAAGCACCGACAGCAATGAAAAATTGCCGGGAAACTGCACGAAGTAAGGTTTGTAGTTTTATAAGCCGTATAAAATGCAGTAAACACTCGCTTAAGAATTAAATTAAGAAGCAAGGCGTCAACCGAGCGCGGACAAACATAAACAGATCTCACTCGACGACCGAGAGCAGCTGCTGCCACAACGTCGGCGTGATGAGAAGCACGGCAGCGTGGTGCGAATGCTTCGCGTCGCCTCTCACTTAAGTGCGCGCCCGAAACATGAGCTTACGCGACATCCAACATTTAAGCACGCGTAAAGACAGCGCACAATAAACCGCCAGCCATCTCGGCCGGCCATGCGCCGGCCGTTGATTACCTGCGCGTGCGCTCAGCCCCGCCATTCGCAACCACGGCTCCGCTAGGGGAGCAGATACGCGCTCTCCTCCTCTATCCTGCACGTGATCACGGGACTTCTAGCACAGAGCTCACGGGAAGACGGCACCCATTAAACCGCAATCCTTCCCGGTTCATCATCGCACGCTTTATCCCGCACCCACAGCGTACGGCGAGCGGGGCACTATCACTTGTACTTATAGGATGCATCATGGCAACGACGACGGCTAAAAATTGCCTGTGTGTCCTTATATGTGTATTTGCAATAAAACGAGCCTTATGCGCGCAATGTTGAGACAATTTTCGTTATCAGAGCTTGACAGTTAGTGCACTAATAGGTCATTATTTAGAAAGGCATAACTTATTTGGTTAAGGCAGTATCAGCGAAATTACCATTTTGTTTACATGCACTATGTACAGTGGTGTCGCACTACAATTTCTTTACTCTCGGTATCAGCGCAGCTGTCTTAGAAGACTTCATGAAAATAATCAAATATTTTGAAGCACTTCTTCAGGCTTGGTTGTTGCGACGTGTGCTTGCGTTTACTACTCCCCCATCTCTTGTTATGAATGACTGAATTTACAAATAAAAGAAGTCTGCGCGAAATGCAGGGTTAATGCAAGCGTCTTACATAATTAAGCGCCATGTCCGCTAAATAAAGCCAGCTGTGATGCTGCAGGAGAACAAGTTAGCTCAAGAATAGGAATTAAGTTGCTAGTCCAGGGGCGGAAAGAAAAAGGCATGGTGCACAAAAGCATAGTAGGCGAGCTGGAATACATGCAGCTAGTAGTTGGATAGCCTGGTGGAAGTAGACAATGCAGTTATTGAAGAGGCGCTAGTTTAGTAGTTGTGCATGACCAATATCCGATGACAAATTGCCACATTTGCTACTTTCCAGTACTAGAACGTTATCCTGCAGCATGTTGGCTTCTTTAAAGGTAGCCGTCCAGAAAGAGAAAAAAGAAGATTAGAAAAAACTTCTACATCCCATAATCATTACACACATGTGCGTACTCAGTTCAGCCGTACTCATTGGCTTTTTTAAGCTTGTAGCGCATCTCAGAACGAGCAAAAAAGGAAAGTGGAAGGGGTAATGAATAAGAACGGAGAACAGGGTGAACGCTAAATTCCAATTGATGGTTCGTGTGGTGTTTTCTGCCCCTAACAAATTTATGAGCATTTGCAAGCTCACTAATCCGAATAAGGAGGCTCCTCCTAGGTGTGATAAGGATCATAAAAAGAAGTTCGCTAATTGCACCCATTGTGTTGTTTATTGTTTTCCACTCAAGTGCGGGAAACGTTACATCAGTCAGACTGGCCGATGTCTGAATAATAGGCTGCGCGAACATTGTTACAATGCTAAGAATTGTATTACAGCTGGAGGGTTTCTTGCGCAGCACTGCAAAACGTATGGATGCGCACCTGCTTTAGAAGAATGCGTCATTTTAGGTCGCAGTCATAATCAGCTCACAAAAGAAATAATTGAAGCAAGAGCTATCATAGGCCTTGGTAATGCATGTGTAAGCTCACCTTCATTACCTTAATCAAGCAATGAATTGGCATATCTCGGACTGCTGCCACAGCCTGTCTGAATATGTTTTTTCACATGGTTTCTTCGGCTTTTGTTGCTTGGTTTTGTCTTGTCGTCTCTTCATGTCACATGGTTCGCCGAGTGTATAAGCATAGCCTTCTGACTCACGAAATAAACTATCAGTTGGAAGTTAGCGCTCACCCTGTTCTCCATTTTTATTAATTACCCCTTCCAACTTCATTTTTTGCTCGTTTTGAGCTGCGCTACAAGCCTAAAAAAGTCATGACATACCAACTTGCCAAAACCGCCACGCTTTCTTACTCATTAGGAACAGCTAATAACACGATGTGCAGTTATATATACAGTGTTTCTTTTTCAAGATGTCAGCTTTATTTGCAGAACATGAGCCACCAGCAGCCCTTCCTAACATTAACCAAGTGCGCATACGTGCGTCTCTGCCTTGTACTTAAGATACATCAACAAATAATGCATGAGATGAGCGAAGCACGTACATGCCTTGTATTGTTTACATTGGCCTTCCCTTCCTGTCGGAGGTCTAGCGGAAATTACTACTTGAGTACTCAGTAGCAGCGCAGAACAGTTTCTTGGGTCTCTAGCCAACCACGGTTCCCCTTGCCATGACGGCAGAGGCATCTTCCTCCATATGAATGGTTGTCATTCAATGTTACATTAGCTACAGTAAGCCGTAAGAGAACTTTTGTGGCTGTATGTAGATTCAGGTTGCGCAAGCTACCCCTTTAGCTGTCAAGTGTTTCCAAAAATTCTTCACTTGTCATTGCAGTTTAATCAGACTTTCATAGGATGAATGGGAGGCCTTTCTTTTTCCAAGCTCTTGGGCAGCTTTTAAGCGCTTGGAAGACTATAGGCCTACAACAGCAGTTCACAAAACTTTGGTTAATAGAATGAAAACTACTAATCTGGATGCTTTTTCAACTACTGGTTAGATGGGAGTACCTAACCAAAGCTTCGCACAAAACTGGTTTTAATTCGATCATAAAGGCACAGACAGGAGTGTTCTAAAACCTGAACAGCAATTCTATATTTATAAAGGCAAATAGACGTAAGTACCAGCTTTGCAGAGAGTGTAATGCTGAGAGAGAACATCTCTACTTCTCTGAGACTGCACGGCTTTATGTAAGTTATATCTACGTATAAGATGGCGCCTTAGAGCATAAATACGTTAGGTTCCTTAAAGAAATGAGTGATTGTGAGGCTCTCTGAGATAAAATTTGCCACAAAGGGGTATATTCAAGTGGTCAATCGCACTGAAAGAGACGGTCCTCTTATCGGCACACTAGAGTTTGCATGGCTTCACGTCACTTTTGTTATTTTTTCTTCTTGGACATACATTTTCTATCACATACGAGTGTGCTTCTGCTGCAGTGCTAGCTTACCAAAAGGTTAGCTTTACTTACTGGCGACCAGCAGACCGAAAGACAGAACCGGCATGCCATTAGCGTTGCTTGCATAGTGGGCGCTAAGCGACATTGCGTGCTAGTTACCTGGCGTAAGCTCTTTCGCGTGTCTGTGTTGCCTCGAGGGAATTGCTGTACCCGCCGTGGTTGCTCAGTGGCTATGGTGTTGGGCTGCTGAGCACGAGGTTGCGGGATCGAGTCCCGGCCACGGCGGCCGCATTTCGATGGGGGCGAAATGCGAAAACACCCGTGTGCTTAGATTTAAGTGCACGTTAAAGAACCCCAGGTGGTCGAAATTTACGGAGTCCTCCACTACGGCGTGCCTCATAATCAGAAAGTGGTTTTGGCACGTAAAACCCCAAATATTATTATTATTGCTGTCAAGGTAAATAAAACGTGATCCCGCATTGATTTATATTATAAGATAATTGATAGGGACGCGCAAAACTTCACCAGACCGGTCCTTCTGATTTCGTGGACGTGGCCAGCGGACTAGCGGCATGGTTCTGAAACACTGCCTTGTTCACCTTTACCTACTGTCGATAATGACAAATCGATTAGACTGTCTTAACCTTTCAAACAGCAATTTAAACTAGTCGTAGAGCATGGTTTGGCAAATCGGTGACTGCCGTAAGTTGCGATAATTTGTCTCAATGACATAAGCCATATATTTGTTTATCATTGTGTATATCATAATCATCATCCAGCAACTGAAGTAGCATGTCATGTGATCAGCCAGGCTAACATCTCCAAGATATCATTAAAGCTTCTATCTGTCTCACTCTAAATGAGATAAGTGCGCTTGCGAGCCCAGCAAAATACGTGACGTAGTTCAAAATGCTATAACAACTGCAAACACTAGCCTCACTGTATACCCGTAGATGAACACCTTGATGTTCATGATATGTAACCATATGCGCGTTAACCTAACTGTCCTTTCGCAGCTCAGTCGTTGAGAAGCTTAGCAGAGCGTACCCAGAACTAGATACAGCAACGAGAACAGCCTTTGGGAAGTTAGGTTATGCAGAAAAAAAAATTTGTTTTCATCATGTATTTGTTGACCATCTAACCATGCGTGTTATCGCTAATGTAATGCAAGCTGTATGGGACGTTACTGCTATTTTTAGTAGACAATCGCCTTTTGCTTTGCGTTCTCTGTTGATTGTAACATAGCCTCGTTTAAATTTTTAATAGAGTCCTTCAATGAATTGAGGGACCCTGCCAGTAATTTAGAGTTAAAGGCAGGGGCGAAGGCCTTGAGTGGAGAAAGTTTGCTATATTCTCCGTAACGAGTGCGTGAGAAAGAGTGAAAAACAATGTACTTGAAATTATTCGCTAATATTGGCAGTTAGCGATCCTTGTTGAATTTATTTAAATTAGCAGATGTTAGGCATTATTTTCATAATAATTTGCCTGCCACGGATTTCGTCAAAAATTTTTACATCACGAAGGGAAGAGAAGGCAACTTGTTTGGAGAATCTAGTTTCTTTAGGGTTGTGTCGCTCAGTTACATAATTTCATCATGACAAAGAGGCCAAATTTGTATGATTTTTTAAATCGTTAGTGTGCCGAGTTTTGAGCCTAGGATAAATTAATTTAATCAACCTATAAATATTAGCCTTAAACCGTGCAGGCTGTGTATTTTTCTTCAGTAGATTTACTCCAACCTCATTTTTCCTTCAAGAAAAGAAACTTCAGTTGCAGTAAAGAGGGACAAAGGGGTGAAGCTTTGAACTATCATGAAAGAGGCTGCCGACCTAATCTACATGGTCAAATGTAGTAAAAGCGGTAATAGTTGGTTTTCGTGCTTTCAAGATATTAGGCAGCAGATGGGCTCATCAGTCCAATAGCTCTCATTTGCAGAACGACGGTCATAATTTAGAAGGGCATAGTTTCTGCGTACCACAGAAAGAGGTCTTTCGACGCTCCGCGAATATAAGTTTTTCGCTAGGCAACCGAAAGGGATCTTTTACCTTTTTGGGCCCCTTACTGCTCTTTGCGCTTTTGGGTTGAATACAGCTGTAAAAAAAAGATATATTGGCGTATCGCTTAATTCCTTTTATCGCGCTAGGTGGAGGTGGTGTAAACGCCTTTAGTTATCATAGAAATAAGCGTCGGCAAACGACAAGCGTATGTATTGGGTTAGTTGAACTTCACGTCAGCATGAAGGATGAAGAAGGCGGTCACCATGAGGACGAAAAGAAAGGAAATATATTTATAGGTCATATACATTAATTAAGGGAAAATGAGACGTCACGCAATCGTTGCAATTTCTACAAAGGAAACCATGTGGGTTCATCGAAAGAAAAGCCTCGCAGTTGAAGAAAAATTCCTCCATGTCCGGGACTTGAACCTGGGACCACAGCCTTTCTCGGGCAGCCACTGTGTCATCTCTGCCGTCTCTACTACATTTCCATTACAACAAGGCGGTGCAAGAAACAGCCCAGATCACACCGTTCAAGCTGGTTTACGGCAAGAACCCGACGACGACTCTCGATGCCATGCTGCCGCACGTCGCCGACTTAGAGATTCTTGATGTCGCCACCTACTCCATGGCGCCGAAGAAGCCCGACAGCTCGTCTGTCTGCGTATCAAGAACCGGCAGAGGACCGACAGCCGGCACTACAACCTTCGACGACGCTGCTTCAAGTACCCAGCACCTCCACCATGTGTCACGTAGTAGTGACGGTGAAGAAATCAGCAAAACTGGGAATGACAAAACTGTACTCCGTTCCATACATAGCAGTCAACGCTGTTGAGGTCAGAGAGACTTCTTGCAATGGCTTCGTTCGCACTTGAATATAGTTCGATGTTTTTTGACCGCAACTGTGGCCGACTGTTGTTAATAGTATTGAATGCAACAAGTTTTAATCCCTAAAAACAAACATACTGTCGTATATGGCTGCTAATGCGTAGTTTTACATCAATTTTAATTTTTCTTGTTCTTTTCGGGTTTTTTTATTTGCAACCCGTCGCTGGGAGCATCACGTGCATTCTCGCGCGAGCGAACATTGCTGGTGAGCAACGAAGCAGGGATGAAGCATAGACGGAACGCGAGGAGTGATAACTTTTCTTGACCGAACTTCATGCACAGCTTCCGCAGTGTTGACTGTTATGTATGGAACGGAGTATAGTGTTTCACTGGGTGAACCTGTGCCCTCCAAAGCAGGCTACACTCAAAGAACAGCGATAGCGGCGAACACAGTCGGCGATCGTTGAAAATTTTATCTGCCGGTCAAGCGCGTCGGCTTTTATACACGAGCCATCAAATGTTCCAGAGAAATCGCTAGTGCCCGCCTGTCTTCCACAAATTTCTACACAATTGGCGTCGCACATGCCATCAGATTACACAAGCGTCAGCGACAACAGAGCCATATATATATATTCGGATGAGAGCTAAGCTCTCACCCGTAAAAGCTACACGTGCCGATATATATATATATTGTGCGGCCCGTGTGTGTATGTGTAACGGAGGAGAGAAAGGCGGAGCCTGGATGAAACCGCAGACGAAGAATAAAGACAGTGTTTGGGCGACCATGTTTCTCCGCAACCTCCTGCTCGCACCACACAAGTCGACAGGATAAATAGATTTTACCCGTTTCATTAGCCACACATAACATGGAAGGCTTCCACGCTCCGCTGTAAAGCCCGAACGCACAGATCACCCACGAACACTGACCAGCATCATGAACACATGGTGCAGAATGAGAACCGAGGGGCTCCCTCGGCTCCCCCGGTTCTCCAGTAAATGGAACGCCAATGCATTTCTTCTTATTGTTCGGAAATTAATATCTTGAAACTGTTGTTATCCTAAGAATTTGTTCCACGTGGATCCGCCTTGCGAAATCTCCGGTTAGAATTTGTAAATTGCAATATGCGCCATATTAAAACTTAGTTACTGAATTTTGTTTAAATAATCCAATATGCTTTTCAATCTCTTGTGCAAGTAATGTTCACCTCTTCGAGTAGAGAAGCTCATGGACCAGAATTGTGCTATCTTCCACAGGCAATTTAAAAACAAAATTGAAAGTGTTCGCTGAAACAACCGGTATATTTGTTTCAGTGAGGAGACTGAGGTAGTGTTTCTTGTTTGAACGCGCAATTCCTTAACGAACTGCAACGTTAACAATTACATTAGTGGCGGCATCGGAGCCCGCAGCCGCCACAGGAGGAGACAGTGGTGGGAGTAGCGGACGGTTATCCTGCCCAATCTAATCCTTCAGGCGCCCCAAAGCTCTCGTGTGGCAACATGTGCGGCAGGCCCGGATAATCTTTTATGCCCTCCACTCTGTTGCGATAAAGCTGGCGATGTTATCAAGGTATGTATACGACAAAGCGGACTACTATTTTCGCACTGTCACCTAATCACAGTTTCAAGTTTCCTCAACAGCTCCGGCTGATTACTAAAGTTTTACGAAATGTTTATTTTACCGCTGCAAATTTAGAATTTAAGGGATGGTGAGAACTACGTTCGCAAAGCAGGCTCTTCTTTAATCAGGTGTACTTACTTTAGGTATTCAGTAACGAACGCGAAAACCCGACCCCAAACCACTGTTCACGAACCACAGATCACCGGCCATCAAAACGGGTGGAAGAGCCAGAGAAAACTATTTGTTTTAGGAAGGAACGAGAGGAGTAAAGGAGTTGCACGTCCCGTTCTTTGCTTTCGTTCACTGCGTCGGTTAGGTTAGGGGGTGCTAGGTCGAGCCGGAAATTTCTTCTAATTTAGGGTTTTACCCAAAAAATGGAAACTTTTCGCACAAGATATCGTGTTCTGCTTTGCTCCCCTCGTATGTTTGTAGTGGTCTTGTGGTACGCCAGAGAGAATTAAGCCTTGCAGAGTAATTTTACGCGGCGAACTATTGCAGTAAAAGGGCGAGTAATGCGCTGTTCTCGCGGTACCTAATTTATTTCTTGAGAATTAGCACTGGAGGTGTCAAGAATTGGGTTCTCACGAAAATTCAAGATGACTACTGACAAAAATAATAACTTTTATAAATTTAAAAAAATCTTACGTAGCGAAGAGCGGAGGAAGTTGATTGTTTCCATGAGGCTGATTTTGTGTAAAGAGGATACAACAGTCATGGTATGTTGACTGTAGGTTCACTACTCAAGTTACTTGAGGTATTTCATGTAACGTCAGTTCACCTCTGAGAGGCACTTTTTATTGGAAGGCAGTGTACTTTTCTGTAAATACCATAGCAAGGAAGAACTAATGGCTGCCTAGAAAATAGAGCTTCACATGGTAAAAATAAAGTACGATTGGTTTGGATTGTCACAATCTGATATATATGCAAGTGTCTAAACCTTTAGGTCATGCACTATGATCGTGACTTACATTCACAGAGGCTTTTCGAAATAAAGTCTTGGCTTTTATGCGAGAAGGCAAAGTACTATGTTTCGTAGAAAACACACAGAATGACTGCAGCCGATTCTGTCCGAAATATCGCTGCATGATTTGAAGTCTGCGCGATGGCTCGTGACGAAGAGAAGCGGCCTTTTCTTAACAAAGTGTACGCCTTCACAAGGCCAAACGTCGGCGAAGGTTGTCTTGAGTAATATTACATAGAAGTCACCACCCCAACCTTGAGAAATCAAAGCATGCGTCATCAGAGAGCAACGCATGCACCATAGCTGTATAACTTGATATCTTCTTTTTCCTGCATTTGCCAACCTCATTCGTGCTCTATTACTCTTCATACGTTGGTTCGGTACGCAGTAACTCTGAAGGAAATTACGTAGAGAGAAGCAATGTAAAATAAAAATAGGTTAATCAAAATAAACAATGATAAATGGAGCCGAATAACTAAGGTAATTACGCTTGCTGCTGTTAGCGCTTAAAGACACTAAGAAGCTTGGGCCAACAAGATAGCTTTGTTCCACAATAATCCTGCCTAACAGAAAGAGCACGCTTTACAGGCAATCTCCTGTGGACATTTATGTAGTGCAGCATTCATTGAAAGCGTAGGTGAAATAATCATAGTAATCTTGCCTACAGTAGCAGATCGGGTAAAGCATACAGCCCCTCCACCTTTATATTTTATTGAGGTGTGACATCGACACAGTTGCCCACGAAGCAGGGCTGACAGGTACTAAAAGAGTACTCGTTTCGGATTACAGTGTAGCTGAGGCGCCGAGAAACACACACACACACACACACACACACACACACACACACACACACACACACACACACACACACACACACACACACACACACACACACACACACACACACACACACACACACACACACACACACACACACACACACACACACACACACAAACACACACAAACACACACACACACACACACACACACACACACACACACACACACACACACACACACACACACACACACACACACACACACACACACACACATTTTTCGGAGATACCTAGGGAAAGTCACGCCTTTAGTTTAGAGATTCGTTTCACCTGCTTGTCTCTGTTATCACTATCATTTTCGCACATGAGGGGCTTTGCTTTTGTTGGTCTTTTTTGTTAGCTTTGTCAACGTTTCCTACAGCTTTTATTCATTTTAATGCGCACTCTATGTGTCCCTCTTCAGGCGCGACGGAAGAGAAATAACTGCTTTTGTGAATATTTTCTATTTCCTAAAGATTCACAGTTATTAACAAGCAATAACGTTTTGATCCTTGATTGCTCTTTATTACGAATCAACTATCAGAATATGAATACTTGAGCCCATGCCTAAAATATTATAGGAGTTCTGAATACTGGCAGATTGTGCGCCTTGTCATGTGCATGTTTATTTTTGCAAAGTATTATATGATAGCAATTGCGAGTATTAAAGAACAGTTGCGCTGTGCGAATATTTTGGCATACAAAATACAGCTTTCATTTTAACTGGAAAAACTTACGGGTGCCTCCTGCAATCCTACTCGACATCTAATAAAAAGTTATTAACAAATAATATTTTAGGCGATACTTGCACAACTGCCTCTGATGCTTACGAATGTTTCAATCGATATTTTATGGGTTAAATTTTAAAGAATTGTTTATTTAAAAGCGAAACGACGTGGATACGCCTTCATGGGCTCGTCTCATAGCATTTTTTTAGTTGTACGAAACATTTTGGTGACTGGTATCTTACAGAACAAAGATATAGAGAGATCCAGAGATAAAAGAAGTTTATTTTAAAAAGTGCACAAAGGTGTGCCTGAGGTTCACTCTTTTCGTCTGCTACTATGCGCCAGTATAAAGAAAAATGGACAGAAGTAGTGTTGTGAATCTTAAAGGTGTGTACAGAGAGGTGTTAACGAATTTTCGTACAGACTTTCACAGCCGCGAGTCGTGACCCATGCTGTGCTGAAATGCTACTAATGCCTACTAAATGCTACTAAGTGCCTGACAGACATATGTATTCGCGCCGCCTTGCGACGGCCGCCTTGTAGACAGATTAGAATAATAGCACTGGTATATGAGAACAACATAGTGTTATGCCTATCTGTAAGCTTGCGGGCTGCAACCATTCGGAATGTAAACTTTACCACGAAAACCATGCCCCGCAAACCTTTGACGCCCAGTGTACGTGCCATGAAACACCGAGGACTAGAACCGTCTTTTTTTGCTATTTCACGACAAGATACTGTTGTTGTATCTTTTCTCTTTTTTATGGTCTTAGCGACGGCATTGAAGACTCCAGGAGGTCCAATCCCATCTACCACATAAGTGCCAGACGTGACTAGGTTTAAAAGGAAGCTAAGCGTTACTGCCCACGTTTCTCAATGTGTTGTTGCCGATCAGGAGGTAGGTGTAACCTTTCGAGACTCACGACAATGCAGTAAGAGGCTGATTACGAGGGCGATTGTACCTGCTCTTTGCTTTTAGCTTTATTTTATTTATGCTGTCACTACGACTTTTTCCGCATGTTTTTTACCTACCCAAGAGAAAACAAATAGAAGTTCCTTAGATCTTGTGCTGAGAGTCCGTGCTTCTCCGATGCTCGCAAAAATAAAACTGGCTTCATTGAGGGCTCCTACACAATGGACCAAATAGCCGAAGCAGCTGACGCAACATTACCCGGAACGGTCAGCGATGGCTGTCTTCATTTCAGGCATGCTTCTCTGTTGCGTCCTGCTATCCTTATTTGTGTATGTCCAAACTTTCCATTTAGGGCAAGCGCTGTAGCTTGTTGTGATTATTTCGCTGGCAAAAAAAAAAGAAAAATACGAATAGCGTAGAAAAGCTCGTGAAGATTGTATAACGGAGATGCGATTATTCGTGAGATATACCTTACGTGGTGATGATAACGTTACAAGAGGAAATGCTCAAAAGAATAAACAACAAGAAGGAAAGAAAGAAAGAAAGAAAGCAAGAAAGAGAGGAAGAAATAAAGAAAGAAAGAAAGAAAGAAAGAAGGAAAGAAGGAAAGAAAGAAAGCCTGTAGCAGCATTTTCAGAGTGAAGTTCACTTCAGGTTGCGCAGCACAAAAGGCGCCATTAAACTACTTCAAAAACGGTACTCACAAGGTGCTTTCCCTTTCAGTAATTATTTTAGACACCACAATCTGATTTTTTACTTAACGTGTATGAACTATGGTTGGGGAACATTATGGATGCTTTTTCCGTGGGGCTTAAAATAGCGGTGTAACGAAGAGAACGTCATATTAAATTTGGTATGACTTGCACGTTTAAGATTCAGAGAAACTTTTTTCGATACATATGAATGATCGTATTTGTCAGGTTAGTGGGTACTTCGACACCGAATACACGGCCACGATTATTAGAGTGACTGTGTAACTACAGATAAACAGGTGCAAATGACAGTTCTTCAGTTAAATAATGAAGACATGAATCGGGTCGCATGCATACGAGCGTCCCTGTGAAGTATATAAATGCTGGTAATTAGTACTCAGACTAGCACGGTTCAGTAGCTGCGGCCAACGATTGGTGTGCAGCTGCTGATATGTTGATGCGACGTCCAATTTCATTACAAACCAACAGTAAGCAAATCTGCGGCCCTCTAAAAAGCCTAGATTCAGATGTATAGATAGAGAACAGCCTCCGTCCGACGTTTTACGTTTCAAAAAGGAATGAATGTGTCAAGAAAGGTTTACAAATGGGGGAATATTTTTATACCTAAACTGAAAAAAGCAATGCCACCATCACAACTCGCTGGAAGTGACGTATGACGGGGATGGCGTGACTCTCTGCCAGGACCTCCTAGGTTATACACCACTTGCGGCTGCCTGCAGGTGATGTCTAGAGGGCAATAAGCTTGTACTTGCATCGTAGCCGCTAACCTCCAGGTACACGTGTCATCTGCGTAGGGGCCAACAAAGGGCTGCGAATAATATAAAGCAATGCCTACCCCGCACGTTGCCAAGATTGCTCAGTATATACTCTACTTGCTTATTACCAATACAGCCATGGTGAAACTTTGTTGAAGTTGGCCCCAAATGGATTAATATATAGCTAGGACAAGTATTGAGGGTTTCTGCTGAAGACCAGCGCGGAGTTGTAGAGCTCAGAATACAGCAGACAAAGTTGCCTCATGCACCCATTTGCTTCAGAGCACTCACATGCTCAAGTGTCTTGCAACAAAATAGCAAAACATATGAGTAAAAATGCCTCGTTGCAGGAATTCGCCATAAAAAAATTTTTTTTTTGAGAATAACATTCTTCCTGTCTTATAATAATAGCTTCTCTGTCTGGCAAAAGATAACTACGTTGCTTCTTTTCTCCTAGGTTTTACGCATCCTATGACTAGTGTGTGCCCTACAAAGTAAAGAATTATCTCAAATCTAGCACCACAGGGGCTTCTCGTTGAGGTAGAAAACTCACGCACTTGAAATTTCGTCCGACGCAGAAAAATACTTTATGCTTGAGACGTGGTTCTTAATAGCTTGTTGCTTTATTGCTTCGCGAATAAAGTAACATTCGCTTAACCTTCCAGAACGATACCATATTAGTGTCCCGAGGCCTCACAATTTACTATGAGTGAAGTCACAAAAGATTTGGTCGTGTTTTATGAATACGGGCCTGTCGAGAAATGGAACTGATTAGAGAAAATGTTGATTAAATAATGATCGCAAAATATATGCGCAGACTTCGATATTTTAGCGTATACGGAATTTTGAGGCTTCTCATGGACTGACTAAAGGCAACCTTTGGAGGCAAATAAGACGCACAGCGATCGATTCAAATGAAGCTGGTTTAAATTTGTGCGGTCAATGTAAATCAACGTTTTAACGGAGTGTTAAAATGCTGCATGCTTTGATTTTTATTAAAATGTAATAATGAGGACAGTTTACAAGAACACGCCATGAAAGCTAAAAGAATGGTTAAAACATTGAAGTTGAACATTGACAGTTAAAACAATGGTTAGAACATTGAAGTTAAAAACAATGAACGCCGCTTATTAAAAACGTTGAATTTAGAATGTGAGTGGTGTTAGAGAACATTTGGTAGTAACTTATGCATAGAAGATTTTCGTATGCGTAATCAATCAGCAAGAAAGTCGAATGTTATTGACCATTGGCTTTGTAACAGAGTTTACTGAGCTGTGCCTCCAGAAAGGATGGTTGTAGGTTATAGATTGCCAGTGCTGGCATTGTTGCAAATTGACACAAACATCTTTCTTACCTGCACCAGAGAGCTGGTATATGGGTTGCTAGCGAACAAAGGGCACTTAAAGGAAAAGGCACTGAAGCATCAGCTGCTGCTTCTCTTCCTCAAAATTTGCGACGAGCACAATAACGGCACTTGCTTTCAACCGGACAGCTGGGTATCTGAAATATCATATACATTATATATATATAGATAACTTTACGGCTCATACTTACTCCTTAATTATATATATATATATATATATATATATATATATATATATATATATATATATATATATATATATATATATATATATATATATATATATATATATATATATATATATATATATATATATATATATATATATATATACACATGGGGTTATAGGGCGCCAGGCGCCTCATAACCGTCATAACCGCAAACTATTCCAATCTGTTTTTATTCCAAATAGGCCATTAGCCCTCCGTAATAGCTCAAGGTGCCTCGAGCTCTGCCCATATAGGTGGGGCGCCCGCACATATGGGCTGGACCAGAACCATTCTGACCAATCATAGAGGGCTAATGGCAGGTTTCGAATTGGAATAGTTTTACGTTATAGGCCCCCAAGTAAAGAAAGTTGAGTCGACGCGTAACGTCTTCAAACAGCTTTATGGACCTTGCAAGGGCGCGAAGACTCGTACACAGCTAACTCTAACCAGCCAGGCGATATCGGAGTCCGACGACACCTCCTATTCGCTGTCTACCGACCACCGAAAGTCATCTTCAGTTCCCCCTAATGCATTAGAAATGGCACAGGTACAGCAAACTCGAAAACGGCGCCCCCAAACCAAGGCATAAAAGAAGAACGTCCGTTTATGGCCCTGTACGAGGCTACCTACCTTGCATAGAGCTTTTTAATTTAGTAAGAATCGCTTTCATTTTTGTTTCTGAGTAGAAATAGCTACGATTGTAACGAGCATGCAAATTTGAACGAACTTTTTCTTCAAAAAAAGGTGTGTATTAGAATCGCGCAAATACGGCATTTTGTCTTCAAATAGGACGTCGACGAGGTCAGTTGCAGGTCTTTACAACGCATTCAGTGACATACAATATGGAAGACAGTCCACGCGACATCAGCGAGCGGCGACGTCTCCTGCACTGTCCTCAAGGACTTCGACTCCGGCTGCGCTTGGTGACAATATATATATATATATATATATATATATATATATATATATATATATATATATATATATATATATATATATATATATATATATCATGATTGAAAGAAGAGAGAGACCTTACGCGCTGCTGGAAATACAGAAGTAGCACTGACATAAGTATGAACGATTTGTATTCCATTTGTTGGGCAGTATATCAGAATGTGTTGATGGTTGCGGAATCAGCACATGCGCACCATCCCTAGCTCTGAAAATAGTAAGAACTACGAACGAGGCTAGTAGGCGCACGTTAACAATAATGATAATTATAATGAAAAGGGTGCCCGAAACGAACCACGGAATGAAAAGCGAGAAGCGAAGCGCGCTCGACACAAACAACCTTGTAGCGGCTTTGCGCTTCAGAAATATCAACACGACATCGAGGTTAACGTAAACCTCGCAATCTGGCGAAACTTATTTTGCGGGACACTGGGAAATGTCAAATCGGCTGGCGCTAGCTAAAATGAGGATATTTACAAGAAGTCGTCGAGGCTCTAGAAGCTTACTTGCAGAAGTCTCCATCAAATAAGCTTTGCCGCACCCAGTAGATGGCACGTCCAGGAAAACTGCCCTCTTTAATTTTGTAATTAGGCAACTACAAAACAAACACGCTGTCGTTGTAAGGTTGATGCCTATTATGAAGCTTGATCATCTCTCATTCGAACACCTGCTTAACTATCTGTTATGCTAATTATTTGTAGGATTTAACGCCCCAAAGCAACACTGATGCCATGAGCTACGCCACAGTGGAAGATGGTTTCAGATTATTGTTGGAGATTTAGCTCCTCCAGGGAGCGTTTAAATCAAAGTAAACAAAGTGAAACGAACGTTCTTCTATTTAGACCCTAGGAAAATTTTCCAGCCATGGTAAGGAATTGAAACCGCGACCTCGCGCTAAGCAGACGAAACTCGTAACCACTGAGCAATGCGACAACAAGACAGGCGTGCAATAACTTGTTCGGTAGGACAGCTAGAAGATTGTATGAGGCGAGAAAATGAGGTTACAAAAAAGATGAAGTTAATGGTGTTTGTCGGTGTTACAGCACGCTAGATGTGAGGCGCTAATAAAATACTTATGGAACTTCTTGTGGGTTGATAATGGTTTGTCATTATGTTATTTTAAGCGCACATGTAAGATGCAGTATTGCGGCGTCACGTTAAAAAATGTTTCTCGCCTTTTGGCGCATGCACCCGATTAGCAAGTCTGACGATTCAGAATATTATGAATTCCTTTTCGCGATTTACGACCCAAGAAAACTTGTCCCGTTCATGTCGTCTTCCAAGCATAAAACTACTTTGAGGTCCACTCACGCCATCTCGCCATTACAACGACGGACATGCCTCTGAGCAATAGATAATGACCCAACTTCGACGATGGGCGTGCGTCGGCACATTTCACCGCTTCCTTGCGCGCACCTGCCGTGGACGCACAGTATGGTGATATTCACAGGCGCTGTTATGAAGTGCGGCAAGAGAAATTCTAATTAGGCGTGAGTCTGGGGCATGTACACTCCATGTTGCTTGGGCTGCAGTTATTAATTTGTTTAATGATGAGAGAAGCTTTGATGAATAAATGCATTTTCTTGCGTAAACTACTCCTTGCCAAATTGAAATGATCGGACCGCTTTCTAGTTTCTATCACTTTGCAAAAACTGGTCACGTACCTACTTGGTTGATAGAATGATAAAGTGGACGAGAAGGTTGCCAGCTCTTAGGCGCCCGTTCGTCTGTTGAGCGTAGGCGTCCTTCGGCGTAACCGCGCGAACGTGCTGAGGTCAATGCTCACGCGTTTGTTGTCTTTTTCCACGGCAAGCTCCGATGCAGCTCATAATGCCAGCGTTCCCATACTGCCCCTCCCTCTGCGAAGGCGCTGACGACAATGGCCCATTGCCAGTAGGGGCGGGAACTTCGGTCTCAAATTCTTTGCATCATCATCATCATCATCATCATCATCATCATCGTCGTCGTCGTCGTCGCCGTCGTCACATCATAATCATAATCATAATAACCATCATCATCATCTTTTATGTCCACTGCAGTACGACGGCCTCTCCCTGCCATCTCCAAAAACCCCTGTCCTGCGCCAACCGATTCCTGCTAGCCCGTGTAAATTACTTAATTTCATTACCTCACCCAGTTTTCTACCGTCCTCGATGGTGCTTCCTTTCCATTGGCACCATTCAGTAACCCTAATGGTCCACCGGTTATCTAATCTACGCATTACATGACCTGCCTAGCTCCATTTCTTTTTCTTAATGTCAATTAGAATATCGGCTATCCCTGTTTGCTCTCTGATCCACACCACTCTTTTCCTGTTTCTTAACGTTACGCCTAACATTTTTCATTTCATTGCTCTTTGCGCGGTCCTTGTTTTCGAGCTTCTTTGTCAGTCTCCAAGTTTGTTCCCAATATTTCAGCACCGGCAGAATGCATTGATTGTACACCTTTCTTTTAATGTGAATGGTAAGCTTCCAGTCAGGATCTTACAATGTCTGCCAAATGCGCTCCAACCCATTTTTATTCTTCTGTAAATTTCCTTCTCGTGATCAGGGTCCCCTGTGAGTAATTGACCAGGGTGAAGGTACTCCTTCACAGAGTCTAGAGGCTGACTGGCGATCCTGAACTCTTGTTACGTTGCCCAGCTATTGGTCATAATCTTTATCCCGAAATAAAAACATAGATCGACCTGCGCTCAAGTTTCACATTAGGGAGTATCGTAATCGTCGGGTAGATTTTTTTTTGTTGATGCTTCCAAGGAAGGCCTTTGTTTCCACTGTAAGGAGGCTTATTTAGCCCACGCACGTTACTGCTACAGCGTAATATTAGCCGTACTATGCTATTGTTAGTATATTCTTCACTGGTATGACGTTGAAATGAGAAAGATTGGGCTAGTTGGTAGTGTGTGACATAAAATGTAGTGGCGCGACTTGAAAACCCATTCTCCTTGTTTGAGGAAAGCACTGCCGTCAGCAGGCATCAGGCTAACCGCATTGGTGAAATGATTGAAGCAGCCAATATGGCGGGGAACGGCACACCATGCAAAAGCAAGCTATCTAGCACTTTAAAAACGCCCATTGGCGGGATCCACGGTTGATTGTCAGCTCTTGTTTTCATATGGTATTCAGTTTTGTGCTTGCTATTCGCGTTCATTCTTCTTTAAGGCAGATATCTAAAATCAATGGTAAGCCTTACATTGGTTGTACTGATTTCTTCTACAACGTGTTTAGAAATAGCTGAGAAGGAAGATAGCGATGACTTTGCGTTTACTGCAAGCTTGACTCGAGAAAACAAAAACATGCAGTTGAATGCGAGCATCCTGTATGCCTTTTCTTGATTTATTTTTCACTCGAAGCAAAAGTGAGACAATATCTCTGATGACCAGAGAATATTTGTGTGGTAAGGCTATTTCGGAAATAGGAAGCATAAAATGTAGAAAGGACATCCTCATTTGCTTTCCATGGAAGTGTGGAGTTTACAGCACAGTCGTGATGCACGGGCCTTTCCATATTACACTCTTGGTGCAGTAACAAGAAACTCGTGTTTGAAGATGGCTGAGCCACACAGACAGAAAAAAACCGTCTGTTCCTTTGACCATTTACCACCACACCCCTGAAAAAGTAGTGTACTATTTTTTTTTGACGATGCTCATTTGGCAAGGACATTATGCAAGAAAATGCGACACCAAGAAAAAAAATGGTAAATAAATAAACGCGTTCGATAACAAAGTGATTTTAGACAGTATGCTGCTTTTCAATCGAACGAAAAGATTGGTTTGAGGTATCGATCGCACCCACCGTGGTTGCTTAGTGGCTATGGTGTTAGGCTGCTAAGCACGAGGTTGCGGGATGGAATCCCGGCCATGGCGGCTGGATTTGGATGGGGGCAAAATGCAAAAATACCCGTGTGCTTAGATTTAGGTGCACGTTAAAGAACTCCATGTGGTCGAAATTTCTGGAGTCCCCCACTACGGCGTGCGTCATAATAAGATCCTGGTTTTGGCACGTAAAGCCCCATAATCTGGTATCGATCGCATCGGTCACGCACCTTATTCTAGTCGTTGTCCAAGAGGCTCTGTTTTCTTGCAGTGGTAGTTGTATCAATATATTTGTTTCATATTGAGTCGATTCTGTTTACACAACCAGATCATTGCACCGGCGACGTTTTCACAAAGGTATTCAGGTAACGAAGCGCCAAAAGCCTTGAGCATTTTACAATTTTTTTACCACGCAGTGGTGACTACATATCACACGGTGCCATTCGCAAAATTTCCGTCTGGTTCCAATTAAAATCATTGTCTTTCTTTTTGATGTTGACAGCGGGATTATGCTGACTTAGCGTTCACCTTGCTGGCCACTAAGCTAATCTTGTAATGTCCACCTCTTCCAGTGGACCAGCTCATCAACAAGGATTGCGCTAACTGCCACAGACAGCCTTTAAAATATTTTCGAAGTGTCCGCTTAAACCCCCAGTATATGCTCTCCAAAACTGGTTTAAATAAAATGACTTAACGAATGTTATTTAGTGTCAGATACATCTTGGTTTATCGTGCTTCACAACTGTTTAGCTTATTGTTTGAATATTTATTCAAAAGGAAAACAGCCTCTGTCCATGAAAGTGGACACTGCGTCTCAGGAGGGCAGAAAGTATTTGGTAGGAAGAGCGCGCAAGTGACTTCCATGATGGATGATCTCTACGACAGACAAACCACAATAGCTGGAACCGTTGAGCGTGCACGTGAGTAACTTTGTTACATTCTGATTATTGCCCGAAGCACAGTGTGTCTTAAGAAGCTCGGCAGTGTTGTAGAGCAGATTTATGTGTGCATATTTCCGCAACGACGAACTAAAAAACGTGAGGTGAAAAAAAAAATCTGCTCTCGTATAATTTCAACGTCTCTAACGCTTGCTGCGAGTCCACACGATGACTCGTCTATCGTCGTTACATTCGTCTTGGTTACCCTCAAGCATATGGTAGAGCTGGCCGAATACGGTTCTCCCTCAAGGCAAAAAAAAAAAAGAAGTGTATTCACACACACTGCTCTATAAGTTTTTAAATGAACAGCCTTCTTTTCTTGCTATCTGCTTGTTGTTAGCAAGGGAAAGCGCGCTTTACGATGCTAAAAGACTCCCATGCAATCGCAAGAAAACAACAAAAGCAGCAAAAAAAGGGGAGCTGGAAATGTGGGTGGATTTTCTTCCTTATATCACAAAATCTTACGGTGAAAGCATTCCTTTCACCATAAGTATCTTTCAGAGTATAAGACAAAGTTTTGCGCATTTGTAATAAAGAAGTTTGTGTGAAACTCTCTAGACAAGTTTGGCTATGTCGTTGGTTATCGTGAAGTGTTTACGATCCGTCCAAGCCCGAGTCAACAACTCAAAGCATCTCCGCCGAATGTGGCAGTCGTTCAGCAAAAGTTATAGCATAATGTTTGCAACTTCTCTGTGGTTTTAGGGCAACCCATAAAGCGAGCCCGTGTTATCGCCGGTTCCGAATCCTAAACCGTGATTCCGGGTTCCCTCTCGAATGGAGCTGTAGGCGATATCGCCTATGGAGAAAAATGCTGTTTTTATCCTCAATAAAGGCTTGCTGATCTGGATCATTCATTTTTCCGCGTTTAGTACGTCGTTACGGTACCCCTAGCAAGTTATTCCCAAAAATATACAGCATACTGGACCCGACCGATTATTTCCGAGCTGCATTACATTTCTTACGGCTATATATACAACATTTTTGTAAAATTGACCTCATGACAAAATATGGTGAAGCGCTTCATTATTACGTATGTTTTTTGCAGGGACTTGAACAAATGATTTTCTGGGAACAAAAAAAAAAAAAAAACACGCACTTACACAAGTAGAAAACTACAAATAAGAAGGGTGGAGAAGCACAAGTCTACCGAAAGAGTGACAACAGTAAACAAAACCTTCTTAAAAAAAGAACACATCAGCTCCCAACATTCAGTAATACCAGTCTAAGCTTAGTGTGGACTATTCTGAAAACAAAAATTATATGCAAATCCAAAGCACTTGTTGAAATCTATGTGAAACGACGCTTTAACAAATCGGTTAATCATGGGGAAAAATATGGCCTATATCTCTCGAACTAACGCATTAACAGAGCGCCTAAATGGAATAATTATCGACACGCTCGCAATGTACATTTACGCGGAGCACAATACATGGGGCGAAAATTTTCACATACATGGTATTTGCATAAAACGCAGCTACGCAGAAGACAAACCAACTTGCACCATTTGAACTGGTGTGTGAAGGTTGAGTCGCGACGCCGCTACATGCTGTGCTATCGGTGCACGACGGAACCACGACAAGTGAAAATGGTGACGACTTCGTCCAGAAAGTCGAGGAAGCTCGACAGCTTGCACGGAATCGCGTCCACAGCCGGCAACGTTCCGAGGCATGTCGTTACAACAGTGGCCGACGGCACAAAAAAATGCGACCCCGGCGACTACGTGTGATCGTGGATACCCATTCGTCACCGCGACCTCTCGGAGAGTTTATTACGACGATATTTTAACCTGCACAAGCTCGGCCGTCGCCTCACTTATATGAACTATGAAGCCATCCCTGAAACTACTTACCCTAGCAAGAGCCGACGGCAGCCACGTGCCTGGACTGTCGTAGCAATTTTCTAAGGTACCAATTTGAAACTTTTCCATTTGGGTGGATCGCTTGAGGGACAAATAGTTAGGTCCTTAGGTTATTTCTAATCGCCCAGCAACAGAGAATGAGCTTTGTGTAATAAACATAGCAAGAAACTAGCGTGGATGCGCCGATATACACACGTTCCGTAACGTTCACCATTGTCATAGTTTGTTTGTAAGGTATGCAAGTAATGTCATAATGTTTGTCTTATTCAAGTCATACTACCATACGGATAAAACCAAGGATGTTGAAAAAAAAAGAAATCTCGAGTGAAAATGGGCTCCTTAAGGTGAAGTCGGCCATCACCATTTGACGAGGAATCGAATAGCGTGAGCATATCGCGGAGAAAAGGAGGCATTTTGTGCTCTCTTCCAGAAGATTTAACACGGCCGATGTTCCCTTATCGATGATTCTCCATGTGTCTCTGTGTCACTGGTTTTAGAACGAAACGTCAAAGTCTTGGCAGCTTGAATGAGAAATAATATTATTACTAATCAGCCATGGGAATATCACAGCCCGATACTAAATGTATGTTATCTAACTAGCCATGCATTTATGTTGAGAGAACACTTTAACTGTGGCCAATATCAGGCTAGTTCGGCACGCTTTTAAGGGGGAAGTACAGGCAAGCGATGGCTTCACCTCTTCTGGCAATTATCTGTGGTGGCTCGAGCATTATTTAAAAACCTTCTTGTATGAAAATACCCATGTACAGGTAAAGCGTTAAGGGGAGTTCCGCATCAATTTTTGTGTGGTAAAGGCGGCTATGCGATGGCGTGGTCGATATGAAATGGTATTGCAGCGCAACATGTGTTTGAGCCCCGAATTTATCGCTGAGTGAATATAAATTAGTTGTTAGCTTACGTAAATCTCCTTCGAAGAGACTGAAATATATAATTACGGTTTTATGTTTTCACCAGCAATCCGTAATTTTCCTTTTTCTCCTCGCGCAATGTCGACTGTGCGTTGGAAGTCAGCTAGGAGTTTGCACAACCGCGGCGGGGAAAGACTGACGCGTGGTGGTGGTGCAACGCCAGTTGCGGCAGAGCCATCACTAAGAACAACCATCCACGACAGTGCTCGAACGAAGCGGCTGCCTTCGAGCGAGTTTCTGAGCAAGGAAACAAACTCCTAGTACTACCAAAGGGTGTGGGAACTTGCTTATACAGATTCGTTTTCTTTGGTGCATCAGTTGTCAGATTGTCTTGCGTCTGTGAAGTATCTTTTTCACACTGAAAGCTTGTTTCGGATTTGCCAGAAAACATTTTCAGAACCTTACTTGAACAACCAATTAAATAATAATCATATGGAGTGCCCCTAAGCCACTCAAAAAGTAATAATTTGAATTTTACTAACATTAGAAAAAGAAAGAAGACTTCATTTTAGAAGACGCTGATTGTGATAGCATAAAATAATTTACTGCGCATTGGCAGCTTGGCAACGAAAATGCCTTTCACTGATTACGCGAGGCTGTCGAAGCCCTTGGAATGACGCGCAATATAAAGCACGCAATTGGACACACTAGACTTGATAACTAGAAAGTAAATCGTTATGACCCAAAATATAACAAACTTTATGAAGTGATTATCGCACGCAGTGTATATATAATAGAATCGGTGGTATATTGCCCTCAGTTTCAAAAGTGTTGCGCCGATTTCTTACGCAGTACAGGTACCGCTAGTTCGCTGTTTATAGAAATAAAACTCCAAACTTTCGTCAATATCTGAGGACACCTAAGTACTTCTTATGGGTTGTGAATGGGAAAGCATCAATTAATGTGCAATTAAACACCGCTGAGCAGTTCTTCGAGTTTTGCGTTGCGAGTACTGTACCATAGCGGTACGGGCTGTCCGAGCCAGCAAGCAGCAGCCTGCGGTGCCAACGTTACAAGACACTGAAGTCCTGTGCCACAAGAGACGGAGGGAGCAGTAGCGGCCCCAAGGCCGGTAGGCGCGCGCAGGAGCTAACGCCTGTGGGGTTGAGAGAGAGAGAGAGAGAGAGAGAGAGAAAGAGAGACGGAATGCTCGCCGGCTTCCGGAGGGTGCGCGAGGGTGACGTGGCGTCGCGGTGATGCCCTCTCCTCTCACGCAACAGTCGGCTATAATGCGGTAGCAGGTGTTCCCTTTCGCCCGTTCTGCTCCGTCGAGGCCCGCTCATTACATGGTGTCACAGCCAATGTCAATCCGAATTTGAGTGCGCTTTGGGTGCTACGGATGACAGACGCTGGCTTTTTAGCTCAATAGGTGATTTGAAGCTTTCGCATCATTCAGTGTGATTTTGTTGATGATGTTTTACACAAGGGCTTTCTCGATTGCTAAGTTGCTAAAGGACTAATAATTTGTTCATTAATATCCATCGGGATTAACGTACAACTTCTGCCGTAGTCTTTATACTTCGAAAGAAGGAAGATGGATCTGTCAAGGAGCAGTAAACGTCAAATAATGAAAATTCGGTCCTCCGGCACACTTTTTAGGTAGCAGTTCTGGCTTCGGTATTGTATTACAAAAAAAATGAAAAACTACGCTATTGGGGATTGGAAAGAGTGCATCTGCATATAGACCGGAAGTATTGCTAATTTGCTGCATCTAGATACTCAAAATAGGTCCAGAATAGTAGCAAGTAAGGGTTACTTTAGGACATACAGTTACATAAGTTGGGCACATGAGCATGTGCGTATAATCACTGCATGGTACTCTTGTAGGAGAATACGTATGCGCTGAGGTGGTATCCCGAGTAACTAGGATTTTAGAGAGTACTTTGGCCCCTTAGTGCCTTGCAAAATTTTGTCCCAAGCTATAGATTAATTACTTTTTTTCTGAACACGTAGTAATTATTGACTTGTATGTTTGTCTCTGGCGCAGTTTATTGAGTTGCCTTAATTTCTTTACAACTTTATGGTTATCTTTGTTAAGAAAGAAATGCATCGAATAATCTTACATACTAAACAGAGATAGTGCATAACAAAAAAAGAATATTGAATTCTATTTATAGAATAGGTATACAAATGGAAGGCACCTACAGAGTGGAAAAACAAGACGAACTCATCTGCGTGTTTCAATCGGCGCCACTCTTCCATTAGCTATGTATCATCAGCTACCCAAGCAAGAAATACAATAAAGGAAGATGGCATTTGCATATTTTATATTTATTAGGTTTCAAAAAAATGAATCTTTTTTAAGATATTGTTCTGCAAAAGGAGCATAATTCCGTGTGTCGTATTGGACGTACCCATAAATTTGACATCTCTAACAGAGCAAACTTTTGGTGCTCGCCGTGTTCTTGTTGACGTGTTCAAAGATATAGCCCAGCTCGCCGATGTCTGCTATTTCAAAACAGTTTTAAGGAAGTGATGTAAAGCCCGACTTCTACATGCTGTTTTCAAAATAATACTCCGAGCAAGACAATTCATTGCTTGAGCACACAAGCACGTCATGCAGATTCCGACTTCTGAATTAAATGATTACCATTTCGAACATTTGGATTAACAGTGTTGTTATTGTTGTTTAGCTAGATTCGGTAGCTGTACGAAAGACAGAGACTTTCGACAGGACATACTACCATGCACATTGCCAAAGGCTGCTACGCGAGCAAAGCTTTTCAGTAAATGCTGGAATGTTCGACTTCTGCAAACTAATTTGATTGTGTAGTTAGAAGTGCGCAACTCGTTGCTTTAAACTCATTAACAAGCTGTGTAGCTTCCTACATCCTAAGAAAATGAATCTCAACTTTAACATGTCAATGACATTAGTATTTTAACTGTTGCTAATCTTCTCTCACGGTTGGATGGCTGCTAAATACGAACGTTTCGACCACCCATTATTGCCCTGCTTTCAAGTATTATTTGTCATTGTCTTCAATAATGGTCTGGTGAGAACTAAGAGTTGTTTGCTTTGTTCGAATTTCCCATCCTTGTTCATAGTTTTGTAAGTTGCTGAAGAGTTGAATCAGAAACCTTAACGTGAATGAACAAAAGTCCGTGCAAGCACAATTCGTCAAAGTACTAAAAAATACAGATAGACGCTCCACGAAGCGGCAGGCTCTTTCAGTGCTTGCATTTTCCCAGTATTTCGATAGTAAAGTCGTTATACTCCCTGGCCATTTGATTGTGCAAACAAGTTAGTTACTTGGGTGCAATGATTTATATATGTAATGTTTCCAAAGTATGAAAGGCCCGTTTATCATGCCATGGCAAGCGTTTCTTTCACAGCTGATTTCATAAAAAGGCACAGATATTTTCCACTGCTATGCAAGCAAAGTTTTTCAACAAATGCTGGAAAGTTCGACTTCTGCAAACTAATTTCATTCTGTAGTTAAAAGAGTGCAACTCGTTGCTTTAAACTCGTGCTCGTTAAACTCGCTGCTCGTACTGCTCCTCAGTGGGCTCGGCAATGCAATAGCAATGGGCTTCGCTCTAACTCATCGCCTTTTGGCCGTGCAGGTAACGAATTGCTTTCCTTTATATGCCCCCCGTACTCGCTATCCTGCGATCTTAGCGTTGCCGAGCCCACGGTTTTGTTTATCTATTGCACATGATTGTGCCGAGGTTGTTCTATCGCTGTTAGTTCTGGCGGCCTATGTTGAACTAAACACAGGGCCTACTCTTCGTTCCACATCCAGTCAAACAGTCGGTAATGAAACAGTTGTTGAAATAATGACCGCGCTCAAAGAACTGAAGTCAGGACAGTCATCGTTACTCAAGAAAATAAAACATATCCACGCCAAGTTGTCGCAAGATAACAAAGCATTTGAAGAAATTCGGAACCGCCTCCTGAAAATTGAGCAGGATTGTTCGTCTGTTCCCGCCCTGAAAGAAAAGTAAGATGATGTCGAAGCTATCGCGAACGAAAACGCAGGTAAGCTTTCACAATTTTCGTCAAGAATGTATGCCTACGAAGATAATGCCGACAGATTAAACCTTATATTTTACGGCATAACCGACAACCCGGAAGAAACTCGGAACAAAGCCAGGGGTTTGGTGATTGAACTGTGCATAACGAAGCTCAACGTTGATTCGCAGCCATTTGACATTGAACGCGCACACAGGATTGGCTCTTTTGATGTAAACAAAACAAGACCTATAATTGCCAAGTTCGCGCACTTCAAAGTTAAAGAGCGCGTTCTGGCAAACTCGCGTAAATTGAAAGATGCTGATTTCAGTGTATCACCAGACTATTCAACAAATACTCGGCTCGCCCGCAAGAAAACTTGTTGCCTTTGCAAAACCTCAAGGCAAACATTATAAGCTTCGTCACAACAGGTTACTAATGCATAGCACCACCTATGTACATGATCCTTCTACAGACAAGGTAATCCAACGACCATCATAGATAAAAGGTGATCCTGGTGAACGAAAAAGAATATGCCTTCTTTCGATTTTATATACCAACATTAGAAGCATTCTGCCAAAGTTCTACTCGGTTTCCAAACTTATTTCCACCACAGATAGCAACGTTCTCATTCTAAAGGAAACTTGGTTAAACACAACCATTGACAACACCGAAATTCAGATTGCCTTAAAGAGAAACTGAAGAGTCTGTCGAATTCAATAAGACGCTCGTATACGGATGCGGGAACCTTATAAACCATGCAGGTAAAATTTTTGGGGGGATTTTTCACTTAGGAGCGACGTAATCGTCGGTTAAAATTGCGCTGTCGCTCCGCCCCCCGTCGAGCGCCGCGCCCTGCTGCTGACGCTGACGATGCGGGTGGAGACCGGAAACCGCGTCGTAGTGACGTCAGCACTGGTGTTTCGTTGCTTCGCAGTCTCTATGACCGCGTGCCTGACCGTGCTCGTTTCTGCGTGCTCGTTTCTGCATGCGTGCCATCATAATCTTCGCCCGACCCTGCATTCCTTTGTTTGTGTGTATGTAGAGTGGTAGTAGACGTGCGCAGCATCAATTGAAGTGGTGGGCCGATCATGCCGGCGTTCTGTGTAGCCTACGGTTGCACGAACAGCGGCCGCCGAGGACGTTCCGATGTTCTATTACTTCCCATAAGAAGCTTTCAGCTAAATGGGAGGCTGCTGTGAATCGAAAGAATTTAAAGCGCTCAAGAACATCAGTGCTGTGCTCTAACCACTTCCGTGACGACAATTACTACCAGAGATTACCAATAATGCTTGAATGAGTGAGAGTACGACTTGCTGCTAGAAGGCTTTCTAATCGCCGTGCGATAAGGTCGGGGCGAAGAACACACAAAGACGAGACGGGTGCGGGCGGACGGATGGTAACTGGTCTTCGAAGACTTTATGTATACATGAACTCGTCCAAACCTGAATTTTGCTTTACTGCTACCTCATTCATGTTAGCATGCTGAACGGAAGGTGCATGTTTATCTCCAACCCTTGACGCAGGTTTCGTCGCAAACCACCGTTAATTTTCTATTCGCACGTGTGTTGTGAAACAGCCTAAATGCAGCTACCATAACGCAGTGCAAGTGTAAATTTTGCATGGGTTTGAAAGCCGGCGTACGCCAGGACGCTGCGCTCCCCCTTTCGCACAGAGAGAAACCAGCCGTCTCACGTAGCCGATGTAATGCGCCGCCTTTACGGCTCCGGCTATGAGCAGCGTGCGGATGATGCACTGATGAAAGTCACTACACGTGCTACGAGAGCCGGAAAACGTTTCCCGCATCTAAACCGTCTGTGTAGATTGCCGACAAATGCCGACGATCGCTGCCCCACTTACGTACCTCGAGGAGGCATGCAGAAACATAATAGTACAGTTGTTTGACCCTGAAACGAACTCACTGTATCGCTGAATGCAGCTTTGCAAAAAACATTCTCACCAAAGAACATTTCTAACACGAGGAGAGGCTAACACTTCGTTTTCGTGCGCGTCGAAAGCACTGCTTGCTACCAGCATCTTTTGCTTCTTCGAGACGCTGGCTCACCGCAATCGGCTCGTACATGTAGGGAGCAGCGCCAAGCTCCCCAGAGAAACGCAAGCTATTGAAATTTACCATTACCATCTCAGCAAAACAACTGCGCCAAACCACCTTGCACCGTGCTTCATGTGTAGCCGCAGCGGCCGGTCCGGACGAACACCATTGTTGGCATCACGAGACGCCCGACCAATCACAGCGGGAACGAAGCGCGCGAGCTGCCCCAGTCTGCTGCTGCACTTTTCGTCAAAATAAAATATGTTTGCGCTTTTTTTGCTCAATTTCGATGCGCTATTTGAATTCGGAGGGTTGAAAACCATTACGTACAGCTCTTCACTCATTTTTTTCTGGAAAATCCTTCAGCTTCCCTTTAACCGACTTCAATATCTTCCGTTGCGATCGCGATGTGAGGCGAGCAGGAGGAGTGTTAATAGCCACTAACCGCAAACTTCACTGTTTCAAAATCGATATCTCCTCTCCATTGGAAGTACTGCTTGGGTGCACTAAAAATTCTCAGCCACCTTTAATATTAGGATCTGGTTACCGTCCTCCTGATGCCGATTCAAGCTTTGTTGCATGCTTCCATCAGGCACTTTGCACTCTGGCACATTCTTTTCCTAACGCCTCAATCATTCTGTTCGGTGATTTCAACTTTCCAACAATAGCATGGTCTGACATAGCACTAACGTTAGCGAAGCACAACGCAGAAAGTGAATTTCTTGACACGTGTCTTATGTTTGGCTTATCTCAGTTTATCTCCGACCCAACCAGACATATAAATAAGTTGTCCAGCTTGCTCGACCTCTTGTTTGCCGCTCATCCTGACAACATTTCTGAGCTAGCATTTTTGCCAGGGCTTAGCGATCATGCTGTAATTCACGCTACTTATCAATTTCATATACCTTATCCCCCTAAAATAAGAAAGATCATAACGCGCTACGACAGAGGTGATTATGTCTTGTTCAATGAAAAGTTAACTCAGTTTAGTTACTCCTTTCTTGAAACGTTTACTTGTTCCATTGAAGACAACTGGTTCACCTTCAAATACAAAATGCAGGAACTAAAGAAAGCCCATATTCCTACCATCACGGTAACTTAACTGCCCTCATCCCCTTGGTTTATTAACTCATTAAAACACTTGAACAATAAAAAGAAAACACTCTCTCGTATCGCCAAGCAATCTAAGATACCACGCGCATGGGAAAAGTACTGCTGCGTTGACAAAATGTTTCAGTCACAATCTAACAAAACTAAGCGATCATTTTTTTCAGCCTCACTTCCTGATATGCTACGTAATAACCCTCGTCAATTCTGGAAGGTTGTCAATGCATGCCCAAAGAAGTCGATAAATATACTTGACCAAAGTGACTACCCTATCCCTCATACTGAACTTTGCGACAACAGTTAATTCAGCATTCTGTTCAGATTTAAAAAAAAAAAGAATCTGAACGCAATCTTCCTTACTTTCCTAACCGTCATTATCCTCTCATGCCATGCCATCACGTTTCCACCTGATGGCATTCGCAGTCTAATAGAAACATTGAAGCTAACTTCATCGGCTGGTATTGACGAAATTGCCACGAAAGTGCTTAAACATACAAAAAATGTCATTAGTGCCATCTTGTCACACATTTTTCAACAGTCTCTCTCGTCTGAAGTGGTGCCGCAGGACTGGAAGACAGGTAAGATCATTCCAAACCCCGAAAAAGCTACTTAAACATCATGTCTTGACTACAGGCCAATTTCCATTACCGGTGTTTGTTCGAAACTGACGGAGCATGCCATCTTTTCCTACATCATGAGATTTACAATTTCTAACAACGTTTTTCATCACAGTCAGCACGGATTCCTTAAGAATTTATCTTGCGACACTCGCACTTTTTATAAATGACATCAGTTCCCAGTTAGACCTTAATTTACCTGTAGACTCATTGCTTTTAGACTTCTAAAAAGGTTTTGATAAGCTACTCCACAATCTCTTCTTGAAACTTTCAGTCCTGGATCTCAATCCCCTAATTTGTAATTGGTTGCGCAGTTTTCATACCGGCCGCCAACAGTTCGTTTTTGTAAATAACTTTTTGTCTCATTGGTCTCCTGCGCTTTCTAGGGTTGCTAAAGGTTCTGTTCTTGGCCCCCTTCTCGTCTTAATCTACATTAATGATCTTCTTAATAATATATCTTCGAACATACGACTATTAGCGGACAACTGTGTTATTTACCGACCCATGAGTAATATATCGGCTATCCTTGACCTACAGCGTGACTTACAAACAGTTGCAAAATGGTGTAAGACATGGTTATTAATTGTAAATAAAACCTCATTATACTCTTTCCATCGCCGCCATTCTTATGTAGCACCCTCATATCTCTTAGGTAACTCAATAATATCATCTGTGACATGTTTTAAATATCCAGGGCTTATTTTAACGCAAGATCTTTCATGGTCCTCTCACATCACTAAAGTAACTAAAGAGGCTAACCACTCCTTAGGTTTTCTCCGGTGAAATTTGAAATTTGCCCCTCCTTCGGTAAATCTGCCTACAAATCTGGGACCCTCATCATACAAATTTTTCTAACATGCTTGAATCTGTCCAAAACCGCGCAGCCCGATTTATCTTCCATGACTATTCTTCATATACTAGTGTCACAGCGCTAAAATCTAATGCGAATCTTCCTAGTCTAGAAACGAGACGTCAAGTGTCCAGGCTCATTCTATATCACAAGTTTTATCCTGCCCCGATTGGTGACAGCGTCATATCGCCCACTCACCACCATTCATTCCGGACTAATTATTTAAAGTCAGTATAAACCCCGCCTGCGCCCGCATCATCCCATCTGTATTCGTTTTTTCCACGTACAGCGAGAGACTAGAATGATCGGCCTGAAGAAGCAGCAGACCACTCCAGTGTGACTGAGGTCAAGTAAAGCTCTTGCTTGGGCTAGTTGGTTTATGCTTGAATGGGTAATAGCAAGGCGCAAAAGACCAGGACTGAAGAAGGACCGAAGAAGGACACAAACAACAGGACCGGCGCCGGTCCTGTCGTTTCTGTCCTTCTTCAGTACTGAGTTCAAGACTGCCATAGAATACCTTCTTCTTTGAAGCTGCCCACACGTCATGTAAAACCCCTCTCCAGGGGCATTTGAGGAATAAATAAATAAATAGTCCCCCATTTACACGCTCACGCTAGTATATGGAAAAGGCATTGTGCGCTAGGAAAAAAAAATGCGCCGTTTCCATGTGAGTAATAACTTCTGCAATCATAACACAACGTATGAAGAGTTTTATAAGCGCGCCGTGATACTCGCTCAAGTGGGAAACATTGACCTTCTTACAAGATAAAGCACTATCATTATTAGCTTACACGAACTCGAGATTCGATTGCATTAAAATTGTTCTTTTTTCCCCTTCAATGTTGCCTAAATCCTACACTACGTAGGATAATTGTAATGGCTTGCGCCTCTGTCATTAGTCTTCATAACCTAAATAGGAGACCCCGCTTATTTAAAGCAATAAAAAACATTCAGGTAAATAACCCAAACAATGACTGCGAGCCCGGCTTTGTCATCGTTGAAATACGCAACAAATACGCATAGGTTAGTACTGGTTCATTGTTTGCCGGTGTGGCATTCACGAAAGCTCTTCTCTCCTGCTGAGTTCTGCAGTAGCAGTTCCTTAGAATTGCTCTGCGTACACTTCTCCGAGAACACGGCGCTCTTTGTTCGCAAATGCATTTTGACAATGGCAGTGTTGAGACAAAGCGGTTCTTAGTTGCAGGTAGTTTAACGATTACTGCGTTCATTCGGTCGATAACAAAGGCTTAATTGCAGCGTGACGAAAACGGACAAAGAACTTGAAAGAAAATTCGCTAATAGTTTACACCAGTACTATCATTAGGAAAATGAAACAAGCTGCGACGCACAAGCACCCCGCTCTCTGAGCACCTCGTATGTCTCCGTCTGAATGCGAAACCGCAAAACTGGGCTTTTAATCATACCTTTTTTGTAACATTCACGTAGTCATCGGCATGTCACCAAGAAGAATGTTCATGAAAAAAAAAGTCACATCTGCTTAACAGTGGCAGCAAGCTACAACAGTCTACAGCTTCGATTTGTTCAAATACAAATTATGCGAACTTATGCAAATAAGGTCCTGGCTATTCTTTATTTGATACAGTTCGGCTGCCTCATTGCCGAAACTTCTCTGTGGTATACTGGGCTTTAAGATAGTTTTGCTTGCCTTTAGTAGGCGGAAATAATTATCGACTGCCGCGAGAAACTATCCTATGAATGAAAATTTAATTGCGATTCGCATACTTAAACTCAAATTACAGGTTTTTTTTTCGTTGTATAGGTAGGAGACGTGACTGATAGTATTATTTAACCCAGCTTACTCTTAATTGCTGTAACGAAGAAGTAAAAATGCTACAGAATCGCATTTAGGAGAAGCTGATAACGCAGTGGCAGTTTAAGCGTTTCCTGTCTCAAGGCAAATTACTAAAGGCGGAAGTCAGTTTCCATGAAGCTGCCTCTATATTACGCATATTATTAAGGCGCCATAATTTTTGGTACACGTCGACATCGCGTGCATCACTTCGAGAGATCTTTAATGCAGCGGCACTGGCCCTCACAACGCCATCACTGAACCACGCATAGCTGAATAGGCGAGAATATCTGCAGAATCTGCAGATCTTATGTAAGGAGTGAATCTTTCATCTACCTGAAATGCTTTTGCGCATTTGCTGCGTTAATGAGCAGCAAGTTAGCTACCAAACTTTATGATACAGCTTTAGCATTCGAAATTATAAAGGTGAATGCAGTTAAAACAACCTTTGAAATCCTGGCTCGGCTGAAAGTAAATCCAGTTGTGTTGTGTTAATTTCTATGAATCTTAATATATTAACTTCTATTTAGCTTGGTCATGTTGGTGAACTTGAAACCAATTATTTCACTGTATACGTGAGCCAGGACAAAATGTAAAGCAACCTTCCGATCCGCAAAAAATGTGTTATGATCTGAGAGTGCTTAAAATGATCACTGAAGGATGTTTTCGCCCATGCGCTGCATAAAAACTATTTGTATAAAGAATACATTGTTTTATTTAGTACGAGAACAGAATACATATATTATTTTTCACTGGCGTTTTGAATATTGTAACTAAAGTTCAAGAAGACTTATCAATTTTTGAAGTGTTAGCGCGAACCATGGACTATCCAGTAATTCAGGTAGGCGGGAAAATCGTTAGATACAAACATAAATTGTCCAATAACTACCGACAAGAGCATGAAGTACCCTAAGGATGCTAACGCATTAAAAGCATCTGTACCCTTATTCCGAAATTCTGTAGTGCAATCAGGAATGCGTTGCTTTTGGCAACTGAAATGCGGCCATGAGCGCAAGCGTACCAGAAACCTACAAGACAGAGGTACCTTATTGGTGGTGCAGCCTCTGTATCCAAGCGCTTTGTTGCTAATTCCTTCAGGGATAAACCACTGCTCTTGTAAGCAAGTTACCGGCCAACCAGCAAAATGTTAAAGGTTTAGCAGGCATTCACTACGACCATCATACTAAAGCGTTCCGCAAGACAAGCATATGAATGTTTACCGTGAACACTTTTTGTCGACATTTCCCGGCACATTCGTATCAACCATGGCCTTGTAAGAAATGTAATTTTCATAACGTGGCCGATGCGAGTGTCTGACGAAGTGAGCATGTCTCTTGCAAGTTGCAGGGGCCCTTCGCAGTGAATGAAAGTACAGATTTCTTGGAGAAATGAACCACTTTCCCTGAACAATCAATTGATATTTTTATGCACATGAAAGCCATCAGAGCTAGTGAATAAGAAGAATAGCCTCGAAACTGCAAACAGGACAGAAACAAATGCCGACTTTATAAAATTAAAAAGAACACATAAAATTACAGTGAATCAAGAATGGGTAAAGGACAAAACCACATAAATACGTGAAGCTCAGTAAAACCAGTTAGGTTGTTCCCTGGTTAGACAGGAAGGGAGAAGAACGCATGAAAACGACTGTGAGTCACCAAGACAAGTACATTAAATTAATTTTATGGAGGGTGAAAACAGAAGAAATTATCATGATCAGACAAAACCTTCCAGACTGGCCTAAATTCCCCTCAGTTGGTATATGTCGGGCTGTGCCAACGCTTATATCGGTGCAAGGCATGAAAGAAAACAGTACGATCACCTCATCATGAAAGCTCGTCACATTGAAAGAAGAGGAAACATGCTTGCGTAACCTATTCGTTTGTAGCTTTGAAATACAAATGAAATAGTAATAACCAGCACACTGTCATTTCGTTTTCTGTTATATGGATGTGTCAATAACTAATTGTGGCAGGTGAACTGTTCTGGGTGCATTTACTAATTGTTATGTTGCTGTTCCAACGACGAGGCAGCGGCGGCGTATATTGTTTCTACGAGTGTCATTTAGTTGCGCAGTTGAAGATGGTGAAAAAAAAAATGCTGAGAGTTCTTTTTTACCGGGCTTATGCTGTAAAGAATGCGCAGAAAAAACATTTTGAGTTTTTCGAGCACAGCTACAAATAATTGCTGGTTCTGTTGTCGTACCATTCACATTCATCGTTGGTTTTATTATTGGTTTAGCACAATGGTTATGCGTCCGCCAAGTAGCCTTCTTCGATGGTAAAATATGTGCGCTTGATTTCTTTACGTGAAAGGCTAATCGTATCGCGGTTCAGGACAAAAGTATTGTTGAATTATTTTAAAAGAAAATTTCATTCAGAACCATATTTATTCTCACAACACGCCTGCCCATGCAATCATGCACGGGTGTGATTCGCTGAAATGTAGCAAGAAATTATTTTTGCAATGAAAAACATTATGTCTTAGAGAATTACTAGTGAGGAGCGTATGAAGTACCAAACGTCAAACAATATTTGCGAAAGTATAACTTTGAAAGCTTACCCTTCTAGATATTATTTACTCGGTTCCCTCACTTCTTTCCTGTATTATGTGAATGGATAATACACCTTACGAACTGCTAACCTATTTATATCATCTTCACCATAAGTGACAAGTAGCATTATGTTGTATTTACCGCGCAGAAACCTGAAGGAATTTCCTTTGAGATTTGTAGATTCTTTCACTGCACAAAGTGAAACTCATGGTAGCAGCAACCAAAAAATACGCGTGGTGTTTAAAGTTGATTGCATGAAACGTAGTTTTGTTAAGAACACTTTTGTATTGGTATAAAATCTTTTGAGGCCGTAGGGCACATGATTGAGTACATATAACAAAAAGGTCTGATAGTTCGAGGCCTCTGTGCATTTATAACTTCGTCAGCCTAATCCCAGCCACGTCACCTGCTCTTGCGAGTGTGCTTATCCACTAGTAGATAAAGCGGCCTAAGAAAGTTGCCTGTATTATTTAACCACTATATTTTTGGAGGTACTTGGCATCATTTTTACAGATGGTAAGTTTCAGTGAAACTTTTGATACACTACAGATTTTTCAAAAAAGTACATATATTTGTGCTGCCCTAGAAGATAACGTAGAATCCGAACACCCATGTATCTATGTAAAGAAGTCATGAAAAGTATAATTTGATGAAGATATAAAGAACAGCGCCGTATCGTCATCACACTTTGCCTGTTTCAGCATTGGGTGCTTCATAGTCAGAATAGAAAACACAGTACGTTCAATAAATTATTCGTAAATTTTTTGCCGCAAAAAACATTGTTTTAGTTTTATCAGTTGCAAGCAAAACATGCAGTCAAAATTAACACACAATCATTAAAAAATACTAAACTTCTGAGGCATTTACAGCCACAGCCTGTGCGCAGCTTTTAAGTTGAGAAACTGATCATGATCTCAGCTTACAATGCGTGCCGGTCAAGTTCCACAAAAACTCTCCAATATAGTTCATCATAACGACTTCGCAAAGATAATGCTTTCATGCTTTGTACTATGCTGCTGAAGGGGAAACAAGTAGAATCGTGACGGTTGTCGGATCGCCCGAATTATGCGTTCTCAAATTCAGAGCACAGGCTCACAAAAAGCTGAAAATGAAAGAAGAATCAGCCTGTCTGAAATAAAGAAATATAGAAAGAACATAACAACGATGTTTCGTAAGTCGGTGGAAAGCTTTTCATTGGTCTGGACAAGGCGAATAAATGAAAATCGCAAAGCCATTGTGAATCTCAGGTGTATTATGCAGCGTCGAAAGCCCGGAAGTGTACGTTGAGGAGAAAAAAAAACTAAATTATTCTCTTGTGAACGCATTACTGCTTTCTTTTCGACTTCGCATAGAAATATTTTAAGATTTATTAATTAACTACATTACTTGGTTCCACTTACACGGAACCAACATTTGCGCCAGTTAGAACGACGTCCAAAAATAAATTCATCGATGAGAAAAAGACGCACCAAAAACGTGGCCGTTTCAAAACGAGAGGATCCCTTGCTTTGCGGCAGATGGCGCGCGGAGTCTACGAGGGAAGGAACATTGTGAAAATTTTGTTCTATACACGTGGTAGTCTGTAGGATCATCTTGACTGCAGGCGGGCCGCCTTATTCTTGAGAATCCCATTTTGGTGTTAGCAGCAACGCTACGGCTGTTCCCTTTATTTTAAAAAATACAACGATGTGATAAGCAAAATGCTTTCTCGCTTTGACTTGGCGAAGGAAACTTGGTTTGAGCAACACTCCTATTATTGGTCAGTCACACAGAAAATTCGTGCGTTTGAAATTTCCGCAACGTTACCAAACTTCTGCAGATGTGGCTAACTATATACATTAATTTACGCACCCTTTCTGGCATCGAGGCCAAGCTTCGTTTATATTTTATTTCACACAATATTCAGCTTCTTTTCGCTCCGTGCCAAAAATGAGGGCTGTACGCGTCGGGTGCTTGATGGACGCTATCAGTCGTTGATGCTATTTTCAGAAACATACTCACCGTAAGAAGCTTTAGGCAAACGCCCTGCATAGAAAGCCAATATGACTAATAAAAAATATAAGGTGCATAGAAACAAGTAAAATCACAACTGGCAGCGTTCCGTTTTGGAATTGCTCAATAATAGTATCATAACAATTTTACAACTTCCACATTAATAAACTGTATTTGTTGATGCACATTTGCGGTATTGTTTTTATATGAAGTGTGAATTAGCAGAGAAGGACATGGGACACATCCCATGTATGACTTGTTTCGGTGTATGCGAGCTGTGTGTTTTGCTACGATTGATATGAAGATATGGTTTTCATATTCAGTAGGGTTGTGTTTGTGGTGGGCCAACTATGAGGATCCTCTATTCATGTGTTAGAGGACATTGTTATCTCTTCAACCATGGCACTGCTTTATTTGTTTTCTTTCTTGGTAATTTTAGTTTCAAGCGCCAGCATTTATTTCGTGCGACATTAACATGTTTGAGATCAGAGTAATCTGTTCTGCCTACAAGCGTACACCTCTGTTTAGCAGAGCTAAAGATATAGTAAGATATTGACAGTCTCACGATATTAACCATTCAGGTGGAACTAAAGTAAGTCCACCAATGCCTGCCTAACGCTGCGTTAAGGACACAGACATCACAAAAGAAAGCTTAAGAGAATACTGTTTAGAACCATGCTTGGGGGTGCATACCTGTTATAAAGTTCTCGTGTACTACAGCACTATTGATTTCGCCCTTAATTTCCAGCGTGGCAAAAAGATATAGGGCTCTTTTTATACCTTAGATAAATGTTGCATGAATGATTGCGGAAGTTGCTTAACGAAGAAAACAAACTTGTCTTACAGCTTGCCGCAGCGCATTGTCCGAGAAACACTCATGTTACGGCTGTTCTCTACGGGAAACGGGAAGCAATCGAAACGCTCATTGGAAGGTGCCCAACTATGCACATGGCTTATATACAGGAGATACCCACTTTCCTTTGAATTATTAGATTTAAATGCTAAGCTATTCGCCACCGTCACAGTTCATTAAAATTGCGTTTCATTTAAAAGCAAGAAAACTGAATTCGTTTTCTTGATGGTATGTTATCAAAGATGGCGTTGTTTCAGCACCCTAAATTCTCGCCCTGTACAGAGAAACGACAACCCACATTACATATGCTAATGTAAATGACAATTGATGACATGCCACTCAACTTGAGCTGCCAAAAACAAACTGTTGCCGAGTTTGGGATATCTGAGGGCTTTGTTTTCGCTAACGTGAATGCTGTTCATTGGTTCCCATGCGCTGCTGAATGAAAATGCGTCACTTGGAACGAACCGTGCTACAAATATAAAAGCTCAGTGATTAAAGAAAAGCACGGCCTGGAACCCATTGCCTCGAAGGCGTGCTTCTAACCACGCCCTGTGAGGCTGTTTATTTTTCCCAATGCATATTCAAGTAGAAAACATAAAACATGGATTATATAAGAAGAACTGCTCAGTAAGTTTTTTTAGAATAGGAGAGTCTGTTGGCAACAAGGTTAGGAACACGCATACGTATAAGTAGGGAGAAGATCTTTTGTGAAATTCGATTGCGTTATTTCTAGGGGAAACTGATGGGAAGACTAAAAGTGTGATCTCATGTTTATGTGTTGTTCCACTCCAAAGAGTGATGGAGCTGTGAACCTGCAGTGTAGCAGTTAAGCCCACCAGAATTGTGTTTGCGAGCGCTGTTTACACTCTGCTTACGCTCTCGTTGCCCCCCGAGATAATTTGTAGCGTTCGAAGGAAAATTTGGAACCAAATCAAAAGGCCGCTTCAGTAAAACTTCTCTGAATATGCATGGATACTATGAACAAGGGCACGAACATGCGTCCCCTTAGAGTGTTCCCGCGAGAGAAAATATTTAAAACCTCTCAGATGTCGTATTTGATCAGATGTGTAAAATAAAACTTCTAGATGCGCTTCAAGAAAATTGAAGCGTGGTAGCTTGTGTAGAATAATCACGCCATTTTGACTTTCAAACTAAGCAAGTTGTATTTGTCTCTCCCTTCACTTGCTTCTTTCTATCCTTATTTAGGTCAGCCACGCACATATATATGCAACTACTGTTATTCGTAAATGACTCAGACGTGGAAAACATCCAGATGCGATATCAGGATTTCATAGTTGCACGCCTGAGAAAAATAATATACAGCGCAGTGTATCTTCTCGAAGTACGTGCCTTGCATCTATATTTGCTATAAGTGTCAATATTTATTTGGGAAGGCTATAAATTTGAAACATTACCAAGTGATGCAATCCAGACATTCCTGAATATAATATTTATCCCTTCTTTTCTTAAAGAACGTGAAAGCTTGTGGCCATCTTTTTAAGCCTTCAATAGCATTCTCCCTCTTGTATCCTTACGAGGTTCTTCCTCTGTCGTATGCCACCTTAACGGGCGCACTGCACTCGGCGGTGTAACTTTTTTTGAGTACCCGTTAATACCGCAAAGTGCGGTCACTGCCTTGTTTCAAAATGACCTCTTGCGCAAGTGCGTAAAAAAACTTCTAAAATAATATATATATATATATATATGTAAAGAACAACTTTCTAACCTTCGTGTTTTCAAATATGTTATATGTCACAGATAAGCTCACCATGTGTGCTGAAGAAAGAAGACGAAGGAGAAGAGGTTCATAATAAAGATAGTATAGCGCCTGAACCTATGCCTGAGGCTAAACTTCAGAATATAGCGCGCGCATATATTAAGGTCTTGAATAGAAGTTTCTGAATATCCAACCGAGCACTGCATTTTTAGCAACCTAAAATACAGCAACTGCGGCTGAGTGTCGCGATTTAGTAGAGCCGCAGGTGAAAGTTAGGTTCAGATAGGTTTAGTAACCTGAAAGATATTTCTCCATACCCACCTTTTACAGGCTGATAAAATGGAAGGAAGAAATATTGCCCCACACGTGTTCTACTGTTGCATGTGGATAGATGAGCCTTAATTATATTGAAATAAGACGACTGTCGCAGATCTTAAGCTTCTCGTATAAAGAAAAAGGTGACCCAGTACTGATAATTAGGCATAAATAGACAGGAATTCCAGTGAATAACGTACATTTCCTGTTTTTGTCTTTTATGCGCGGAGCCAGCGAACGCCTAAAATTTGCGACATGTGGTCAAAACGTATTTTGAGCCGAAATCTATAAATCCCTACTCTATTCATAGGGAAAGGAAACATATAATAATAAACCACACAGGTTTGAATGAGATGGTGATATGATGCCTCGAAGACTCGCCAGAAATAATATTTGCCCTCTGCTCCTAGAACAAGGCCTGATTTAAAAGCTACTGCTACTATCAATGCTGCTCACTAACATGTGCAACATTGCGAACGTAACTAATGTCGCCTACTCAGCGCATGATCGTGGGTGCGCTGCGTACCAGTCGAAAACGCTGCCAAGCCGCTTGAGCCGATGCTTCAAACATTCCCCATAAACACCGCCTGGTATGAACCTTTTCTTATGTCAAGCTTCCATGTATACTTTCTTTACGAATGAGGTGGCCTGTGCTTTTGGGAAATGCAGGATGTTCTCAAGTATGATAACTGGTACGATTATAGTGATTTTTGGTGGGTTGCGTTTCTGAGCGTCGATGTCCCGGCTCGGCGTGATTCAGCCTTGGGATGCTCGCTGAGCCGCCTGGGCCACACGGACGGTTATTCGACTTGGAACTGACGCGCCTTGACGAGTTTGCGCAAGCTCTCAATGATAATTACACCGCTGTTTCTCAGACTCATGTGAGAGTTGTTGTTTGGAAGAACCGTCACTCAGTACGACTGAACGAGCAGTGTTATGGGGTGCGGAAATGCCTCAAATTATAGGTTTGGCGTAAGAACATAGGTGCTCCGAGTGCACTGGTAGACGAATAACAATAATTTACGACGCCCGATTGAGGAAGAAGCCTTCGAAGGCCGACGGAGGAGAAACATTTCAACATCAGCCTGATATATAAAGAAAAATAAAAAATGGCTATACCTTATTAAATGTTTAAAGAGCGCTTGCCGCAAAGCTGTTGTCAATGCCAATTACCAGCTGTCACTTTCATCAAGAAACCAACGCGGACAGTTTTAGGGAGGCATTCATCATGAGAGTTGCCTAATTTAATTTGACGTTTAATTCTATGAGTCGTTTTGATACAACGGAATCATTGTGGTGGACACGTTGAGCTCAATGTTTAGATGTTAGTGCAAAAAAAACAAACAAATATTTGCATTTGTCTCTTACTATTTTATACTATGCGGCTGCCATTTTTTCTTTATTTTCCTCTATCGAGAGAGTGTCGATGCATTCTTAATACAAGGCGCGCATCAAGCATGACAGCCGCTGTGATTGCGTTCACCAGAGCTCATATTTTAAACGCTGAGTGCCTGAGAACCTGAAACAGATGATCTCAGGTCCGGTAAGAACTCCCCAGATTTATCGTATTCGCTCCCGGTGGTCCATGTAAGTGAAACTGCTATGAATATATATATAGCATGCACACCACGCTAGCGGCGCTAACATCATACGCTAAGCTCGGACATTTCGAAGTGCTTTGGAGCGGGAAAGCCTTCTTAACCACCGGCGCCTTTAGCGAGCGAAGTGTGTTCTCGACAACTGCAGTGACATAAGTGTAAAAATTTGCAAAATAAATGGGTGCTGCATCGCGCAACACAGTGTGTACACACACACACGCACACACGCACACACACACACACACACACACACACACACACACACACACACACACACACACACACACACACACACACGCACACACATAGGGAAGAATTCGATTCCGCTGCTACGTCAGTAAGTGAGCAATTTAAACTTTATGGGGGAGGATTAAAGTTTACCAAGGAATTTCCTCAGCGACGCGTAATTCAGTTTCTTGACATTTCCTTGATCTTCGAACAAAATCATGTTTGTTGGCAGTACTCCCCAAGATCTTCGAAACCGTTGCTAAACTTTCAATCCAAGCATTTTAAATTAGTAAAAAATGGAATTGCCATGTCGTGCCTTAAGTCTTCCCTCAGCAGATCCTGCATGCACAAAATGAGTGCCAGTTTTAATGCGCAAGTCCTGCGCCTATTAGAAGCAGGTTATCCTAGTGTAGCGGTGGGCACTGGCTGAGCGCCTAAAGAAGTCGGTTTCGAGAGGGACGGACGTGATTACAGAAAGCAGTAATAGCAAAAAAAAAGAGTAGTGGCTATTCCGTATATTCATTCAGTGTCGCACAGGCTTAAAAAAGTTGCTAGTAGATAGGACGTTAATGTTGCTTTCACTGCTCCCAATAAGCTAAGTAAGATATGCGCTGCTGTACAGAATAAAAAGGAGCGGGTAAAAGGCAAAAAAACGAACAAATATTTATCCAGTAAAGCACAATAAGAACAACAGTTTTACTGACTGTCGTATGGGTGTGGTGTATAAAATTCCCCTTAGCTGTGGCCAGTTCTACGTAGGGCAAACGGGACGGTGTGTCAATCAGAGGCTAATGGAACATAAAAGGTCGTTAACTGGTGGATCGCCTTCTAATCTTTCACTACATTGCCGAGATTGTAACTGCACGTCAGAGTCAGATGAATGCGCGGTATTGTACCGGCATAAGAATGAAGATACGCGTCTTGTGGTGGAGGCATGGCATATCTATAATGGTGGAAGTGCGTGCGTGAGCCAGCCTTCAATTACTTTACATAAGGAAGAGATTAGGTGCCTTAACAGTTATCTCTCACGTAGACCAGCACGTGTCCCCGATTGACACGTGGTGTTACCATTCCTGAGCATGCGCAGATGAGTTTTGAGTCTTCTTTCTTTTTTCGCCTCAGTGCTCCCTTCAGTTGATAGTCGGCGTTCGTGTTGTCCACATCTCTACTCTTGTGTGCTGTCTGCACGCCTCACTTCTATTTTGCATAATGAATAATTACCAACTAGCTCAGCTTTCTGTCGTTCTAAACACACACACACACACACACACACATATATATATATATATATATATATATATATATATATATATATATATATATATATATATATATATATATATCGCAGTCGTAACTAGTAACTCTGCTTTTGTACCCTGCTTCACTCTTCACTAGAACGGGGGGACGTTAATTGCACTTAAAAGGAGGCACAGTGTAGCCCTTTACGCTTCCGACAAATATCATATTGCGGCCTAAGCAGTGTTAATAAGAAAGCTTCAGTAAGGTTAATGAAAACCCGCTTATACTTCGGTACGTTGCAAAACGTAAGTAATGCACTGTGATTGCACTGTAATGCACTGTGATAATGTACTGTGATCAGTGATGACAAACTCACACATAAGCAAACAAAGAAAAAAAAGCAGCGCAAAAATTTTTGTAATGCCAGAATATACTTTCTTGGCTTTTGCCACGTAACTTCCTCTATGCAGATAACCATCTCACCGATTATAAATTACGAACCAACGCCTCATTTTGTTCCCTTCCTCTTCATGTTCATTGCATTTTTCTTAACAATGTGAGGAGGGCAACCCAGAATACACTGAGCACAAACGTACGCTGCATTTCCATGCTCTCTACAAACACCTAACCTTTTGTTCAGGGTGATATTTGCATAATTTTGTATTACCAGTATTGTATTCTAATAATTTTCATAGATGCCAATTCTTAAATAATCTTACAGTGCACTTTTCAAAATTGTCATTCGTATCGTTGGCAGTTCTGCCTGCTTACTGCACAGGTAAGCACAAACCACGAGCAGGTGAAAAACTGTGTCCAAATAAACAATTCACTCCGCAGTAAATCGGCCTGGTGTTTCTTAAAGCGGATACAACTAACACGGTGGTACAGCGAATAGAAGTAAAGAAAAAGAGGAAGGCGGATCTCTGCGTGAGAATCGCAAAATTTCTGACTACTAAAATTATAGACAGAAAAGGTTCTGTCGCAATTTTTTCACAAGACAGAAACGTTGCCAGAAATATTACTGTGCACTATATATACATCTGCGCTACTTTTATCACTGAACAAAATGAGGGATTGGTGTTTTTGTCATCTCTTACGGTTTTATTAGTTTTAAGTTATCGGGTGGTGTGATAAGAAAAAAAGAAAAACACGGTTAGCAGCTTGGTGCCCTGAGACCAAAAGCAAGATACTGGAGCCATATTACTTATTACGGTACACGGGCATAGAAGCTTAGCCAAGGAGAAGGAGCTTTCAATTTGCGCCTCTGCAGAATATACTTAAATCTTTTGTTATCTTTCCAGGTAGACAAGAATGGGGGCGGGGTGCCCTTCTTAGCACTGAGCAAATAGCTTTCGCAAACTTGAAGCTCTTTTTGCCGCGCTTTCCTGGTGCTCCTTTAGGTTGACTGCACAGCGCGCTTAGCTACCATCCAACAGTCCTTTATTTCCTACCAGATCACACTTCTGTGCGACTGCTGAGGCAAGTCGTCTACCTGCGAAATGGGGTTGAATATTTCAACTTTATTATTTAAATTCAGTAGCAGACTTAGGGGGCAGGTAGATTTTCGAAAGCCTACGAATGCTCCAAGACATCCACTATATATTATTGAAGGTGCTGTTTGTTTTAGTGTGTGATGCTATGATTCTAGTATTTCAGTTCAAGTGCGCGCTTATAGGTTTTTTTTTTTTTTTGAAAGACCAACTTTGCTGGGAATCGCTTATTGAGGCCATGCGCAGTGGACCTTGTCCGCTCGAAACGCCGAGTCAGATTGTCGTCGAAAATTTGTTGAAATAGACACTTGTGCACGCATCTATAGATAACGGAAGAATGTTAGGCGTGTCAAGGGTGGGGACAGAGAGAGGAAGTTGTGGGACAATCAGGTGCGGCGTTGTAAATTAGTCCACTCCGGTAATTACGCTTGGTAGCTCAGGTGGCATTCGTTGAGAACTGCCGAGTGTACGAAATGCGAAACTTAGTAGAAGTAAAGTTTGTCTTGAGAAGAACATGCAGATTAAACGTAAAATTCGAAGGCTGTTTTGGAACCCCACAGGAAATACTTCGTTCGAATTAGACTGCTTCCGAATACTTGCTGAGGTTGAAGAAAGTTACTGCGTGTGGACAGCTAGGGGTATTAAAGCCATGCTAAGCCGACATAATATATTCACTGAAGGAAGGAGATGTAGCGATTTAAAAGCTTTTGGGAGCATTAGTGGCAGCCAGAGTTTTTTTTTTTGTATTACACTAGCTTTCTTCGGGACGCGGAAAGGAACGTGCATTAAAGAGGAAGTTAACTGTTGCTCCATAGAATGTAGCTTAATACGCTCATTGGAAGTTGCGACTTATAACTTTAATACTTGCAAGTGCGATTGCTCAATTTTTGAATAATTAGACATTTAGAAAACTAGACAGGCTGAAAAAATAGTGTGGAATGCTCCACAGAACGGCTGACGGTCGACGCGCCTTGAGTCGCGTGCTACTGTAACGAACCAGCGTTAGTTTAAACCGAAGCTTAGGATAACTGGGACAACCTCAACGGGTTCCGAAAGTTAATTAGACCGTGGTAACTCTGAGCCACCAAGGAGCGGAGGCAGAGCTTAAGGTGGGCAAAAATCTCATATGACTTAGAAACCCTTGTTTCTTAGTGAAGCTCTCTAAGGCTATATCAAACAGTGAGCTGGACGCCGTGGTCCCTAAGACTCAAACTCTACTTTGCTGGAAGTTTGGTTGGAATTCGGCAACGTCTCGCGAGTCTCTAAAATTTTTTTAGTTCATCTCTTTCAGGTAAAAAAAGGGTTCATTGGGGCCATGCGTCTGAAGAAAAACAAATAGATATTTCTCAATATAAACGCACGTTAAATAAACCAGCACAAATTCAGCACTACTCGATCTTTGTAGGCACCGCGACCAGTAAAGTCCTACGTCAAGTGCTTGCAGAGGCCCACACAGCCTAATATGGCAAACAACAGGTCGCACATTTTCAGATATAGGATGTTCCTACGTACAGTCAGAAATTTTGTTAGAGCTGTTTCTTTTTGTCGAAGTGGAGATGGTGATTTGCGGACACAATCTCACATTTGGCAGGAACAGGAAGTGGATGCTCCATGTTTCCAGATATGTGCAAACAATTCAAAAGAAAGTAAAAGCTTTGGAGTATTAGAGCCGCCAACTAAGTCACCGTTAAGGTTCTATCCTGTGCTATGCAATAGCGCTAATAACGACGAGCCTAACATTGTTCGCACTATGTGCCATTCAAGCGGGCCAATCACACAGACCGGTAGATAGCGATCAGGTGAACGCTAAGAAATTCATTTTCATTTTATATGTCATAAGTTCTAAGCTCTTACTTCTCACTTTATGTGCCGATGTGACATAATAATTCCTGGCTAGCATTTGAAATAATTGTCAACGTCAATACGGTGATACCAAAGTGAGTGTTTTGTTTTGTTCTGTGCATGCGAGTAAGTGATATCTCAAAATGAGCATTGCAGTGGTTTGAACATAGTTCAAAAGCAAAGTCGTCTCGGCTATACTTTGATCAATTAGGGCGGACAAAGAAATACGCTAATTTTCATCTATACGTTCCCCCAATGGCCCCGACGTTAAGATGCGCAGGCCTAACCAAGGATCAATCTCTGGCATATTTTTTTTTGCGATTGACGCTTGCTCTACAGGAATAGAATCCGCACCACAGCGAGATACAGAGGGAATGCCGGGCTATTTGCCGAAGAAAGTGCAGTGCATAAAAATATGCTTTTAGGATGGTCTGAGCTGCGGGAACCAATACCCAGTACCTTCTACACCAAAACGAATTCAGCGGTTCATCGTCGCTACATAGGAAAGACACGAATTTCACGCAATATAGGCTCTAGGCTCTTCCTTTTGTTCCTGAATAAGTACTGAAATCTATTGAAGAACATCTCGCCCATTGAAAACCTTTAAAAAGAAAAACGGAAGAAAATGGACTGTGAAGAAAGAACAGCAAAAAAAAAAAAAGAGAGAAGCGAGGACCAAAGGCGGATCCGGAGTCAGATGTCTACAGAGTGCATAAAATTGAATTTCCAACGTATTGAACATCCACAACACGTGGTTGAAGTCGGAGCTTTGATGCTTGTTACTGCTACCTGTTACTTTTTATTCTGTGTCAAGGGTCTGTGATTCAGGCCTCTGGTTTTTGCAGTTCTTACGAAGGCAACTCTGTCGACTATTCGTTTTCTGTAAGAAAGTTCAGAAGGTCATACTATTGCTGGAGGAAGAGTGCCCGAAAGTATGCATGAAAAAAAAAGAGAAGAATTGTCAAAACTTCTGAGCATATAAAGAAAACTATAATATCACTTTACCTTTGCTGCTGTGTGCCACAGGAAAAACTATCATAGGAAAAATGAGACATTACACAGAATACAATTCCAGAAGTGTCTTTCATGCATTTACCGATTATACGGCTTTCATACTACTCATGAATATATGCTCCAATCTTACTGTAGTAAATAAATCGGTAGGTATTAAGAAATTAATTTTATTGTAGCTGCTACTATTGTGATAACCGTGGGGCTTTGATAGCCTCGTGGAAAAAAACGTCTAAGGGGCGAAAAGCGGTTAACCTGTTCGCAGTGTGCAGATCTACGCTGTAAATGCAACAAAAGAGGCTTAAGGTAGCTAAAAAAATTCTTATTTCGCTGTAATCGCATCGAAAGGGTATAAAAATAGCTGTTGAAAAAAAAAGACGTCCATTACTTTAAAAAATATCTCACATAAGAAGAATACAGCACCTTGACACAACGAAGCCACTGACGCGCATTCTTCGCCAAGTTTGCTTGATCCGATGCGAGGCTCCTTGAGCATATTAGTATTTTGTGATGCCACATTGCACGTTAAAAGTCTTTTTTTTTTCTACTTGCGAAATATTTTCTTCTTGAAATGGGAAACTGTTCCGTAACACTTATTTTCATTTGTCTTCAATTTGTGTTATAGAAAAAAGCATACAAAATGTTTTTCCTATTCTAAAGGAAGTTATTTATAATAACCTGTAGCATTTAGCGCAGTTTGCCCTCTTCATGCAAAACAGTTGAAGAGGCGCATGCAATTTCCACTTGAAATTAAAATAGAAATAAACTAAATAATAATAGGCACACGTTAAAATAATTTTAGGCATTGCTTTAGCCCATAATTTGGGAATATGTTATTATAGACGGGCTGAGCCTTGATGAGGATAACCTAAATAAAGCCTAATTAAATATCAGTCCTCAAAATAAGCCACGAGGCCTATTGATGCTCTCTTATTTGTTGATGCTCTAGTTGTCTGACAAAGCATTTCAGAGAAAATAATCACTGGAAGAGAAATGTATTGCATAGTATTGTTTGAGAGAAAACGTTAAAAAGAACTGATTCAGTCTTTCTACATTATACACTTACAGGCGTCGATGCAGTATGAAGAATTCAATGCACATAAATATGATCTTTTAGGAGAAATTTTTAACTTACGTACTAGAAAATTGTGATTTTTTATGAAAATATTATTCCTCTCTCAGTAACGAATCTCTCTGTAACTAATTCACCTAAAGAGAGATAATTATGTGGTCTGTTACAGATCCCTGAGCAAAAATTGTCATGCCAAGAAAAATGAAGAAACCGGTTGGAAGTATTGCAAACAAAGGCAGAAGAGAATGCTTGCAGCAGAAAAATATATTTTTCCTAAAAGTTTTACCTATCTGTCGTTGATATCATTATGATTACGTGGAAATAGTACAATCAGTCAACCGTTATGACTGCTTCCAATGCAGTGTCTCGATTTGCAAGCTTTCCTTATAGCTTCTTAAGACAGATTTTTTTCTGTAAAAAAATTAGATCAAGACAATATCACATTTGAAAGAGTTGTACTATCAAGTCATTACTAATGAGGCCATCTAATCCACCGAGCAGACAACCATCGCATCTTTAAAATATCAAGATGATTGTGAAGTGTAATGAACCGCAAAATGCAGCCCTCGATTAGACGGCGGATTCTGATAATGAAACTGTCGTAAGTGCAGCGGTTCTCTTCTCATTTCTTGGCTGAGCTAAAGCCGACGTCTACACGTGTCATGCTGGCTGCTTATCGTCTGTTTCTATTACCTTGTCTGCGTTCCTCTCTTTCGTGTGCCTGTCTTTAGATTGCGACGTGAACTGAAAATAAACATCCTTTCTTTCAGGTTGTCAATTTCCGTCTAACCGCAAATTTCCGTAAATTTCCGTTCTTCAAGCGCAGTGTCCAACCAACGATGTAACAGAAACGCACTACCATACCATGTTTGGATATGGCTGATGCAGGAGAAGCATGAATATATACCTGACAGAGGTTTGTGTCCTGAAGGCAACTAAAAGTACGCTGATTATGATGTTTAAGAAGTATTAAGCGCGCAGAAACTTGGGGTTGGTAAGCAGACATGTTTCCATGATGGTTATGACGCCCGCATTTTACCAGAACGCAACAATTTGGGTACACCGCAGCAGATTCAGTCATCTTGATCGCGTCAAATGAGGTGAAATGACGACTTGGTAGATCCTTCTGGTATTGGAAAGGTCTAACGTCTATATACCATATGATCCAGACACATGTAGCTGTTGACTCTCTCAGAGACCACATTCGCCATCTGTCAAGTATCCCCGACCATCACTTCGCCTCCCTACCAGCCGAGAGACCTCAATCAACCTCTTCAAGAGTGATTAGCGCTCATCAAGAGTGCATACCGTCAGCTTATATACCGTCGGCGAAGTCTTCATTTCCGCTGTGATGCCTGCGACATCCTCAAGTGAATTTTTCTACTCCCGGAATTACAAAAAATGCCAATCATTCATCGCCGGCTCTGAAGCAACTGATGCTCCTATTACTGCACCAGACCATATCATGACTGCATACATATACTATATGCCAACGTTTGTGATGTTTGCGGATGTGAGGAGAACATTGAAAACTTATTGTGCCATACTCCTCAATTTCAAGCACAAAGACAATCTTTGTCCAACGCATTGGGGAAATTGGATGATCGTCCTCTGAGTGAACAGACGTTACTAGAGCACCGTCACGACCGATCATCGGCTCAGAAGGCAGTGAAGGCACTTTTTTGCTTTCTCAGAACTTCTGGTTTGCGCGAGCGGCTTTAATTCAAGTGCTGTCCGTACACGTATCTCCACCTTCTCTCTCCCTTCTCTCACTTTCCCTTCTCCCTTCCCCCAGCGTAGGGTAGCCAACTAGACTATTGACTGGTTAACATCCCTGCCTTCCTATATTACTCTCTTTCTTTCTCTTCAACATCACCTACCAACTGCCACATTCTTCGTTCCAGCTTATAGCAGCTTATAGTTAAATTCAAATTGTCACACATGAATATATCTATATACGTCGGCAGAACTTGCAACACTCCATGGCGCTATGACGTACGTCACCGAAGAGCCGACAGAGACATGGTTCAGATTTTGTGACTTTAAGGCAGATCTTCACAGCATCAAGTCCGCATTACATCACAGAACTTACGAGCAGATGATATCTGACATCAGGGAAGTACACCACCATGCTCTGGAAGCAGGATACAACAAAATCTTTCAGTGGATTCCTGCTCACTGTGGCATCGTCGACAACAAATTGGCTGACAGGGCGGCCCGGTCTGTTCACGAAGAAACCCAGACGCGTCCAATACCTTCGGCGAGGTCGGACGCTGCCAGGGAATTTCGCATGCTTGCATGCGAAAAGTCACAAGATTGCTGGAGTTCAAGTGCTTTCAGTTATTGATTGCGTAAAATGTACCCTATGCTACGGCTACAGCTGCCATCTAGCCTTTCCCGCGGCGAAACAACCTTGCTGTACGGCTGGGAGTGGCGTTCCCGAGCTTACTCCTATCGTATGGGAATGGCCGAAAGCCCGATGTGCGACTCCTGCAGGTGCGAGGAAGCCATCGAGCACCAATTGTGCACCTGTCCTCGCTACGACGTACAACGCCTCTCTCTCCGGACAACTTTAAATTGCTTGGACTCGAGACCGTTCTCCGAGTTAAAGATACTCGGAATGTGGCCACACCAATCACTGGTACGAAACGCGATTCGTGCTCTAGTACACTACTTGAAGTGCACCGGCTTAAGATACCGTTTATAGTGTTCCTGTGCATCCTTCCACACGCACACCAGTGCTCATTCTCTCTTTCTATTCCCGTTTCCCTCACCCCCAGTGTTGGGTAGCAAACCGTGTGCTCGTCTGGTTGATCTTTCTAGCCTTGCCTCCTTTTCCTGTCCTTGCTCTCTCTCTCTCTCTCTCTCTCTCTCTCTCTCTCTCTCTCTCTATATATATATATATATATATATATATATATATATATATATATATATATATATATATATATATATATATATATATATATATATATATATATATATATACTGCTCCAAAGCTTGAGCACGGAACATTAATAATAAATGTAATTATGTTGGCTGGCAGAAGTCCTCACTCAGAAAAGATAACGTTAGCAGTAAATCTCATGGTGTTCGGTTTTCAGTTTTCGTACTGCTGCTTAATAACTTCTCCATTGCTCAATCTAGCGCACATTTCGCGAGACGGTTTCAACAGATAGCAATACAAGCTGGAAGAGAGCACATTTTATGCTTCCCACACGCTGAATAGCACGCCTTCATTGAAGTGAGTTTATCAACTTTCCAAGCAACGTTAAACCTCGCCATAATTCCCGTATTTTGTAAGAGTGCATTTACCGCATGGCAAACACTTTCTGGCAATGTGTTTATACTGTTTTCGTTGCTGAGGCTCACAGTCATTTATATTTCTCCATTTTCAATGCTGTAGCGCACAGTGATCATGTTGTAATCCTGGGAACACACGAGGCATAGAGCTCGTTAAAGTTTATCGCTTTCATTGGCCCTTAGTTGTACATAATTGCACAACATACGCCCGTTGAAAGTTTGTGCAACGTCGCAGCTGTTCACAGCTATTCATAATTTTGTTTTGTAGGCAGATGTTATTGAAATTGTGTACTTCGCTGTAGAACTGCGACACTAGAATTACAGACATTTTAGATGCTTATCTCTGGCTCTAACCTGACGCTGTGGTTCTTTCGCAAAATGGTGGTAGGCAATCGGGTGAATAGTAGTAAGGATGATCGACGCGACGTGGGACTCTCTGATAAAGGGAGGAACGTAACGAGTTTAGAACAGGCTATCTAGGTTTAAAGCACCTGTTGTATGTGGCGTTCTGAACAGGACGAAATATGAATGCATGAACAGCAATTGTTTGGAGCATAGATTAACAAAGGCCATTAATTTCAATGCACGTAATGCGTTATCATGGCTCACAGTGACGGATAGAATAGGACTCATATTTCTATCTTTTTAGCTCATTACTGCATACATTGTCACTGCTTTTACTATGCGAAAAGTTTCGACTCTAATTGTATTACCATCTACCAATACCAAATAGCTCCGTAATGTATACCCACGCAATGCAGAAAATGTTCCCTCACCCGCAAAATGCCGAAACTGCAAACAAGTGCTGGAGCTCTAGAATGTCTCAATACTTAAACAAAGCATCTGTGATCTACGAAACGAGGTGACAGTAGTTTACAGTCAACCAAAACTATAGAAAATGGCTACAGGATGCAATGGTGTAATCTGTGCGGAAGTCATAGATACAATGTTCGCTTAGAGAGAAACATAATAAGACATTTTCGGTAGCCGCAGCAATCTCTGGACCGACAGACTCGCAAACTGGGAGGTTTAGTATATATTCACAAAAAAGTGAATTCTCTAAAAGCAAATGGAGTATGTACTACGGCGCTTATTTCCTCTTCTTATTTTCTGTTCTTCGCTTCAGAGTGAGATCAGGCTTGCGCTGCTCGCTCAACAGGCCATCTTGAGGTTGCCACAAGATTACAAGAAAACGCCGTTATAAGGAAGCATATCAAGGCACTGCAGATTCTGCTACTCAACAACGGCTCTATTATAGTGGCGCAAGCTGTTGTCATACCCGACAAGAGATCATAGCGCTATGGAACCGCTCCCTAACTAACTAACCCGTTTACGTACTACTTTGTTTTCACCACCATCGTACAGCCTTTTAGGCGCGCCATTCCGATCCACAGTCTTAGCAACGTTGTCTTTTATATATCTTTCGACATTCCCCCAGCTTCGCATGTTACGGGACGCACATTATTACGTGTTAAGCAGCTGAGCTCAATGTGCCTATTCATTTTGTCTCGATGGAGAACGTGAACATCCGTGAGTTAATGGCTGCAACCGACAAACCACGAAGCTACGAAGCCATCGAATGAAGTTTGCTGTCACGGAAGGGTTCTGGATCCGGACATCCTAAACCATGTTTGTCGTTGTTCGTCGTCTTCTCACTACTGCTTTGATGAAAACACGAGGAGACTGCACAAATAAGTGCAAGCACAATTTGTTCCCGTGATTTTTCTAACTTGGCTAACGATTGGCAAGGCAGAATTCTCTACCCATTGAAATCCCTCAAGAAATTGCTATAAATAGAGGGAACACAAATGGCAGCAGAAGCTTGATGTGGATGAGTTGGTTTTGCATACTTGAAGAAAAGAGCGCTACAAAGACGCGTACTAAAAGAGGAACATGTACGACGGACAGGGCGCTACTTCCAACTAAATGTATTTTTGCAGAAATAGGATTTTAAATATATACAACCTAGAATGGCCTATCGTCACATCACGACCTCCCTATCTCATTAGAAAAGCTATCTCTTTTTCGGTAAGCGTCATTGAAGGGCAACTAATGCACGCACCCTCGGCATTTGCAATGTAGAAAGTTTCTAATATCTCCCGTTCCAGCCTATCTCTAGACCGTGCGAGAAACCTGGTGTCACGAAGATACGGACAGCAATTCTGACGTTTATAGTATTCTGCCAGATGGCCCACCGCATTTTAATTTACGGCCCAGTTGTGCTCACGCGCCCTTTCATTAAAACACCGTCCGGTTTGACCGATATAAACCTGTTGGCAACTTAGCGGTACCTCATATACGACATTAGTTTTGCAAGCCGTCTACTGCGCTGCAAGTTTCTTAGAGCATGGTTCGGGTTTCGCCTTCGTCAACATAGGGCACATCTTGGCCAACTCACACGGTGCACTAAAGAGAAGATTAACACTGTGCCTTTGCGCCACCTTCTTCAGGTTGTGGGACACCCTGTGCCAAGATTACATGTGATTCCTTTAGTTGGAAGTAGCGCATTGTCCGTCGTACATGTTCCTCTTTTAGTCCGCGTCTTCGTAGCGCTCTTTTCTTCAAGTGAACACAAATGATAAGTTTGCGATGTTCGGGTCTATAAGATTGACTATCCGCTTAATTATTGCTCAGAAGTTCGAGTTCTCGGTGGTCAGAATATGAGAAATAATCATTTCTTCGCGGTCTACGAACACCATTTTCTTTTCTGTTACTTATATTTCTGCGGCATATAACTGCTCTGAGTCGCCGTGGTGGCGTAGCGGCTACGGCGTTGCGCTGCTAAGCTCCAGGGCGTGGGATAAGACCTCGGTCACGGCGGCCGCATTTAGATCGGGGCCAAATGCAATAATGCCCGCGCACCGTGTGTTGCATGCGCGCTAAAGAACCGCAGGTGGCCGAAATTATTCCGTGGTCCCACACTACTGCATGCCTGATAATGATATCGTGGTTGCAGCACATTAAACTCCAAAGATTAAATACCTCGCTTGAACACTGTGCGCTGGAGGAGGCAAACATTATATAAAAAAAGTTACTCTAATAACTAGAATCGGACAACATAGAACCGGACAGAGAGAGAGACAGAGAGAGAGAGAGAGAATGAACATCTTTATTCGGGTATCCTTTAAGCGTTGTCTTCGGGGTGGTCTCCCCTTTCCAGAAAACGATAAGCTTTCGCCACGTCGAAGACCCTCGTTACCAGCTGCTGCTGGTTTACAGGAGTGCTAACGGATAGATGGGTCGAAATTAAGGGTTTAGTGCGTGGCCGGCACGGACCGCTGTTGCTATCGTAGTTTCTGCTTGAAATCAGTAGTCGCATAGGCATTCATCCTTAAAGGTGTAAGCTCAGCCTTGTCTCAGCCTTTATAATCTGGTAATGAGTATCATAAGCTGACTCATTATCACGTAGCGAAAGGCTTAAGAAATGCAAAGCAGAACTTGAAGGGATGCTTTTTTGTTTTAGCATGAACTCATAGGCAAAATACTAGGAAATATCAGCGTTAATGTGCGACGTCCGGTGGCACCTTAGTAAAAAACCTTTAAAATACGCACCGATATGTCCTTAATTCGGGATGCGTGTTTGTAAGCGACATCTTTACTGCAGATATTGAAAGCGATTTCAACTGCTTGCTTGTTGACATATAGGATGTCAGTACAAGGACACCACAGATATCAGACACAAACATATTTGTTTTTAGGATTTTACATCCACATGAAGTGCGTTATCACGTCATGTGGCTACGATCGCAAGGCATTTTCAAGCACCAATTCAGTCCGCTGCTGATTAGCGATAATGAAAGCAAGAGCTCTACGCTCAAGATGAAATTGACCACGCAAGTGCTATAAAGACAAGCGGCTGACTGCATTACATGTCGAAGTGAAAGTTTTATATGCAGCCTAGAGTTATAATATCAAATAATGTATCCTCGTAAAAGAAGAATCTAACTGAAGAAACGAGCCAATCGCACTCCTCCATAGCACGCATTCGTGCAACACTCTGAACTGGGCTTAGAAACCTTCTTAAACATTCTAATCGCAGTTATAGCAGGTAATTTTGTGACATTGCGGCAACCTGTCTGCGGTGTCGTTCACCAGTGCACTGTTCTGTTAAGGTACGTCCAGACAGGCGGGAACACCGCGCCTATACAGACAGGCAATGTCACGTAAATGGTACTCCTGCACAGACAAGAAAAACGCACGTTGAGTGTAGGTGTAAGCTATCCCACAAGTGATTTCGAAATACATCATACTCACACGTCTACTGGGATTGGGGCAAAACAGTGGTGCGTATACTGGACATTGACTGTGTGCGCAAAGTAACGAGCCTTATTCCTAAGCATACATCAACACCAACTCGCCCAGTTTTTTTTTTTGTATTACCATGTCGTCAACCTAAGTCAGACACTCGTTTTATGCACGTGGAACGCTGTTTTTCGAAATGACGCATGCATACTGAAACTTTTAACTACCGGATATGCATCAGCGTGATCGGACCTTGATATATTACAACTTTCCCGCCCCGTACAACAAAGTTTGAAATCAACGAGTTAATCGAAAAAGAAAATGCACATTACGTGGTGGATTGCTTCCATTAAGATATTTATTAGGCTAACTGTTCCGCACAAGTACGTTTTCGCTATCTTAAACAAATCTGGAATAAAATCCATTGGAATAACACCTACGCTGAATTAGTCTTCTGGAAAGCTATATTACTGAACCGTACGAGCACCTACGTATTGTGTTAATTGCTTATGTGTACATACTGAATGTCTGGTGAACTTCACGGGAGAACAGTGGTTTAGCTTTGCTTCTACATGCACAATTCAATGTGGTAGTTAGGAAGGCCCACAAGAAAAATGATTTTCAATGTGCTTGCTATGAAATCTTATTGCGCTAGCCACATATTTTCTGTATTTAAGCTTTAAGCTGTATTTAAAGCTAAGACTACGTGCTTAACGTGCACGAAGTCGACACATAATCGGTTATGATGGCCGTTGAGGTGATGTGAGAAATAAATTTGGCACGACCGAGAAAAATATAATTCCCCTGAATGCAGTAAAAAATTTAGGTGCGTCAAGGTTAGATTGAACAGATTGAGAAAAAAAAATAAGACGACTTCAATTCAGAACTAGCCAAAGAGAATGCATATAACCTTGGAAACTGGCTTGCGCATTAAATGTTCTCGTACCTGTGTTAAAGATACATTGCCTTCCGGGTTATAGTAGCGTCCTGGTGGGTGTCCAAGGGCTTACATTATTGAATTGCAGTATGACGTTTTAAAGGACAACCAGTGGTGACTTTCATCTATCCTCTTGCCGGTAACAAAATAAGCTCTCATTGACTGCTAGAAGAGAAAATAAACAAAAAAGCAAGGACGGGAAAGAGCCAGGAATAGCTGACAAGTTAGGTTCCAGGTTCATATTTCTTTTTGAACATGGACGTTCTCTCGCGTACGTGTCCCACAGTTAACGTGTTGCGGTTGCCTTTAGCAGCATTCGCTGCCGGAAACTCCGCGAAATCAGCGCCACGAAACTAAGGGCGCAGCAGCCTTTGTAGGCTGTTTCGTATGGGTTTCCCTCAAGGGTCTATAAAGGAAGTGGTCCACAGTTCTTCCTTCGCGTGCGTCGCCTTCGCTTGCCGGAAGTAGAGGCGTGGATGTCAAGTGATGCGACAGCATGGCACTTCCACGAGTGTTTTTTGCGAATGTTGATTATGAACATACCGTTAATATGTCTTTTAGAGTTTCGGCACGTATCTGTACTCAAAGAAAAGGAAACTGAACAGAGAATGGTCCGAAGCAGTTGTACAGAATAGTTCACGTCCTTAAAATCAATGATGAAATTTTAACATCACTACCTAAAGAAAAAAAAATCACGAGGTAAATACTGCTTTTTATGTGACCCAGTTCTTAACAGATGGGTTCTGAAATTTCACCTGTTAGAATTTTTCATAGAATTTATTTGTTGACAGGTACTGTGGTTATTTTTAACTTTAATTTGTATAGCCTTAGTAATTGAGCTTCCTGCATTAAATTTGTCCTCTAAAACTTTGCGGAATTCAAGAAGTAAAACCATCGCGTTTGCAACTATAAAGTGAAGAAGCTTCACCAAGCATCTCTTTCATTAAAGTACTGCTTTTTACCGTCAACCTCAGAAGAAAGTTTTGATGTTACGTGCCTGTTATTCGTTTGCAGTACCATCTGACGAACATGCTTGTGATGTCTTCGAACATACAGAAATGTCGATATTTAAACGTTACATTAAGGCTTGCGAGAAGTGTCGCAGATCCGTAAGAATCATCTACGCGTGTGCTCAGCGGCTTGCGATGGGAACACCGTGACCGAGAATCAGAACGATTCTCGTGTGATCGCAATTTGCAGCGAAAGCAATTAGAACGTGTAATGCCGTGGTCTTACACATGACATTATACTTCGTGAAATATAGGTGGCGATTACGCAGAATATTTAACCCAGGATTACTTTCCTATACAACAAGCATCTTTTTCCAGAAGTTCGGTAGTCGGAATGGGCATATCGAAAAGAGAAATAACGAAATAACATAACATTATACAATGTAGCGATCTCTGTATCGTGTTTGATGTAGGTCCGCTAGGCATGGTAGAACGCATCTATCAAATGTTAGCTAGATCCAGGGACTAGGTTTGCTTGACGAAACAAAAGCTAAATACATTTAGAAAAACAGCAGGCTAACATTATAGTACTCAGGAGGTAAGCAGACGTAGCCAGGCTGTCTCTCATGAATAAAGTAAATTGACCTAGCGCAGCAGAACGAGCATAGTCAATATTGCGCGAGAAAAAACTCCATATTAATTGGACAAACTGAAGCTTCAATCAGGAACGAATAATTTCATCAGGAAAGAGTAGAAATGCCTTAAGCAACGAAGAATGTCTCAAAGAATCAAAATACACACGTGTCGAGCGGTCAAGATGAGACTCAACTGGTTGAACTATAGGAATCGGTCAAGTTGAAACTAACATCCGAAATTATAAAGTCGCAAGAAGTGGGGTAGGTAATAACAGAGGAAGCATGAAATAAAAAGAACGATACATCAGCTTTGCCCGAATAAGGTAATGTCGCCAATGGTGGATTAAAAAGTGCTTTATTTCTAAGAGACGGTGCTTTCGCTTAATACAAGAAAAAACAAGACGAAGAAAGTATCTTGGAAAGGGAACGCACGCTGCGATGAGCAGGATATACAACTACAATGAAAGCCCGGATTCTGTGGAAAAAGCCATGAAAAATTTCATCCCCGCCCAATAATTCTATAGGCCACCCAACAGTCCGATACACTTCTTATAGTGGACACCTCGCCAATCCTAAATGGGACACTATGGCTGCCAATTCCTATGTAATAGTGACAGCAGCAGAATGATTCTATAATATCTCTACTAAATTGTTAAATACGCAGCAGCACATACTCAAACAGTGTTGCGGAGAAGATATGAATGGCCTACATTAGGCAAGTGATAAACTTATGAATGCTTTGCGAAATTTAGAACGTGATGGTAAACTAGAGAATTGAGGTTCATATCATAGACAATAGAAGAGATTGTGCCTTAAAAGGTCGAAGTCATTTACACCGAACGCCTGATAACCTTGACTGCACTATAGATGTGAAGAAATGGTAATTGTCAACGTATAATAAATGGGCCGTTAAAGAAACTCTGACAAAAAAAAAAGGATACAAGGCTTGCAATATGCGTTACCCGAAATATTCAATAGGGTAAATCTTAAGTAGAATCATTGCAAGAAATGAAATCTCTTTGCGATAGAAAAATCCCACATTAGCAAAGGAGGAAAACAGTCTAGAACAAGAGTTCGCATTCATTACAATGATCAAATTATTAGAAAACATCTATATATATATATGCGTTTGCAATATATGAACACCAGAGATTACGAAAAGGGGTCTGATATGCAAGCGGAATACCAGAATTGCGGTATATACATTCATTATTTCTAAAAGCAGTGGAAGAAAAGTAATAACGCTGAGGTTCGCTGTTTGCCATAACAATATGTTTTATTCCCTGTAGAGAAAAAATATTTACATAGAAGTGCCCTGGCAGTAGATTGATTATATTGAGAAGAAAAATAGTTGTATGTCAAGGAATATGGTGAAACCATTCAGTTCACTGCCTTTTTTATTTGAATCCAGAAAAAAAAAGTTAGAGAAGAATGCGCCATATATTCGTTCTTTTGTTATTTTAGCGATCAATACAAGCAACGGAGGGTATTAGAATTCAAAATACAGCTGTACCTTGAACACAACAAGCAGGCCATACTGTCTCTTGGGTCCACTTCCTGACCTAAGCTTTATTCCATACGGGACGGCTGCACAGCTTCCCGTGTAAAACTGTAAAGCAATGAACGATGATTGTTATCCTCGGCGCACACACAAGGCAAGGTTAGATTTCCTTGGAGTAAGTAGACCGACACACTATATAAGTTACAAAGCATGATTCCAAGTAAGAAAAACAGACGATATATAGCAGCTGATTCACATTATCGGAGACCAGAAACAAGACAAGCACCTGAATGTCCACGGCAACTTCAGTGAGTTACACTGAGCTTAAAGGAAGACAAGGTCACAGTGGGAGCGTCCTAGCCTCCTGCGTCCTCAAATCTGAGCCTGAAACGCTGGATGTTGTCTTTTGTAGACTGGTATATCGTTACTAACACTTTTTTTTTTCAATGGTGCTTTTCGTTCGGACTGAAAAGAAGCTGTTCTTTCACTGCTTACATTTTTTGGCATATCGGCTGAGGTCGAGACCACGATAAGGCCGGTTTGTTGCGGTAAGCTGAAATCAAATCACAGATACTGTATCAATTGTGTTGTGTGGAGATTTCTCATCCATTGTCCAAAGAAGACTGTACATGTGATTTTCAAAGGCTTGCGTGGTCCTCCGCATTTTCAAGAAAATCAGCGTATCTTGCAGTTATAGTTGGCAGTGGTAGTACCAAATCCTTATCCCGCTCGCACGCCCATTTTCGCCCATGCACGTGGACACACGAAAACGCAAGCACAGAAACACACGGACGCACGCACAAACATCCATTATCGTTACGCATGCATCGATGCACACGAGCACACATAGCCCTGCATCATGACTCGGCTATAATGTGTTGTTCATGCACGTCGAATGCGTTTTTGTACCTGCAGCCTTAGGGCGTACAAACTTCTATTGCGCATCTTCTTTCGCGGCGTCTCACAAGAAGTCAAGAACTTGTAATGACGTTTTCGTGCTGCGGAACAAAGAATTCATCCCATGGGGTCTGCCTTAGAGGAGAAGGCTCGCCTATCTGAAAACAACGGGAGGGGCAGGCCAGTAACCGTCGCTAGCTCAGTCTTGAAAGTTCGCTCAATGCCCGTAAACTAGGGCAAACTACCTTCGACAACTGCGCAAGCAGACTACAACAAAATAGAGGCAAAAATAATACACCTGATTGTCTCACAGCTGAGCGTTGATTAAAGAAACCGTCACATGACAGAAGAACCCACAAGCGTCACGTAAAATTAGTGTTGTAGAAACCAAACAGGTTTCAACGCAATTATCATACAAAATGACGTGGGCTAAGAAATTTATCTCATGCGAACATTTCAAGAACTGTGTCATAAAGAACGTTTGCGTAGTTTATGAGAACTCATATGTTTGGGTGCAGCGAAATATGCTGTATCAGCCAACTTTTAACACGATAGCGTTAAGAGCCCCCTGTTGCAGTAAATCCTGTGTGGGCGTCCAGCACCGGCGTCCACGTGAGCGAAAATTCCCGTATATATTCAGGTATATGTATATGACACGCCTTGATGTATCACATGCAGTATATTCGGGTTATACTGCCACACCATTCTATCAATAAAGTTGCTCATAACTTGTCTTGCCTTCTCGATAAAGTTATTCCTCGGAATAACAAAGCATCAACAGCGCATGCCTCTTATGTTAAATATTCTCAGATGAAAATAGTAAAAGTCCAAAACAATATCAGAAACCTAAAAATGACGTATTTTAAATTTCTTTTCCCGCGGCTGTGCACAATCACCGGGATCGGCCCAATCAAGAGGCCGCGTTTCTACCCGGAAGCTCGCCTTCGTGCAGAACGTTGGCCGCCCGCATTGCCTGGTAAACATTACCGTAGCACAAGCTGCAGTCTCCGGGAAGCGTGAGAAGCAGTCACGGATATTTGAATGCTATCGCGTTCTACTCTTACACGCGAACCTTAAGTGTCATCCAATTCTTTTATAGCTGTCTATCCTCAAATCGAACTTCTGGCTTTTAGATGCGGCCGCGTTGATATTCTGCACATTGTCTCCTTCCTGCATGTATTCACTGACCATTATAGGTGCTCGTTATATACTTGAATAGGAATGACAGCAATTTAGTCCAGTTACACTTTGAGTGAAATAGTTCATTATGAACTACTCAGGAAGCTTTACTTCGGAGTCAACTTCTATTTCCAGTGAACTACTATATTGCGTCTAGGTTAACGCTGAATTCTTCTGATTTTAGAAAGAGAAAATCCTTTTTAAGACCTCCAGTCTATTACAAACGTTGCCAAAGACCGGCTACTTTAGAAAAAGTGAAACACAATGTCTACAAATCCTACCAAAAGTAGTAAAACAGATATTTTACTTCTAGGCTGTTTCAATTTACACCTTAGGTGAAATTGTTGGAGATATTTGTTAGGGCTTTCTAGTACTCACCAAGCTAGTGGTATATCACAGTTTTTTATAAGACATAGGTTTTGCCATTTAGATATCTCAGTAGACGTAGCTTACAGATTTGTGACACTTTCTATAGTCAAGTTACATACTTGAAAATTCGATACCTTATTTATTTAATTTCACGTTCGTAAAAAAATCGACGGTGTTAATTAAAGCCTACTTCGTGTGGCTAGTAGGTTTCAACTCATGTGTTTTTCAATTCAACAAACCTAATCAATTTTGGAACAGTCGATGCTGAGCGAAACGAGTTCTCCGTTTCCATGAATGTATCAGGAGCCGAATGGATTATGCCAAGTAGCTTAATCCCATGAGAGTTTTCTGTTGTAGCATCAGAGCTAGGCTTATGGTCACGTGACTACGTCGGGCTCCCTCCAGCTATCACTTCCGCCCTGAACACCATTTAGCCTAAAGATACAGCGCTTAGTGTAGTCGATGCGTGATTTTCCGACGTGTATGCAGCAATGCGTCTGAAAATTCCACAACCTGAATTCAGTAGTTTCCTTGATACCAGCTGGTGAAAAATCACCACGAACTTAACATTCGCATGCATGTTAGCCGTGTGTGCCATGAATTGGCGTGTTTAGGCATTCTTTTTCGACAAAAAAAATTGTCGATTTCAATTAGCTTGAGTCGGAAATTTTAGTTGATAAAATCACAATGCAATGCTCGGAAGAAAAACTGGAGTTCCTGATTACGAGTTAAGTGTAGTTTAGTGGCGCAAAAACGGCTTAGGCTATGCTGCGCCAAACACGAGGTGCCTGATTATGAGCCGTAATGGAAATAATGCATTGGGAATAATGTTCTCTACGCAAATAATATTGTATTTTATTCCTTCCAGTAATAACGTGGCGAGGCTTACAGTACTTCAATAAATAAATAAATATGGTCTCTCAATACGAGAAGTTTGTTTTTTTCGTAGTGTACTTTGTGGCAAGAGGAAGTTACACGGACATTATTAATGTTGGAAAATTGGTCACTGTTTGTAACAGTAATCTGTTTAAGGGTTTCGGGATTGGCCAAAACCCTGAATGCGGTGCCTCCATGGAGCAGACCACGCAGATTGTTACCACCGTGCTGTTCTGAGAGGAAGAACTGAAGATGAAACGCGGCTCGAATGTAGTATAGGAGTACAAAGAAGGCACAAGCAGCAGGGCAGTCTCGGAATGCAGCTATGCGGCGTCATTTACATTTGCACTGGCTGTACACGCAAATGGTAGTGCGACTTAAGTGAAGCTGCCATTCTTAAAGTGTACTGTAAGAGTCCACCTAGTGGACTGTCCATTTCGGCCGCTGCCGATTGGATGGAGCTGTACGAGCGAGGAGTATACGAGCGGCCCTAGCCAATCAGGAACGGCCGAAATGGACATTCCAGTAGGTGGACTCTTACAGAATACATCCCCTGCACCATCAAATGTTTTAGAAGACACTCAGTGAAGTCTGTCCTAGAAACTTTCGAGAACAGCGACGTGTGTTCTGTAACTTTAGATACAGCCTTGCGAATGCAATCCGCACACGTAGAGGCGCAGAGTAGCAAAGAACTTCGAAGGATACGACCAAGGTAAAGCGGTGTTTTTCGTAAGTCATGCGAAAAGCCTTGCAATATCTTGATAAACCTCATGCTCGCGGCTTTAGCTCAGTTATATAGAAACACAATTTTCAGGAAGACAAAAAAAAAAACGTATACGTTGGCGCACCTGCTCAAATTGAAGGGCCGTCAAATGCTGCCGTGGAGGGAAATACTAGGGTTTACGCGATTACATCAGCACACACTTACTCTATAAAGAAAAAAAAATGCAACTTTCTGCAATATCTTGAACCCTTATTGCGTTTTGATCAACGTGCGGTTCCTCACTTAGCACTGAAGCCAACACCTCACAGAAAGAAGTAAACCGTCATGCATCATCAGCGCGAAGACCAACCGCTCTACTGGGAACGTTTTCAGCGCCCTTCGCCTTTGCCGAATTGAAGGTTGTGATGAAGTGAGGCGCTCGAGATTCCAACTACCACTTGCCGCATGTACGTTACTTATTTATTTCTTATCACTTAGAAGAACCTGAACACTGGCGAACCAGTCAGCAAAAAATCAATGTGTATTGCCCCATCACCTATTCTCATACCTGTAAATAATGACCGGTCTTGCCAGGCGCGTTCATTCCCAAAGGGTCGGCGACCTCCATTTTCTCTACGAGCATTACTCTCTGCAATAGTGGCGCTTCACTGTGCTTCCATTAGGCATTAAGGTGAACAGCAAGCCCTCGCGACACTGATGGAATAATAGATCAGTAATTAGTGCATTCCATTACCATAAGGCTGGATTGTAGCGAGAAAAAGTTAAAAACTATTGCATGATGGGCGTACTGCGTGAAGAAAATAAGCAAGAATTACTTTTCATTAGCGTAGTATACAGAGAGCAGACTCATGCAACACAAAAATTAGAAGAAATCTGCTTTATTGAAGGGGGAATACGTGTACTTTAGCACTTTTATTTAAAAAAGAAATTATTTGCTATAATTCATGACTTTTGGGGTCTGATGGCAAAGTGCAGACAAGGAATAACCCAAAAAAGTTTGTGTTAGGAGGCACGTACTTTGTACATGTCTTTTTCAAGGGAAACAACATGAGCTACTCACGGTTAAAAGAGCGATCGAAAAAGTAAGGAAGCTTACCTTCAAAAGTCGACTTCGTTAGTTATAATTTTAAAATTAGGTGGACTATTTGCATAATAGAAAGCACTGGAGACAGTAAGTTGGTAGTGCCAACAAAATATAGATCAATAAATACAATGTAACATACAAACAACTTTTTATTAACATTTGTGCAACACCCTCGTGAACATTTTAAAGCGAAGCTTACTACGCCCGTAATGCTTTTCACACAGAAAACATACATTTATTAACATCTAGTTGCCAATTTGTGTACGTCAGCCCACGGATAATCTTGGCAGCATGCTCTAAATGCTGCCAGTCCACGCTGTCGCGGCTCATGGTATTTATAAGGAAGATTAAGTTCTCTGGATCTAGTCATTTGAGGCGCACTGTAGTGACTACATGCGACAAGTACTCTATCATCAGCCACAAAACAGATGGCTATTACCAATGATGTCTAGCCACTCGCCCGGCACTCCAGCATGCGGCACGGTGTCATATCATCTTTAAACCGAATTCACGCCTTCATTCACGATAGAATCGAGCTTCTGAATTTCACATGTATAATGTGGCCACAGTAATGAACGCGGATCCGGATCATGAGACTGAAATAATCAGAAGAATAAGAATAGGCTGGGGTGCGTTTGGCAGGCATTCTCAGATCATGAACAGCAGGTTGCCATTATTCCTCAAGAAAAAAGTGTATAACAGCTGTGTCTTACCAGTACTCACCCAAGCAGCAGAAACCTGGAGGCTTGCGTAAATGGTTCTACTTGAATTGAGGACGACGCAACGAGTTATGGAAAGAAGAATGATAGGTGTAACGTTAAGGGATAAGAAAAGAGCAGATTGGGTGAGGGAACAAACGCGAGTTAATGACATCTTAGTTGAAATCATGAAAAAGAAATGGGCACGGGCAGGGCATGCCATTAGGAGGAAAGATGACCGATGGTCATTAAGGGTTACGGACGGGATTCCAATAGAAGGGAAGCGTAGCAGGGTGCCGCAGAAAGTTAGGTGGGCGGATAAGATCAAGAAGTTTGCAGGGACAACATGGCCACAGTTAGCACAATAGCGGGGTAGTTGGAGAAGTATGGGAGAGGCCTTTACCCTGCAGTGGGCGTAGCCAGGCTGATGATGATGAAGGAACGAGTTGAAATGTCACTATTGTTTTTATCATGCCGTTTCTGTAAATTAAAACAAATATACTGGTTTCTAAACGCAGAGACTTTCTTGCTATACCTCTCTTGTCAATGTATTCGGCTTTGTGTCATTACACTTGCGAATTGTTATAATTTGGCTCTTGCGCTAAGAAATAAAGGTTCCCCGTTATATCCATGCCGTTAATAACTTTTTTTGCCATAATGCTGCCAGCGATATAATAGTAAGAAAAAAAGATATTTTAGGCTTGTTTGCTAAGAATACGTTACGCTCAAGTTGCTGGGCCCTCTGAAGTAATTGCGCGTTGAACCAGCAGTCGAATACGCTGTTGCGTTATGTCTGAGGCATTACAAACCCTTTCCTCGTTGAAAGCCCGAAGAAAAACACACAGGCACGTGGATCAAGTGAAGCGCATGCTGTAACCGGCGGCGCTCAGGTAATCTTGTCAAAAAATTTCGCATCATTTAAATAAACCTATTATTTACCAGGCTGTGACTGCTTCTGTTTGTCGTGCCCCAGAAAGTAGGAAGCAGTGGCGCCCACATGTGTAATGGCAGCCCTCATTACGGGAGCGTAGTTGCCATGCTGTAGTCCCACTCAAACACGTGACAACGGTAACTTCATCGTGTAGTCTCACGAAAAAAGACCCGAGTATACTGCGCCGTTGAATATTTACGTTCGCTTTTGCTTGTGATATTGCTTCGGTCCAAGCCCCACACCAGGGTACCAGAGTTAGGACATTCATATTGAGCGAAAACATAAACGACACCCCATCCCACCATAATGCCATCCTACACAAGATACTTCTTCTATAGTTCTTCTTCGAACTCCTGCTAACGCTCACGGTGCCTGAAAAGTACGTGTTCAAATTCGTTACACATCAAAGAAAATCAGTCCAGAACTTTGCAAACCGCCCGGAACGATTCGGGAAAGTCTAAACGAGTAGTTTAGCTGTCGTCAGATCTCAGTCCTAGGTGCGAACCGCAAATTATGCAAATTTGGCCAGTGGGAGCGTGCAAGGTATTTCTCGAGAGAAAACTCCGGTCGCTTATCCGGACTCTAAACGTCGCGGAAACGAGGAAGAGGCCCGGTATTTCTATTCTTTTATATTTTCTTACGACCACGACAAAACGGTCGTGAAGCAATTTTCATGTATTTATACATTAATTTATCATTTTTTTTGCAAATGCCTAGCAGCTAAGAGACTTAGCAAGGTTATCATATCTGTCACCGCTTGGACGCGCGCCAGGGGCGCTAGGAACTGCGATGCAGAAGTGCCATGCATGCACACGCTTTGGCCAGAGAGCATCCTAATCGATTGAAAGTCATGATTTTACTACCGTGCTTTCGTCGTTTACTAGCGCTCTTTTACTACCCCTTTCTTTAATGTCGCGCACTTTTCCTAGGTCGTGTTACCGTGGCGTTTATGATTGTCCTGCAAATCCCTGAATCTCTAATGCCCTCGGCCTTGAAGACCAGCTATAACGAAAACGTGGCATCAGAAAATGAATATAGAATTACAACGTAAGAAAACACCAAAACCATGGAATGTTCGCAAAAATATAGCATTGGTGGGAATGCTGCCTCGGTACTCATTGACACAGCAGTGTTGAAGTATATAGAACGATCTTCTAGCCAGTCGCATGCAGTGAATGGCAAGTCAGATCAATGGAGGCGATGCATTTTTCTACGTGCACGTAGTGTGGCTATGACGTAACATGATTTAGCTTCGTAATTGCGGGTTTAATCAAGACAGTGTGGTAGCACGTAATATCAGTGGCACGGCGAACTAGTTAGGAATAAGATGAGCTTTGCCAATACCTTTTATTCCGGTAAGCCTCCATAGTGGGGTACGATTGCGGTAGAAGGCCTTTGTAAGTGAATATACAGACGTGTGTTAAAGAATGCGAAGTGATAATAAGAAAGACATCCTTCAGAATAAAAGAAAGGCGCGTCATGTTTGTGCGCAGAAAAAGACAATGTATGTCCCGCCTGTTAATCTGGGCACCGAGTTAGAACGACTGAGATAAGTGATGGATAGCACATCTTCAGAGCGATATGGTTACATTAAAAAGACAATACGAGGCTACACAAATACAATGCTTTTTAGCCCACTTTCAACCTGAGCAGAAGCGTAGAAATTGATGCACGTCATTGGCCAGCCAGCTGCGCTAGCAATAACTACAAATCACGATCCGACGACATCTGCTAATACCCGTAGCTTCATTGTAAGAACGTTTTTGTTAATATGAACTCCGCTATCTTTCTCGCCTTCCACCAGAGAAGCAATATATTTCAATGTTATCAGGCGCTGGCCTAGGGCAGAGTTGGAACCTTGCTCTTGCAAATTACTGTCTTCCAAGAGTAGCGCTTTCTCCCAAAAAGATAACAAAGAGAAACTTTTAGGGGTTGTGTCAGTGAACTGTGTTCTCTGTACTTTCCTTCAAACCTCTAATAGCGTAGGCTATATCGTATACTAAATGCGGATTTTCTGGTAATACGCAAGACAGTTTCCCACATAGCGAATAGAAACAGAGAATGGTGTATTCGTCGGTAAATTTGGTTGCGATTCACTGTCAACCACTTCGTAGATTTGGCGTAATATTTCTCCGATAAATGAGCCATACGTTTTTATTACGCCCTGTGAACTTAAACTACAGTCCTTGATGTTACTGTTGTTTTTCCAGCTTCATAACGGACTGGATGAGCGCTTGCATTTTTGTACACACGCACACGCACCTGACAGGAAGAAACTGCGCCATTCTATTGAGCACTTTCGCTGAGGCGCGCACTCCGGCAAAACACAAGATTTCGTCCCCCTCCTCATCTCCCCCTCCCTCTCTTCTGTAGAATCACTCATGGCACAACAGGAAATACAAGTACGGCCTCGTGTAAAATGCTTGATATAACACCAACCTGAGATAATAATAAAGATCTGAAAGCCAAAAATAAAAATAAATAAACACTACAATAAAAATTAAAAGTACAATTGTCAGTTTACTATTGCCTTTGTTATAGGATATGTTGGTGGCTGTAAACGTCACCAGCTGCTTTTCAGGTCTTCACACACACACACACACACACACACACACACACACACACACACACACACACACACACACACACACACATACTCTGATAATACAAGAAATAGAGTACACTCTCAACGTTGCTAACTGAAAGTTGTTCAAAGTTTTCCATCGTGTTCCGAAAGTGCATTCCGGTGAAATTTCACCTATAGCTGAAGGGAGACTGCCCAGAATCGCTAGGAATGACCTCTTCACTTCTTAAAAAATGTTCACAAGCGAGGCCTTCAACTTGTCATGAATCTTTACAACCCTTCCTTCTCGACGCTCCTGAAAGATGTTGCAATGTTCGCCATCTTCCCTTCAGCTTTCCTACTATTGGACAACCTTTATCCCGATAAATGCTCGCAGTGTATACAGATAATGTAAGTAAGGCTAAATTATATAAGATTCCAAGCAACTCATGTTTGTTTTCTTTTGTAGCCACAATCTGGGCGAATAACACTGATGCTAACAACTCTACTCGTGGTTTTGTCTAAAAAAATCGTAAAGTCTGCACTTGACAGAATCAGTAACGAGGCAACGCGGGACGAGCAGCTCTCTGGATATTCAGAGCGTTTTCAAGCCGCGAACACTGGCTGCAGAAAGCCGCCATGTCCGAGGCACAAGAGAATGCCTTCCCAGTGATTTAGGCTGCTTTCAAAACGGGTGCGATCCGACAGGACACGAATGGCTTTCGCGCTCCTGGCACTTCCTTGTTTTCGAGTATGCATTTATAAAATTGGAAGGCATAGCAGACACAGATGTATTGACTTAGAAAACGACGCGAGCTTCCTGGTTCATCTAGCACCAGAACAAAAACAAAAAGAAAAAAATGCGAAGCCTATATTGATTCCCCATCTCTTGCAGGCGTCGCGTAAGTATTCAGTAATGCCGCAGCTCTAAACAGAGCAGGAACAGCGGTTTGAATAGCATGCGGGTTTGTCTTCACGGTAAGCAAATGTTTGAGGTTTCAGGGTGCTTTTTTATGCTAATATATGCTGCTGACCTCTTTAGTTTAGACAGAAATGGTTGTTTTTCTATGGTGAACCATTGCTAGTTTTTGTTTAGAGCAGAAATTTGCATAGTAGGACTCATTTCATGGAAATTACATATATTAAGAAGAACTGCAACTTGTAATGCAAATATAAAGTGGAGCGTGCAGATACGAGCAGTGTATATATATACGATCTGCAGTGGTTATGTCTGACATCGGGAACTATATTCTCGTAAACAAGTTCATTGCGGAAGTGATGTATGTGTGCCAGCCTCATAGTGGGTGTATCACAAAATCCGTCTGACATTTCTTAAATATAGGATAGAAGCTCTAATTAGCTGATTTAACCTTTAATGATTTTACCACAGAGTAATAGTTTTGAATATGACTCGATAAAATAAATGAACAAGTTATTATTTTCAAATTAGACTAAACTTTTCACGCAAGAAAGCCATCCGGTTGATTTCAATAGAACTAAAGTGCGCCATCCGAAAAGCTCAGGGCCATTTGTCTAAATGATTATAAATTAACGCTGCGATTTCTCCAGCATAATGAATTGTTGCCAGTTTCACATAGAAAAGCGAAGCTCAACAGCTGAAGAGCACACCTTGCACGCTTCTTGTAGGCACCCATGAGTGACATGACTGTTTGCGCCTCACCATTGGGTGAACATGAAGCAACCGATATTTGCAACTTGATTAGAACACTCGCTTCATCACGAACCTGTGACTGTGAGGCACAAGCCAACACGTGACTCATAGGCGTTTGTAAAGATCGCGACAGTTGCGATTTTCAGCTGTTCGTTTTCCGTTTTTCCTGTGAAATCCGTCGGAATTATCTATGCTGTAAAAATTAGCAGCATTTACATTTTGCAGTTCTGTAAATTGTTCCGACCTTCAAGGAGGGCGCGCTTTAAGTATAAAATTGGTGTCAGTCGCACAGCTCGTTTGCTTAAAAAGTTAATCAGTATAATTTGCACAATTTCTTGTCTATATACTATATGAAATGTGTGACCATGTCATAAGAGCAATCAAGATGAAATAGGTGAATTACCTCACTTTGTGTATTTTTAAGCAAATTCGGACGTATGTCACGAAGCAACCGGGACAAATAAAAAATATTTTAAAGGTTTATTAAGCATGTAACTGCAGCAAAGCAGGTAACACTTGCAAATACTCGGAAGCATGGGCAACGTCCTTTATGGTGAATTTCGAGCTTGACGACTTTTGCGCGGACATAACTCTATATGGTAAACATTACAAGAGATTCAGTTAAGTCTTAGCAATCAGCACTGAGCGTGTTCTAACTGACAAACTTTTTTGTGATAAAAAGATACATTTTAATCGTGCTCACAGTTTGGATTCTACGTTTGTACTTCGTGTGCCGAGGCATCCAGACCAACGCTTTTGTTTTTGTGGACAACGCATTTGTTATGATGTATTTCATTGAAAGCGTACCTTTTCAGCACAGTGCACCCAACGTGAGTGACACCTCAAAACACGATGAGCAAAACGAGAACAAGGTGAAAGCAGGAGCCATCATTTCTACAAGTGGACTTGTCTTCTTCAAGACGACACGTAACATGATTAACTTAAAAGACGTATAATGCGATCACTGTGCTTTCTACACTACGTAACTAAAAGCCCACATTGATGTTGCACCAGCAGTCATTGACCGCAGTTTACAGTGAACTTGGACCTTGGATTAAAGCTGCCAAAGCTTCCGACGTCTCTAATTTCTTTGGACCACTGGCTTGGACCATGATGACCACGAAGTTTACCACTCTCGTGGGGCATGCTATAGCGTACTTTGTGAGCGAGTTTGTGTAGGTATGTGTCAAACGAGCCATGTTCCTAGCCACTCAGATTGCCACGCTAAGTGATACGAACAGAGAAACTCTTCCGTAGTGTAAATATTATCTCACTCTCTCTCTCTTTAGAGAATATGACGGCGCCAGAGTAAATAAACACGGCAGCAGAAACACGCGCCAGTGGTAATGCACTGTACGCTAGAAGTTCGAATCGGAAGGCGCCAGAATATGTCTCACTAAATAAATAAATAACGGGTGTTTAGGTCAAGCCCCAGCATGAACAACGACGAAGAGTGGATGCTTAACGACTGCGTAATGTACCAAATGTACAGAAAAAAAGTTGAAAGTCAATGAGTGACGAACTGCTGCCCAAAATTTCACTCGGCTTAACCGCTGTAATGGCAAGCACATGGAGTGGCACCAAAAATAAATTACAACAAATAGATAATTAGAGTATGGCGCTGTAGTGTTAAGACAGACGCACAACGTGAACACGAGCACGTACGATGTTTACGTATTAACTGTACAGCGCTGTATCCTAATTATGCTATGTGAACTAGCCCGTATGCCAGCATTAACAAAAATAAGGAGCCATCCTATTCAATAACAATCTGGCCTTCCACTTTCCAATATGTTCATATACGTGCCAGCTAAAGCTTTAGTTCTATTACAAAGTTAGGCAAGAAACACTGACCAATAAAGCAAAGATCAATTAAGCTTCACGAAGCAAAGTGTTTTGCAAATAACGGGTCATCTTACTGCAAAAACGAGCAGATTGACTTTAAAGGCAGCCTAAAAAGGCCCAAAAGCACAAAAGCGCTTCTGCCCCACCAATTAGCGGCCACTAGCTTCAAGCGCTAAGTTGCAGTTCTTCTTTCTTACAGGTAGGCATACAGTCCTATTTGAGTAGTGTCGCTGTACTTTGGTGGCCGTTGATCCCCTTTGGCTGCTTGAAGTTTTTGTTAATGCGAATGAAACCTGCGACAAGGGCATTGATCTCAGCATGTATCGTGCTCATATTTGCATATTCTGCCCATGGTCAGGACGCCGAAGTTTCGCTACCAACCATGTAAATGGTATCTGTGTGCTTTTGCCGAGACCTTCTCTAGCGCTTGCTTCCTTGTGCTTTGCCTTGCTCCTCCTTTGTGCTGGTGGTGTCGAGGCCAACGCTGGGCCTAAGACTGAGGATGTTCTTATCCTCCACAGAGAGTTCACGGATGACAATTAGGCAAAATTGAAGAACACGACGGCTACCATAATGTAAATAATAATTAAAAAAGGATATCACAGACTTATGAGCGCAACATAGCAGCATCGAACAGGACATTGGTGGCGTCCGCAAAATAAGGGATGATGTCGGTTCTGTCCATGGCGCAATAAATGAAGTAAGGCAATCCATACCAAAGACAAACGAGGAGCTGGGGGGCGTTGTAGATTATCTTAATAACAGACCGAGACGTAACCACTTGTTGATAAAGAGACTAGCAGAGACAGAATAAGAGGTCTGCGCAATCGGTGATTTTATTTCAGCTCACTTAGGTTTGCACTTACAGGATAACGAAACGACACTGAACGAGCTCACCGCATTGGTATACGTCGAACCGCACGAAATCACCCCATTATCATAATGTTCTTAAACTTCAAGTTTAAGGAAGAAGGACTGCGCAATGCCAGCAAACTAAATGATGTCGATCCCAAGGTACAGCTAGATGACGACTTGTCGCCGAAAGTACAATTGGCCCGCAAGAAGTTGAGGTATTTCGCTAAAACTAAATGTAAGGAAAATGAATGCTTCGCTATCAGGTTTAACAAACTTCAGCTACATGGTAAGACGTTCAAATACAACGCAGTCTTAGGGTAATTGAGGCAGCCATACCGGAGACGCGTCTTCCTAAATGACAAGGGCTATTGCGCGAGTCAAAGCCACATGAGAATCGTCCTCTTTCTGTGCTGCTCGCCAATTTCCGCAGTATTGTTCCTAAACTAAATGCAGTGAAAAGTACAATACACACATGTACCGCGGTTATTATTAACAGCTACAAAACATGGCTTACAGGTGATATCCCTAACTGTGAACTATCCCTGCCGAGTAATTTGAAAGTTTTTTTGCAAAGATAAGAGCGATTGCAGGTGATGAGGGGTAATGATCACTATACGGAAGGATTATCAGCCGTCACCTATTGCCCATTGACACGTGGCTTGAACTACTATGTGTAATGTTCAGACATAAAGGCATCACGTATGGTAGGTGCGTGTTACCGCCCCCCTATAAGCCAGTCGGACTTCACTGATCGTTTGCATGACTCATTAGAATAAGTGTTCAGCGTGCATCCACAATGCATTCTAATATTATGCGGCGATTTTAATTACCCCCGTATAAATTGGACAATGTCCTTTGTGAACCCTTCAACCAATCCTCCCGGGTGTTCCCACTTTCTTCCCACAATAAGCATGTTCGATTTTGTCCAGGTGGTACACGATCCGACTATAGGTGAACATATTCTTGATTTGCTATTCATAAACACTCCAGGCAATGCTCATACAAATGTACTTTAGTAAATTAGCGACCAAATACTCGTTCACAGTACATTCCCACTGTTCCTCTAAGTGAAATGTACTGTCGCAAAGCAGATACTAAACTATTCCAAAGCTGACACCACTAAAATGAACCGAATGTTGGATGAGTTCGCCCCCATGCTCGAAGTCACATTCAATACCCAGACAAGAAATGAAAACTCGATCGTCTTCCGCGATAAAATGAAAGAAATCGAACTTGCTTGTACCTATAAGATAACCATTAAAATCAGAACAGATGCGCCGTGGTTCACACAAGATGTTAGAGAACTTCTTAATAGGAAAGAAAGTGGATACCGAACAGCGAACAAACGCTGACAGTGATTAGCAAAAGTACAAAGAGGCGCACTCTAATGCTGAGACAGCAATTAATGAGGCTAAAGATAATTTCTTTAACTCTGCCTTACCTAACTTAATAAAAGCTAACCCTACAACATTTTGGCGAGTGATTAATCCTAAAGATGAACACACAGTTCCTTTAATAAACGACGAAAGCGGTGACGCTGTTCCCGCGCAAGCCACAGCTGATGCATTAAATAATTACTTTTCAGAAAATTTCACTAATGACTCACCTTTCCAGGCTATTCTTCGGGGCACTAATTCAGCTCTTCGTGACCCTAGTGCAGAAATAACCATAGGAGCACCAGGCGTAGCACGTGGTATTGAGCGTTTGTCACCTAATTCAAGCCCTGGTTCTGACGGGATCAACACTAAACTTCTGAAAATGACAGTGCATGTTTCATCCCTTTCACTATTGCTCATCTTTCAATAATTCTTAGACTGCGGGAGAATCCTCGATGACGCGAAAAAGGCTCATGTAATTCCCATATTCAAATCCGGCGATAGCACAAGTCCTAATAATTATCCACCAATATCACTGACCTCTATTTGCAGCAAACGTTTAGAACACATTCGTTTCTCAGAGATTATGACTCACTTAAATACCAATAACTTATTTTCAGACAGCCGGCATGCCTTCAGACACAAAAAGTCTTGTAAAACACAATTGTTCGAACTAGTTATTAACATTCACGACTACATACATGAGCAAACATACGCAGACGCGATAGTCATTGATTTTAGAAAACCACTTCATTAAGTAGGTCGATGATCTAGGATTAGATTCTAACAAAATCCATTGGATTGCCGAATTCTTAACGAATCGATATCAGCGAATTGTCCCTAAGGAACATGCATCTGGAACCGCGCATGTCATCTCAGGAGTGCCACAAGGGTCAGTTCTGGGACCATTGCTTTTTCTCATTTATAATAATGATAACATAGGTTCTCAAATGAGACTTTTCGCTGACGACTGCGTCATTTCCAGGCAGATCTTATCTCCCGAGGATGTCACTGGCTTACAAACGGGCCTAGTGCAACTATGCCAGTGGTGTAAGGTCTGGCATAGGGAGATAAACGTAGAAAAAACGAAGCTTATTACATTTCCTACACTTACTAGCACTTCTCTAAACGTTTACACAACAAACAATATAGGTGTAGAAAGTGCGTAAAGTTTCAAGCACATGGGCGTCTACTTGACCACAGATCTAACTTGGCACACACACATACAATATATAACCACGAAGACTTCAAGAAATTAGGATTAGCCAAGCATCATTTGTATTCTGCCAACTCAAAAACGAACCTTCACGCTTACACATCTCTGATCTGTTCTTTGTTAGAATACGCATCGAGAATGTGGCACCCAGGTACTGTTACATTGCAGAACCGCATCGAGTCAGTACAGAATGAGGCGGTAAGATTCATACTTTCTTCATATTAACACTATACGAGCGTATCATTCTTAAAAAGCAGCATCAAGGTTTCCACTCTGAACACATGACGCAAATATTCGTGTTTAACATTCTTTCAAGTTTAACTTGAAGTTTATTCATCAACAATGCCAATTTTACGAAGAATTGTATACAAAATTAGTACTACACAGGCAGCCCCAAAGTTAACCTAGCCTTTACATTCTTTATATTACGGTGAGTCAACATTTGCAACAGATGGCATTAAACCGGCAAATCACATTTCATCCAGGCAGGAGCATGAACACAAAGTGAAACCGATACTTGCTCGTACACTAAAGTGTCAATGTTCACCTCTAGTGCAACCCATAAACGAATGGAACGCGTTAGCAGAAAACATTGTCGCTTGCACTGATGCAGCTAGTTTGCAAAGGGAACTTCTGGAGCATCTCCATGAATAACGGCTATATTTGTGTGTATGCGTCTCTTCGAATTATATAATGGCTTTCTTGTACACGTGCACATCTGTGTCATTCAACTTTTATATTATAGTAAAGTGCATACCAATTCTGAGATTCACTTCGACATTTCTGTTATTTATGCGCATTTGAAACTGTGTAATATTTCTCTCGTTGCGCCTGATTTAAACATGAATAGCATCCTAAAGTGCCGTTAAACTTTCTTTGTACCACGGTGTTTCCTTTTACCAAACTCATATCTTTCTTTTTGTTCTTTTTATTCAGGTTTTTCTACATTTGACGCAATTATTTTGTATTGCGCCCCCCCAACCTATGTAATGGTAGATGATGCGCCTTACGTACCTAAATAAATAAATAAATAAATGAGTATTTAGAAAGCCTGCCTTAGCTTTTTCCTATTATTCGCATGTCACAAACAAAAGAAAACCAGCGGTTAGCAATTCTTCTGTTGTTTAGTTTGGCAGCGTACGCTGCAACAAAGCGAAATACTGTGTATAGACAACTAACATAAGAACTTTCAGTGAAATATGAAAGGTACCATACTAATATCAAGCTTCCATCCTAAAATAGTTTCCGAAACAATGCTACATAAGTTCAGAAAATTGTCTAGTAATGTGTAACGATTCTTTGGCTCGGCTGCTACTGAGCTTTTGCTTACTTGTTTAGCTAGATTATGCATATCTACGCATCACTACCAATCATAAGCAATTACACTGTTATAACGATTACATGTGTTAACTTGACTAACTATGCACTTATTTTGCAGATATATTGTATCAACAGCCTAAGCGCCGCCACAACCGTCTTTTTGGTGCCACAGCACAGCTTTTCAAAATTTTCCTTCTTTGTGACAAACTTGGCGCTGCGACTGCGAGGTAACTATTTTTTTTTCTAACCCTACCCATCACCTACTATTACACTATTATAATTATTACATGTGCTAACTTCTTTATTTGCCTTTTTATTTACGACCATCACGCAGCGATGGCGCCGCAACTAGTTTTTTTTAATATGTGACTCTCAATGGACCTGCCAAACGGCGGTCGATTGCTCGAATCCCGGTCAGAGTTATTTATTTTGTTTTATTTTCTAACGCTAGCAATCTTCTACTATTACATAATTATAACTATTTTTAGTGTTGACTAATTATACATTTATTTTGCAGATATAAGACGTCACGGGACGGATAAATTTTGCTAGTGTACTCACCGAAGAATGCTTACGCATTAAGATTTAGCACAATCTGATTTTTGAACTAAAGTAGGTCACGACCGAAGCTGCCAGCTCTGACGAATTTGTTTTGTCTGTTGGTTCAGCTGTCGCTCCCGACGGAGGCATGCAGGGCTGTCACATACGTCGCTAGAGCATAAAGTGAAGGTTAACTCAAGCATGTAGGATGCGTTAAGCGGACGTAAAATACCTGTAAACACTATTTGACGCGTCCAAGCGTTTATGCACGCGTGAGGAGCGCGTATATGGCGGCGCATGCGTCGTGAAGTAATGCAAATCCAAGGCATATGCAAATGCGTGTTGCCACAGGCGATACGGCTGAAAAGACGCCAAGTTCTCTACAACGAAATGGCGGCGCCAGCTGTCACCGCGTGGCGTGATTCGCCACAGTGGTGACGGATTGCGCCATCGTTCGGTTGCGGCGACATCGCGAGCTGCCTGTGTGTGACCATATAGCTAGGCGTTCATCTGTCCATATCGCGAACCAATCTCCAGAATAGTGCTGAGATAACACCTGAACTTTATTGTTAAGATAAATTGTAGCGAAAGTCTACGACGCCATTAATTTTCCGTGAAGGGGGCAAATGGGGCAAGAACAGCCACCTATTCAGCGGGCCAAAGCGTGTCAAATGATGCCAAAACAGGCGCTGGCGTCATTTTCAATGCACTCCTGCAACAGGAGTCCGCGGGAGACCTCGACAAAAAGCATTTCTGCAGCCAAATTTTTCAATTAATTGACAACCGTCTTCACCAGGCTCGAACATGTATAATTTCCCTTGTAAATGGTGATGAAATATTTCAATAACCATGTAACAATAGTAACCTTATTACTGTGACGATAAGTGCTACTTTTAATTATAATTGGTTACCAGAAAACGCCTACAAGGAATCACTTTATGTCTGGCATCTATAATGTACGCATCTCTGAGCTATTCCGCATGATCGCTGGCTGCACATTCTGGCCATGGAGACGTTTACACTTTGCCACATAAAAAAACAAGCTGCGACAAATGTCACTATTGCGTACTGCTATAATATGTACAGTACATTTCTGATATGGCGCATACTAACTACTCTACGAATTTGGAGTTTTGAAAATGGGTGTGAGTGTTCTACTTGTTATGGGGCTGATCACATCCCAAGGAACGCATAACACGAAAAGAGAACTTGCTGAGGTGGCGTGCTCATCTGGGAGCAATGCGAATATGAGTGAGCACTCGAATATAGTTTGTTCAAGAATGCATTATCCATTTTTATCGCACCCAATTGCACTCTATGCTCTCCAGAAAAATGAACAACTTTCCCAGTCCTGCGTCACAGACGATTAGGTCGCAAGAGATAACTCGTCGGGTTTCCCAAAACCCAGCAGTAAAGTTCCTCTCGCGCTGACTCAAACCATAGCATTGCGCGCTTGATAGTCCTAGCTGTGAAAACATAACCAGTGCACTGAGTTAGGTTTTTTTCAGGCGATTACTTTCTCGAGGCATATAAAAACCATTAGTGCGAACCTGGTCTTTGCTTAACAGCGCGTAGTCGGAAGTAACCAACTTTTGAAAGAGTGCACATTCAAAGGCACTCCCGCGCCTCACGGGAGAAATACAGTCAGGATGCACCTTATCTGCTGTTCCGGCCAGGCTAAACGATTTTCTTTTTGCTCGCCCCCGTAAGACCTTCACCTTACAGGGGAACCTGCGGCTAATGCGTATTTAGGTTTTCTTTTGAGAGCGGCACAAATTGCCCCAAGTATCCCGATCGTCCACGGCGGTTGCTTAGTTATCTCAGCGAAAATTTCGCAACACCAGGGTTCTGGTGCTCGTTTAGCTTTATGGCTTCCGGATGGCGTGAACAGCGCTGGGGTTAGTGTGCTGATTTTTGTCTAGCTTTGGAACATTTTCCAAGTCTCAAACTTTCTTCAGCGCGACCATTTGAAAGGAATTTTTTTTGCAACTGAACAATGCTAACGAGGAATTTTCCTTACGACTTCGTAACCGACAGAGAACACAATGGCATTCTGGTGCTCAGGTAGTCTGGCTTGCGTGAGCTCAATTACTGCGTTAACAAAACGTCTCGGCTACTTAAGGCGAGTGGCACGTAGCATTCGAGCATGTGGTTATTCACTATCGCTACGGTGAAAAAGGCGCTGTAGAAGGTGAACTATCTATAGCATTTGATTGCCACATTAACGAAAGCTTCACTTCCCATAATTTTTGAAATATGCGCTGTATATGCCCGTGCGCTTGCTTGCGTGTGTGTGTCATGCATAGAATATCCCCGTTTCATTTCGCTCGTCAATAATTCCAAGAAGATTCGAAGCACTTAGGTGCCATTCTTGTCTTCTCTCCCGTACAGACTGCGAGGCTAATCACATAAATGTACGTGAGCTGAAGAATTACGAGCGAAGAACTTACTTCTAAGAACTGATTTCCGATGCTTTAATGAGACACAACGCCTTCAGTCAACCTAGTTTGATAGTGTAGCTTTCTCCTAATGTTGAAATGAATAATTTACACATATTTAAATGAGACGATCATCGTAAGTACAAAGATGTCGGCGTTCTTTCTAAGTGGTTCCTAAACTCAAACTAACTTACATTGTTTTGCGGAAGTAGGCTGAAGCAAGTGGACTGTCTTTTGGAGTAGCGTTGTCTTCGGAATTCATTCTCGCGTATACTGCATTCACCACTTTGCATTTCCATTAAAGCTGAAAAAAGCTTTCTCCACCTCTCCGTCAGAGTCATGGGTGTAGAGATAACAATACCCGCATGCGTCGTTTCTATCATTGATCGCGCAAAGACCCTGAGACAAAGGAATTCGCATTTATGGCACGGTTGTTTAAATGAAAGGCAATATTCTTTCGCGGGATCTACAAGGCACATTGGTCTGCACTAAACTTGTCAGTTTCTTTGTGAGGGCATTAAACTCAGCGCTTTACGAAGATTTGAATCTCGTAATTGTCTTCGCCCGCATCATCAAATGCGTTTCTGTAATGCCTTTGATAAGCATGGTAGCAATCATTTCGTCCCTGTTTTTTTTATTGAGCACTCTAGAATGTTGAATGTCATTTCGCCTAACGAAAGCTTTACAGAAGTAGCGGTGATTTTATATGTGGGAATGAAATTACTGCCAAGCGTTTTCAATGCCGACTTGCATGAAACAAACATTGGGGAATTTCGCAGTACGAATTAGGCGAGCTTGCTGTTGGGATAGTTAGTACATGACTTGGAAATTTCAGATCAGTGTGTCACTTTCTTGTCCCGTTTCCTTGCACAATTTTTAAATTATTAATTATGCTTCAAAGGCGCTTCGAGAATTTCCTTTTTCTGAGAAGAAGAAATGAAGCCGAGAAAACTATCTAATATGCGTAGTGGACAACTGGTGACATATTAGAATTAAATGCGGAGGCTCATTATATCGATAGCTAAGAATGCTAAGTTTAACGAATAAATAGTTTTGTTGCACTGATGTGGGCCAATTGTGCTCGAAGGTCTTTAGGAGGGCTGCTTTGGCCTGGCCGTCAAATAAAACAGGCTGCTCACGACAGCGATTATGGTAACTTTAGTGCGTCTACATTTCTGTGCCATAGTTGCTCCACTGTCAGAGCCTCTGCACACAAACGCCACGTACAAAGAAGACATTGTGTTACATAGATTTATACTTTTAATGCATGCTGAATTTTTAGTTGAAACACCTCCTCCGTACTTAATATGAAATTCCAAGTGATTTTACCGGTTTGCACGTCGCGTCTGCTACACCTCACAGTTTTTGGTCGAAAAAAAACCTGTTATCATTACAATTTTCGCTGTACCGAGTCACCTGCGATATTCATTTATCATAGCTTAGGATTGGCTAGAGTGCAAAACTGTGTAGCGTACAGGCTAACAGCAATATTTCGCCATTTTCTGCGCGTTTCCCAACATAATTTATTCAAATAAGCATGTACTCTGCCAGGCATGCGGCCGGCTATTTTCTAAGGCCATATTTTCGGTTACATTAGGTTGCGCTGTGCAGTTATAACGAAACATCCCAACGGAACCACATAGTTGCGGTCCAAATGCGTCCACACATTCGTGAGAAGCGAGTAATCCGGCCTGCATATTTTCTGCGCCAACGCGGGCCCAAAACAAGAGCCTCCAATGTGGCCAACGTGTTGCTGTCTGAGCGAGCGCATTCTGTAAATGCCCCGACGTAGCTAAGGCAGCCGAAAGCTGGCGCGTAATGACCCAGTTTCTGAAGTTGTCCTCAGACGCGCGAGTTACAGAATTACCCGGAACGCGAGATGGTCCCGCGCCGTCACACGCGCTTCCTGCAGTTATTACAGGGAACTCGGACGCTGAGATCGTTCAGCCTCCGTGGGAATGGTGGGTGGTACAGGAACCTGTCAGGTCTTCGTGCTTTAGGCTTCAGGCGTTCTTGAGTCCTCGTTTATTGCGCTTTATGCTTGCCTAAGCTGGCCCAAGTTTTATAGCAATTTATACTTTTTTTTCAGTGCTGAAGGTAACAAGACTCCAGAAGCGCGCATAATCATTACTAATTGCAGTGGCTCCGCTTGTCCGTGCCTTCTGGGGTGTAATGGTTCCAATATTGGGCTTCTTTGCTAAAGGTAAGGTGCTCGAATCCTGCCATCGAACAATGTTAATAACGTATATTTAATTTTTATAACGATGTAGGTTATTGAAAAATTATCACTTCGCAAAGCCAAGAAGCTATTTAAAGCCAGAATCACGAATTTTAGGCAAATCCGTCTACTACCTACCATTCCCGTGCTGGCTGAAGTGCCAAGCGTGCAGCTCCCGTAGACACTCGCGCTATAGTTCCTTCTAGTAATGGTATGAAAATCTATGCTCACGTGAATTTCTCCTAAATGTATAAATGCGTAGCAGCATCTTTTCTTCTTCCCGTAGTTATGAAAATTAGCAAATTGCGCTAAAGTTGGCCCCAGGGCAAAAGGATGGCTGGTGGGAAGTTGCTTACTATATTTAGGATGCAGCTCCAAAAATAGCCGCTGTATTCTGCGAGAGCAAATGACAAAAATTTGGGTTACTTGTGATACAAACACATAATCCAACGCCTAAGACCAACGTTTCCAATCTTATTGTTCAATGTCTTTTGTACTTTCTTTCGTACTCTGGGGGTCAGAATAAAAGAACACAGCATTATTATATCCAAGAGACCGCCAAGATTAATTATCTATCCAAATTTCACCTCTTGTTCAATAACGTGATTTAGATTATGCTTGCGCAATGAATGCAATGTTTCTACGTGAGAAAATGGACTCCAGTGCTGCAGTTCGCTTTTTAAGCCGACAACATCAGTAAAGCCGTTGCATCATTAGAATGTCACTAGATATTTGTGTAATTGCAGTATGAAACACTTTTAGGGCACTGAAATGCGGCCGTTTCTGAAAGAAATGTAATTTTCATAACAAACCGCAGCGCCATCATTACATCATTTATATATGGAACTGAAATGACTTGAGGAATTTGGAGCTAAAACATCTGGAAACCTATATACAGCGGTGACATGGGGCCCTATAACGTAAAACTATTCCTATATGTTTCTATTCCAATCTCCTGACGTAAAATTTGCGTAACCACAGACGCAAGCACCGGGCGGACACCCACAGGGTTGTCTGAACACACCAATAAGACGCTCTCCTCGTTCATAGGAGGTCACTTTTGTTTTTTTGATAAACGAATAGCATTGCCTACACTGAGCAGCTTGTCGTATCTAATTGGCTGACATGAGGCGAGGAGAACGCTCAAGCGGAGAGCGATTCGATGGGGCAGAGCGAGTGCACTGAAAATCGATAACCGGATGAAGAGGGTGGTGCCGGCGTCTGCGATAGGTCGGATTTCCCTTACTTAGCTTGCGGTGGCTGGTCGAAAATCGCGGCGGCATGCAACGGAAGCTTAAGAATGACGCTAAAACGAACCCTCAGCAACGGAGATGGCAGAATGAGGTGGTAAACGTGCCGAAAGTGCTCGAAAACTTTACACGGCCACGCAAAAAGTTTTATTATGCGAAAATACACCCATGCTCTCCGGCAGGTGCGAGTAGCCAGTGCCTGAGCGATCGGCGGCAGCCATCTTTTATTCCTTTCGGAACGGGGCAGCCTGCGGCTATTCAGAAGAAAATGCAGTTTTGTTCGGCATATTAATGCATCTTTAATGCGTACACGTCACTTTGACGCGGTGAGTTTTCGCGGTTTTGTGACGTCGCGTGACAGGCAGGTGAAGTGGGGGCTGCCCGAAAACTTTTGACCAATAGCCGGGGGCTAATGGCGAAAAGGCATCGAATCAGAAATAACTGTTTTTCTTTTTTCCGTCAAATCATGCATAATCAGTATGTAAACATCATATCAGATGGGGAGGTATCGCGGTTTTCGTGACGTCGCGTGACAGACAGGTGAAGTGGGGGTGGTCGAAAAAGTTTTTGACCAATCGTGGAGGGCTGATAGCAGAATTGGAATAGAAAGCTTTGGAATAGTATTACGTTATAGCGCCCATGTTCTGCGTTAATCTGGCCAGAATACACATTTTAAGGCACCGCCAGTTCGGGCGTAGTCTCAAGCATTTCATATGCTTTTTTTATTGGCATAGATAACTGCCTTTACCGCAAAATTCGATAGACCTATAGTGCTCTGGAAATTCTGTGCAACCTGTCACCGTCAATATAGTGTTCTGAAATCTTCATCCCAAACGAATGAAGTTCACAATGGAAGTATCAATAATGCTGCTCTAATTTTTATTGACGATGTGACTCTCGCAGAAAACGCCATGCACTAAGGGAACCTAGACAATCGCAATTAGGTAACAATGAACAAAGGCAAAACAAAATGAAGCAGTAGAAAACATGAATATTATTAACCGTTTTATTTATTTATTCATTTATTTATTTATTTATTTATTTATTTATTTATTTATTTGCTTATGACAATACTGCAGGCCGTGAGGCGTAAGCAGGAGTGGAATAAAAAACTATAACGATGTTATATTGCAACATCCGCATTCAAGCAAAACAAGCAATAGGAAATAACTAGTAACACTACTAATATGAGCTAAACAACGTGGTCAACTATAAGGTTAACAGAATCCACACAGTAAGCCGGCAAAGAGTTCCAATCTACTCATCATCAATTGATCAATCAGTTCATCAATTCTACTGTGAAAATATTTGTTGATGAGTGTGAAACGCGAGATAAACTTCAGATTCTTGATAAGGCAAAAGGCAAAGAAAACACAGCTTGCCACCAGTGCCAGCCGAATCCACAACATTTGTCCGACGTATGAGGTACCTTACTAATTGAGCTATACGGAAGGTGGGGTAGCCTTTTCCAAACTTCTTTTTGCTTCGTGGTCTGCTGGGTTATAAAGATTAGTTGCAAAAATTGAGCCCATTGGATCTTCTGACTGGTATTGCTCATTAAATAGAGAGAGTTTTGACTCTGGCAACCTGAATGTCTTGCGGCAGCGTGGGAGGGCTTTTGTGCCAGTTGCCTGCTACTGAGACACAGTACTATGAGCGCTTGAATGAAGGTTCCTCATTCGGCTCCACGGCTGCGAGGAGCTTTGGCTAACACCCCTTGTGCTGTGTTACACATATATGTGCAATAAATACACACGATAGACGAAAAACTATCAACTGCTGCCTAGCTCGTCGCATTTTCTTCTTATGAAGGTTGCCACAGCTACGACAAACAGAACACAACACCACCTCATGGTTTTGGTGCTCCTGTAGCTGCAGTTTCATAGTAATGCGCGTCTTTCTTTGTGAATTAGGTTGAGTGTATCTTAAGAAACACCTATAGCTCTTAAGCACATGAACTCCAGCGCAATATGTCCAAAACATAAATGAAAACTGAAAAAAGGAACGGTCAATTCGCGAACTACTTTTGCGCTGCATATTTCATCAAAGGTAGTTTTACTTTTTAGGTTTAGTATTTTTACACAAAGGTATCCCACACTTTTCTCGCACGCTCTTATCAGTGCTCACCAGCAAGTAAGTTCCCTATTTTTTCTTGGCCAGCCCACCTGAACCTCTCCACAAACACTGGGAAATATAAATAGTTCTGTGCTTGCGTTGCTCCCATGCAAACCTGTGAAGAGGTACAAGAAATACAGCCGTAACCAAAATGAACGGCGTCGTTCGTTTCCTCTTCGCATTGTCAGTGCTCAATGCATCAGAATAAAAAATAAATAACATGGCTGTGGCCTTTGTCTTTGAAGCAGAAAATCCTCCTTCGAGGATCATTTTTTAGGTTCTCGCCAAACTAAGTTTTCACACTTTCTGTTTATGCTTCTCCGCTATGCCATGCACAAGTGTATGCTCCATCTTGACTTTCCACCCGATGGTTTTGTACTCTTGCTGCTTTCTTTTTGTGTCACTGAGTATTCACGTTTTACGCCGACGCTTTGCTAAGAGTGCTATAGGTGCTTTTTTCATTTTTTCTTCCATAAAAGCTTTAACACGCTTTCAAACGCAAAGCCGTGTCTCATTTCTTTAATGTTGTTAAAATTATTATGGCGTGTATTATTATCAAAAAGTCGTCGCGTGTCTGTCCTGTTAAGAGTTTATATCAAAAGTCAATCAGAACCGCTTAATGGTCTACGATGCGCTCCGAAGTTGTGCGAACATTATTTATTGAGGTGTTCTGCTTGCTTTTCTTTTTCTGGATACGAAAGATTAACAACTAGACCAAGTCGAAATAGTGCTACTCCTGTAAGCGTTCTCAGTGCAGGTTGTCCGAACTAAGGTCATAGATTCTCAGAAACATAAAAAACTTGTTTCCCTTCGTGCCTGTTGTTGGACAAGGTGCTACGTTTCTTGCTAGGGTGCAGGCCAGTGCAAAATTAGAGCTTTGGGGCGGGCATAACGCGATACTTGCTTTAGAACGAGCCACTTGAAGCACTTCCACGTGCAAGCCGCACTTTCATCTTGGCTTGAAGTGAACCGACTCCCCAACCTTTTGCATTTTGTGGGTCCTTCAAAGTTTAATGCTGAGATAATAGGCCATGCTAAATAGAAGGCTTAAGCTTGGATAGCCATTTGTTTATCAAAAATTCATTTATTATCACTTGCAGTTACTAGTCTAGAGTTCGTGCTAGTAACTTACTACGGTTACTCTGCACCCGCACATGAACAGCTGCATTGGAAATACACACAAGAGTTGCTTTAGAACCCAAGATGACGCAATGTTCTTATATGCAATAAAGAACACCATGCCGCTATTTTTGCTAAATCATATCAGATATATGGAAATGATCCGGCATGAATGGCAAATCATGGCTTATTTAATCGCGGCATATATTATCTGTTCATTTCGTAATTTGTTTCACTTGCGCAAATCCTATATTTGAAACCACGAAGAAATTATAGGTTTCAACTTCGTGCTATCAGATTTTCCCAAGAAACGTAAGTAAGTACGTTGCAGCAATTAAATAACTACGCACCTAGTGTCAGCTTTTGTTGTGACCAAAACCAGGATTTATTTCCATCTTTATTGAACGACACCTTCACAAATTTTGTAAATATTATAAATGTCAAATTTTAAAAGCATGCACTGTCATAGGAGAGGCAAAATCTTTAGAAAGGTTTGTAATGGACACCTGTTTTAGCTTAATAAATTTTTAGACACAAATTACAATTATCGCCAGGTCCCTGTCAGCGTAATATAGTGTATATTTCTTCATTGCGAACGTATATTTTAGTAATTGTAACCATAGAAGCAGTGGCTCATTCCGTAATGATTGGTCATCTTTATTCGTTCCATTTATGGCAGAAAGCTCGTATCTGTGTAGGGCTTCCTTTATCATATTTCGGTTGCTGTAGGGCACGTTATGCTTAATTACAAGGAGCGCACAAGAGTAGATTGTTGGGCTAGTTTCGAAGAGTGCCCGAATAAACAGTGCAGGATAACATGCTAAAAGACACGTCGAAAAGAGAGAAACAATGCTAACGAGTTGAGCCCTGGAAGGTCAGGTGCTCTCTTCTAGCATCGTTTATTTATTCGCCACCGTCAAACTTCAGTACTTTCATAGCTGTCGGGTCCACTCCAGACTTGTTATTTTTGCCGTAGCCCTTATACCGAATAATTAGTTTAAAGCAGAACAACTGGAGTGGGTATTAGATAGTCATACTCGTAGTTGGGTTAATTGTATGGCCTCGAAGTAGGCTGAGGAGGCTCGCATTCACGTAGCTATTTTCGTTTCCTGACGTCATACAATATTTTGGTAGGCCATAAAAAAAAAAAAACTCCTTCGCACTGTCTATGAAATGTCTCCTTCCTGCCATGTGGTGGAAACTCACAACAACCATTCTGCCAGTGTTACTTTCTTGATACTCAATTCCAATTCACGGAAATCCTGAATGTTCTCCATATACAATTGCGTAGGGCACCGCGGGATGCTTGCATACAAATCAATATTGGCTAAAATTTCTCGTTATTTAGGCGTACGGATTACGCTCTAGTAGGTTTTCACCCGTAAGCTTCTGAGCATAACTTCGAGATGCATGCATTAACTGACACACACTCGTCAGTGGCGTTGCGATAGAAGCATGCACGACCTCTTAGGACCGCAATAAATCAGCTTCAAGTCTAACCTCTCGATTTCTAAGCGGCATAGTGGGTTGAGGTCCCGAAGCGCACTCTCAGATGAGCACATCAGGATGCGAATGTATTTCCGAACCAAACTTCTACATTTTAAAGCTTAACTTCTATCCTCTTGGACACGCAGTTGGTCCACGCAGACTACTTTTATTGAGGGGGATGACAATGTCAACCACCTCTAGAGCGAAGGATGTTCTTCGAGATTGTTTGTTACCCTTGCTCTTCTTCTGTTAATAATCTTGGATATTTTCTAACCTTCTTGCTAAGCTTACTTAGCTATAAACAAAAAAAGACAAAAAAGAAAACTTGGTGTTAACAAAAATGCCTTTGTTGCGTTTGACTAAATTAAGATTGGCAATACACAAAGGAACGTCATGTGCTTAGCTTCAGTGTCAAATGAATTGACAAATTGTGTTCTTCATTTTGTCGCAAGCATCAGAAAACAAAAGCAGGCGAAATTATATAAAGCGTTATCATGAGCGCGTTTTAGATGGCACCTGTACTCTATCATTACTGTTTCTCACCTTTATTATGCTATAAACAGTTCCACGGCGCGACGCTGCCGGCCTAGACAATTTTTATGTAGCAATAGAGGAATAATGCGCTATACCCCTGCGCTATCTGCCTTTTTTTCCGGATTGTGAACAGTGCAGATAAATAACATGCGACGTCACTGCTATGAGGACAAGCAAGAAAGTTGTATGTATCACTTAAATACAGCTACTTAAATGCTATCGTCTTATGTCACTCCGCAACATCTACCAATCGCACGATGACAAATTTTTCTCCGAAGAGTAAGTCGCGACTTTTCAAAAATTTATAAATGCATCCACATTGAATGCGCGTCCGCATTGTACATTCAATGTACAATGTACATGCGAATCGAATGAACGATGGTTATATGCAATGCTGACACAATTGACCATTTGTTTAGCTGCACTAACCTACTACCCCAAGCCACGCACATCCTAGGGCGCTATACCATAAAGCTATTCCAAACGTTTCTACTATAGTTGTGATATCCGCCCTCCGCGATTGGTCAAAAACTTTTTGAACCACTCCCACTTCGCCTGTCTGTCCCGCGACGTCACGAAAACCGCGATAGCTCGCCATCTGATATGACGCGCACACACTGATTATGCATCATTGGACCGAACAAAAGAAAAATAGTTATTGCTGATTCGACGCTTTTTCGCCACTAGCCCTCGGCTATTGGTCAAATGTTTTCGGGCTGCGCCCATTTCACCTGGCTGTCACGCGATGTCACAAAACCACGAAAACTCACCACGTCAAAGTGACGTGTGCGCGTTAAAGATGCATTAATATGCCGAACAAGACTGATTTTTTTTTCTGAATAGCTGCAGGCTGCGCCGTTTCGAAAGGAATAAAAGATGGCTGCCGCTCATTGCTCAGGCACTGGCTACTGGCACCTGGCGGAGAGCATGGGTTCATTTGCCTGCAATAAAACTTTATGAGTGTCCGTGTAACATTTTCGAACACTTTCGGCAGGTTTACGACCTCGTTCTGCCAACTCTTCTTTGCTGAGGACCTGCTCTACCGGCATTCTCAACTTTCCGTTATGTGCCGCCGCAATTTTCGATTAGCCACCTCAAGCCAAGTAAGGGAAAGCGGACCAATCGCAGACACAGGCTATCGGTTATCGACACATCCGGTTATCAATTTCCAGTGTACTAGCTCGGCCCCATCGAATCGCTCTCCAGTTAAGCGTCCTCCTCGCCTCTTGTCAGCCAATTAGATAAGACGAGCCGCACACTGTAGGCATTGTTATTCGTTTTTAAAACAACCAAAAGTGACCTCCTATAAACGAGGAGAGCGTTTGAGTGGTCTGTTCAAACCGTACGGTCGCCGCCCGATGCTTGCGTCGGCGGTGACCCGCACTACCACAACACTACCAACAATACCACAACTATAAGCAAACTTTACATGTCTCACAAGGATCATCGGCAGCGCTTATGAAAAGCTTCAGTTTAGCTGTCTTCTTTGTTTATAGGACTACTTTATTTAAAAATTGGCAGCCCTATACGCCCTAAGGAACCTCTTGACAATTGACAGTAAGCTTGTGAGTCTAATTTTATACGCTGTTTTGTGAGCATTGGAGCAAAGGCACGCCGACCTATTCAGGGGATGGAAACTGTTTGAAAGGTACGACTTACAGATGTGGAACAAAAGTGTTAGCATTAACTAATGCGTAAATATTCATTGGTCTTAAGTAAAGTCCGCCCACACACATAGGTAATTGGTCACGAGGACTTTGTTTTCACATGGACCATATTCAGTTGACCCTATATACAGAAATTAATTCTACAATTCATTTTCAGGAAACCCTAAAACGGAAGGCAGCAGTATCTTTCATTATAAGTTGTCCTTGCTGATCTTACAGTTATAAAGAAATTTTGAATCCTGAATTAGGATAAAATAGCATATAAGTCCGGTCACCTACGGACACGTTGATGGGTTGAACTGCCTAAATTAAATGCCTTTTATGATAGTCCTTTCTAAAATTATTCATCAGCTTTATTGTAATGCTTTTATTGCGAAGCATTCTTTGCCTGATTCCAGGCTCTTTGCGGTAAGCAGCTTCGTGTCTGGCCTTGTTTCTCGTTTCTCGTATCTTCGATAAAAAGGAATTGCGTGACCGACGGTGGAAGCGAACCTCTGTCTCCCTACAGTGCAGCCGGATGCTCTACCCGTAGGCCACGATCGCATTACGTTTTTCTTTATTGATTGCTCGCATACTTTTTTCGTGCTAAAGCCGGCTAGTTCTTAGAGGCATTTGGCGCATGTGTCACGAACCAGACTCGCATTCCTCCTTCTCGGCTGCTAGCGCTTTGAGGTTTGATTTTAGGCTGCACCGCCTACAGAATCGACCCAAATTCTCCAGTCCTTTCCTAGAAGCGGGACCGCTGTGTAGAAGCTACTCGACGTTGCACCACATTCGTGATCGGGCCAGGTCAAAGAGGTTTCAAAAATTTTTCGCAGCCTTATGAATTCCGTCGTCGTTTTATTGTAGAATATATAACATAGCCGCAGAACGAGAAGAAAGGGGATTAACCGAGATGCCCGATTTTTATTAATCCTATAATGAGAAGCCCACAAACAAAGACACTAAGGAAAACATAGGGGAAATCACTTGTAGTTACTTAATGAACTAAAGAAAGGATAAATGAATGGCAATGAAAGTGGATGAAAAATCAACTTGCCGTAGGTGGGGAACTATCCCACGTCTTCGCATTACGCTTGCGATGCTCTAAGCAAGTGAGCTATTGCGGCGCGGTTTTCCCCATCCACTTTCATTGCTATTTATGTGTTACTACTAGAACTAACATTGGGGGAGTTAGCCTGTGCCACCCCTCAAGCCTTGGTGGCGCATGTGGGAGTGATTTCTGTATCTGCTATATTATAGCCCACTTAAAGGTACCTTATCGCAAATGCGGTGGTAGTCTTAGGATTTGGAAGGATAGAAAACATACCTTCAATGCAGTGGACCCAATAAGTTCCCTCGTCTGAATAATTAGAAAGTTAGTGAATCTTTCTTAATTAGCAACTGGAAGTAAGAATTTCTGGAATATACTTAGACAGATTTTATATTATTTGCTACTTATTGCATGTCCATGAAACCAGAATTTCGCGTCCAATGAGGGCAACTCGATTGCGACATTTGACTCTTCAAATGAAAGCGGATGCTCATCGCACACTTGCATTGCAATCATTGCATCATTATTCAGTCTCACGGAGCCACTGTAATGAGGAAAGCAACAGATTCTCTGTGTTTAGAAAATCAGTTATGCCTAAGCTCACAAAGCTGGTTTAATGAATGGGTGATATTGTAATTCATCCAAGCGTAGCACGACAATACAAAGAAAACCAAATACGTGTTTCGGAGAAAACACTTCCCAGACACAGAAAATTTAGTCAGAGTTGGAGGATCAAACGCGGGACTAACGAATTTCCAGGGTTGTCGCTGTACCCTCTGAGCTAGCCGGGAAACTAGCAGATCGCAGGGCAACCTTCGCAGCGCGATCTTCTTCATCTGCGGAGCTTTCTTTCTGAGAAACCCGCATGGACTTCCTTTGTAGTTTCGTGCTGCACTGGGGCGGCTGACAATATTTCCCTTTAGCCTTTTGTGTTGTGCACAATAGGCAGTCATATGGACGTTCACCCACACTATGCTTTCAGTTATGCATTGTCATTCTCATATTGCATTTCTTGACAATGGGCGCTCTAATAATAGCAAGTAAACCCAAGAATGTGTAGGCTTGCTTCTTCTGCTTGATTTGTTTCTTCTTGCCTCAGGTTTTTTCCTCAAGTTGCACAAACATCTTGAAATTCGTCACTGTAATCTTATACAGTTTTATCGTAATGCTAATTGACTAAGAATAAAAAACAGCTGACTTACAGAGCCGCACAGTGGAGTGGCAACGGACGCGTCAAAACTGCAAGTTTCTCAGCGCTTCTGGTGTGCGTAGAGTAAGTTGTAGTGGCTCTCGCGTGTATAGGTCGTATAACTCGTGAGAGCTTAACAGCCCGTAACATTTCCACTGGAGCTCGGGAAAGCAATCTCAACTACATGGCAATACTCGATGGCGACAGAGAGGCACAAGAGCATGCTTTACTGGTGTTTTCATTTCCTGGACGGTTCTAGGAAAATTATCGAGCGCCCCCCAGCGTTATCACGCCTTCCAGAACCACGTTATTCCGAGATCTTCTTGGAAAGCAGCCAGAAGAGAGGTTACCATCAGGCGGGAGACAGAAAGCAATAAAACGCTGTGTTTGATTGCGCCATTTTTTCCCCTGGAAGCTGCGTTACCTGCTGAACCAAATAACGGCCATATTCGGTGATATCGCATAACACCTCCTATTACTCAATGTTGATGCTCACGTACTCTGGCAAGCAATTAAATAAATTTGTGTTTAGGCAGACCCGACGTACTTTCAGCAAAAGCTAGGTGCCTGCTTGGCTCTTTGATTTTAGATTACCGTCAATTCCTGTGATTCCTGGACTTGTGAGCGCTGGTAAAGAAAGTACATGTACCACCAGTAAAGCCTCCTCTTAGCAAACGAGAAATCAAGCAAGGTAAGAAAATTGCACATGCAGAATGATGAACTCCCCGATTTGATGCTAATGTTTCTGTATATGATTTCTTCGAAATCTAGGTAGATTCAGAAATGCCGAGAAGTAAAAAATACAGGTAGAAAACAAAGGGCACCGGCCACAAAACTTCACAGCACGTGGATTATTACTTCCCTAAGTCATGCCCAAATTATTGAGCAATTTCCGTTTCGCTAGTAATTACTGAATGCATAATGTCTCAATTCATATGAATTGCAGAAGAGTGCGACAAAACGGATTATTTCTCGCGTCATACAGCAACTATGTGAAGCAATTCGTGCTTTCTCACTTATGATCTTGACAATGCGTTATTTGTTCTCAGGTACTAAGAATGCGATATTTGGACAGGGAACAATTGTTACTAGCCCGTAAAGCTCCAGTGAGAAAGGCGTGATAGTACGCGCTTGGTTCAGTGAAAGCTGCAGTTATCTACGTGCAAACCAAAGAAAATATTCGCAAACTGAATTTGGCTTAGAAGGAAGCACAAGTGGATACTACTTTTGTTGTGTTATCTAGCTCTTGATTCTTAGTGTTGTACAAGAAAAAAGTTTAATTATAGCGATAAAGGAGATCGCAGACGGTTTTCTAAACTTATTTTTATTCGTCCTTTATTATTATAGCATGCACTGGAGACATCTGACCTAGCTATCTTTATAGCGCTGACAGGTGCTCAATGTTTGTCGAATTGTATTATTTCCTACGCCATTTCATGGTTTCACATCAATTATTTGAATGATATTATTACACTCTTATAAACTCACACATGCACCGATAATAAACAGTCAACAAAATGGGCCTCTCAACTGTCTAGCTCAAGGACAACAGTAGAAGCGTTAAACTGGAACATGCAGTCAGAACTGAAATTACCCGTAAAAGAAAGGGCAATAGGAGATATATCATGAATAATGTTTGATCTGAATGGAAGACGTAAAGAATAAAATGAAATATTTTTGTTAGTGTTCTCTTCAATTACAGGAAACGTTGGAAAGTTAACATTCGCTTCTTTACCTTTCCGGAATACTACACTGATTGCATTATTAAACTCTCGAATTAGTTCGGAGGGAAACATTTTTCGAGCCTTACCTAGGCTTTATTTTATAACACGTGCCTAGCTTATTCCTAGGATAATGGCCTTCTTAAAGGCAACTGATTCGGTTCTCTTGAGCACAGCTCTCCAAAGATGATTTTGCTTGCCCATAGAATCTAAAGGCTATCTGTGGCGGTCGTAATTTCATAAATGTCTAAATAAATATTCTTACTCTAGTTTTGCGTACACTATGCGAGAGCGATTAAAGTTTCACAGGGTATATCAATGGTATAATTTCTACCTGCGCACGAATGCCGCTGATATGCTTAATAGAAAAAGAACTGAAAACAATGACAAATCGCTGAGCTCAATGATGACTTTGCCTCGTTTATTCTTCGCAGTGGCAAGGATTTGTCGTTAGCAAAGCGTTAAACATATTCAAGACAAATGATAAACTGCGACAGACAGCGTATTTTCTTATTAGACTATAGAGGTTGTGGAAAAAAACTTGACCAGCATCTATGGCAATTTCTCTACCTCTATTTGACTCCTTAACGATGGTCACATTAGTTGCATGCAAATTAAAGAAACGCTAGCAAATAATTACCAAGATTCCTATGTATACATGTTTTAAGGCGATACTGTAGCCGTTTATGTTTCGACTAAACAAAAAAAACTGTTCCGTGAGGAAGTAAAGTTGTTTTAGTTGAAAACTACTGCACCGCCGTACCAGGTGACCTATCAGTGAAGTTGCCCGTCAGGCAGTATACCACAAGACTAAACACCCACTTCTTTCTTTTCTTTTTCTTTTCGAAATGAACCTGTAACTCTTAAGCACCTTCTGATAATTCTGATTAAAATGACCAATTTGCGTCAAAGCCAGCCTTTTAACACGCTTCTAAATGAGTTGATTGAGCGGTCTCAAGGTTACCAAAAAAAGAAGGATTTCTGCCAAATCTTTTAATGTACGCATACAACTCATCGTAATAAACAGGAGCCTGCCAGCTTCAAGAGAACTGCCGCACTTCTACGCGAATTCCTATAATCGCCGCTTCCTCCCTGAGGCACATCATATTGTGTTCTCCAGTGACAAGACAACCGTTTTTTTTTCTTTTTCTATTTCACATGTATGGCATGCGCTATGGTTTCTCGTGCCGTTTGAAGGCTCCGTATATATTTCAATTTGCGCCATTGGTGTGAACAAGAACAGAAAGCCTAACTTACACGATCACGGAAAGCTGAAAATAAAGGGTGTGTTTCCATGAGGAAAATTCCATGAGGATTCTGCTGACTATTTGGCGACGCTCAGCTCAGGGTAGATTTCATTGTAAAGTGGAGAACTCCCAAAAAAACAACGTGATACCTGGGGCAGTTGTAGTAAAGAAAGCTACAGCGTTTTAATTCGTATTTCTTCTGAAACGATGTTTAGGTGGTATTTCTATATTCTAATATAACCATACAAATATTTATAGATTTCAAACAATAGATGTACCTTAAGACCGGTTTTTTTTAGGCACCACTACCTTGATATGCTGTCGAATATTCTCCGCAGAGATACCAGCTCGCTCCATCGTGTAGCTTTTGCGCTGTACGGAAATGTCATCGCTAAAGGCTTTTCGAGGGGCGGGCGTCACGTCGAGGCGTTATTTGTCATTTGGCCCGGCCTCTCTATTTCTCGTCAGCACTTAGTCCGTTGTATCTTTTGCGTTCTGCTTAGTGTGCGGCTCCCATTTTTGGTGCTGCAGAGGTTGTAGGCACTTCCCGTGACCCAATTCTTTACCCAGTACGCGGAGAATATCTGTGCTGATCCTTGCATGCTACTTTTTATTGTGTAGACATTAGGAGTGGAAAAGTGGAAAAAAATGTACGTGTGGGAAGTGCGGGAAGCCTGCCAAGTGGTATAGGTAGAGAAGTGATGGGAGAGCTTAAAACAGTGTGTCTGTATGCCATAAATCATAAGAAGCGAACAAACAAAGACACCAAGGACAACATAGGGAAATTATTTGTACTTGCTAATTGAATTAAAGAAATGATAAATAAATGCAAATTTATTTTATTCAATTAGGAAGTACGAGTAATTTCACCTATGTTGTCCTTAGTGTCTTTGTTGGCTTCTTATGACAACATTAATAAAAATCGGGCCCCTCGGTCATGATTCTCTCGTTCATGATATATATATCTACATAGTGCAACTGACGGGGGTGGCCGGCCCCGCACCACCGCTAATCGCACTTGTCTCCTCGCAGAGGCAGGACGTGTGCCGAGTGACCTCCTGAATAACACTTTGCAATCTGTTGAACGCGGATTAAATAAGTAATAACTAAAGAGGTGTGACGTAACGCTAGCGCATTTTTCCCGCATTTACCGCTAAATCGCCACTGATTTTCTTTTTTTCTTTACTGTGCCGCCAGTCTTTGGCTATTGCAATAATCATCATGCGGAGTAGCATCTTGCTCAAAGGTGCTGCAATTCTTTAGCGTTCTACCGCTTCTCCATGTGCTACTTTGTTTTGAAGGTGTCCGTCGTGAAAAGAAGAATGGATTCCCTAGATTCAGCACGAACTTTGCAACAACAACAACAACAACAACAACAACAACAACAACAACAACAAACCTGCTGGTCAGTTAAAGAGAAGGCTACAATATTTAGTGAATTGTTGCGTAAGCTTCAGATTTATTGAACGCAAATGCAAGCTGAAACACCTTCTTTTTAAAGTCTATCACGTGCGGTGCAAAGATGGCACACGGGAACTAACCTAGCATGTAGTTGCAAGGAGTAAAAAAAAGTAAATAATTGTACCGGACATCAGGCAGTAAAAACGGGGCACACTCTATAGAGTGGCTAGAAAAAAAACTATATGAAATTTTATTCGATGTCAAAAATTCATTTCCCATCCTTGTAAGATGCTAGTTTCAGTTTTTTCTGAGATTATGTCAAACAGAGTGAGCACTGATGTAGCCTAAGGGACAGAGGTGGGTAACATTTCTTGGTGGCACCATAAAGATCCTCTTTCTACTTTCTTAATTGAATGCTACTCAATGTTCTCAATAAGCATGAGACAAGAATCGTTTGCAGAGTAGGTCGTGTTGTTAAACAGTTACTAAATAATGCACGCTAACCAAGCCGGTCAAGATTACGAACTCACGAGTGTGACACAAAATGGACAAAGAAGTCAGACACCCAGGCGGCAACTCTCTTATCGCGTCATTCCGCCGCGGTGTCCATTAGACCAGCCATTCTGTTTAATGGTGGCCTCTTCGGAACCAGACAAAGGCGTCTCATCAGGTGCCAGACATTCACATTGATCGCGAACGCGAGAACCACCTCGAAGGCTGCGCATCACTAAATACACTCGCCAACTACCGTAGCTTTCGCAAGTCCCGGGAGAGTACCCATTAGGGCTAGGACCGCGCCTATTAGTGCCGATGGCTGCATCCACACGCACTGCTCAAGCTTGTTTTGGCAAATGGCTTAGCCTCTTAGGCAATATGCGCTTTTTTTACTTTGTGTGCTTGCCAAATGAAATTGGTTACATTGTAAAAAGCGGATGATGACACTCTTAACCGTCCGGCTCGGGACATTACATTATCGACGACGCCACGCATAAAGCCTAGGGCACGCAAGAAATATGCTGGGAACAGTTGCTGGAAGTGATACTGTTGATTAAACCATCGCAAGAGAAGTAAGCCTTCCGACCGCTGGAGCACCCTGTTTATTTCTGCTGCTATATGTTTCGTTGTCTGTGTTGCTTTTCCAGTTCTTCCATCTAGCTTGTTAAAAGGTGTCCATTGTCGATGGCGATATCCCAGCACAATACTGACTGTCTGGATGCACCGTTCCTTCAAGGTTGTGAAGCAAGCGCGACGAACTATGAATATTAGCTCATATTTCCGCCACTCATATATTTGGGCTGTGAGCAAAGGTTCAAAAGTTACAGAATTTTATTCCAAGGTCATGCTGACTGTATTGAAAGAAAGCCAAAATGGTAGTATTATGCCTTGTACATATTCAGATGAGTCCATGAAATCGCCGAGGCAATTAACCATCTTTTGGTGTACTGAAAGATATGCACCGTACTTTACAAATTTGTTATTATTTGAGCTATCTGATGTGGTCGAAGCCTTCGTCGATGCACCAGCGCAGTTAGGTACATTAAATTATTCGCAAAAATACTGCATATTTGCGAGTAAATTCATAGACTTAACAAGTTTTTTTTGTTGATATCACAGTCCACTGGCTGCAGGTACATAGCAATGACCACAGCCATTAGATTTCGGGCCACAATTATCACTTTATCTCGTTTCCTGTAATTCTTCCTGTTAGCCGTTCCTTCTGAGTATCCGTTTCTGTCCTACAGCCGAAAAATTTCTCTTCCGGTGGGATACGCGTGCCATCGTCGCACCGCTAATCTGATTCGTTCCCTCCAATTTCTTTCAGGCGACCCTTAATTGCACTAACCTAGCTCCTCTTGCACCTGGGAACTATATCCCATGACGACAATACTCTGTGCCCTAAGTGACCTGCTTTTGCATCTGCATTCAAAACATCTTCACAAATTATTTATTGGCTTGAGACATTGTGACAAAGGGTAAGCCATTTTTTCATTACTGCTGGCTGCACAAATCACGTCGAAAATGCCGTAAGACGTCGCGGCGTCCTTGGCAAAATGGCGGCGCGATACACTATCGCGCAAAGTTAAATAAAATGGAGGTAGGCTGGATAAGAAGACGGTTAAATTTACCCGTAGCCTAATAACGGTGTCCTCAAACGAATGCTTTCTTTGCCTCTGTCACCGTGTTTGACGTATCATTCATTTACATGTCATTAAAGAACTCCAGAAGGTCAATAAAATATCTGGAGTACCTAGCTACAACTTGCTTCATAAGCAAATCGTGTTTTTTGGACTTGAAACAATGAATTAAATTCTGTCGTTGTTGTACCGTCTTGACTAGCGCGGTGAGGTGGGGAATTGTGTATCCCTCACAATCCGTCTTTGGTGGGAGGGATTGTGCTTATACAGTGTGAAATTTTGTCCGGCCTAGTAGCACCAGTGAGCACATTGCACAGTGAGTATAGTGAGCAAAAAACTAAATCACGACACAGAGCCTGTAATTATATAGTGTCGGCTCCCAGGTATCTTTAACACACACAGACATTTTATAGGAATAACTCATAATGTTCAACAGCTTCTTTGATTTTCCTAATTTTCTTTTTACTTTGTCTACCTGATTCCTGAGCCATCGGGCATGTGTGATTGAGTATGTGCGCATCATTAGTCGATCCTTGAGGATGAAGACACACTTCTGTGCGCATGCACCTTTCAACACAATTCATCCGTCAACAAACATCAAATATCGCCTCGTGCGATGCTCCGACATCAGTATTAGCGTGTTGCATTTTCGTCGTAACTTGCAAAAGGTGTAGTGCTAGAGTATTACCAGTGTATAAACTGAAATTGTGACCTGCGTAGTGCATCAAAATTCGTCATGTATGAATAACACTTTGCCTAGGAAAATAAGTACATTCGGACTATCTAGTGCTATATTGTTTATTTACCACTTCACTAGACTTCGCTTCTCATAGATTTTGGCATGTGCGGGTCAGAATAATTTTCTCCTGGCCGCCAAATGTTAGAAGCGGCAAAAACAAGACGCCCACACAAATATGCACACCGTATCTGAATTCGTAGTATTTATGAAGCGTTTAAATCAATGTTCACACAACTGACCACGCTGTATTAATCGCAGGGACAAAAAAAAGCTGGATAATGAAAAGGACACAAATAGTCAGAGTTAAACGTCACTATAAACTGCCGAGGAAGTTATGAAAATAGACTGGATACGTAGGCATCAAATAATGCTGTTTTAGGCCCCTATAACGGCAGTAAAGCGGTCATTTAGTATATATTGGCGCCAAGAACTGTCTTTTCGACTCATGTTTGGGCTAAAAAAAATCTTCCGCTGTGCAACTCTAGATAAATAATATTTTCCAAAGAACACAGACCACTAAATCCCAGTTCTGTGAAATTAAGTTTATTTTCTTGATCAAACTGAGTGAGGCAAGTTAAGGAACAAGGCCTATCTGAAATCTAATGTGATGAGGCACCACCACCAAAGCTGTGAAAGCATTGACAAAGAAGCACCATTTATAAATTTCTAGGATTTCACGTTCTGCCTTTTTCACTGAGTATATTGGTTTGTATGCAGAAAAGAAACACGCTCAACAGCCGCCGAAATTAGCGGCCCATACTTGTACTTCAGACGTTCAAGGATCTAATGCCCTTTGGAATGGCTGAATTTTCGCCCGTCGAAGCCTTTGATAGTTTTTTTTTCAGTAGCGAAAGGCCGGAATATCTTTATCCGATACAGATTGAAGTTTCGATATAACTCTCTACAAGAGGTTCATTGTAGACGACGGCAAACCTTTTCTGAACGTCCAAATTCCAAATTCCACGTTCCAGGTCCGAGTTGCGCCCGAGTATTCCAGTTTCTCGATATCGTCGGCTAAACACGAGAATTGAGCGCTTAAAGTATGCTAAATCACCTTCTACTGTATCGTGTCATATAGCAGTTAATAATGCGAACGCATTGCGTGCCCCATTGCACGAAATCCAGCGTCGGCGTCCCCCCGAGCGATCTTACCAAAAATGGCTGACGGTGCGAAGAGTGAAAACAGGCCAAAATGCTCAGATCGGCGTCAAATTTCTCCGGAGGTTCCTATAAACAAAGTAAATGAATGGCTTTCAAAAGAAAACTTGACAAATTTCGGTCTGGTTAATAATCGAACCCAGGCCACCGGGCCACCGGGGCGCGAGACGAGCCATCTTCCCCTATGGCGCCGCGCCTCCACGGTTCTGGTTGACTAAAGGTGTGCCTAGTGCGTGCGTCATTTAACCCATCACGTCGAAAGGTGCTTCATTGCGTACGTGATGGCCACAGCAAATGAAGAGGAAGTGACGCCACGTTATGGGTGTGTAAAATGAGCGTATAATATAAAAAGCACGAAGGTCGAATTGAATGCCTTTGAGCACTCCTTCGAGCTGTGAACTCCTCGCGGGCGAGTGAGCGTACTGAGACGCTTGGCGCACTTGGTTTGGCCTTACCTAAAGTCCCTAGGTTTTCTGGTTTCTAAATGAAGTACAAGATAGTTAAAGGGCCCCTGAAACGGTTCGGACAAATATTGTAGGCGCGTAGGGTACATCTCAAGTAGAACATTCGCACCACAATTTAAGATAAGCGTTATGTATTAATGGCTTGCCATGCTTTTCCTCCTCAACTCGTTCGCCGAGCGATCGGGGCTAAGATGCGTCTTCACTGGTTCTGCGTCACGATGCGACGTCACATCGTCCACTTCTGGTTGTTTTGGAGCCCGCCTCCGCCCGCGCGGAACCTCTCCGCTAACCGCTTGGCCGTCGACCCCGAGAGAGAGCTATCGAAGCAGCATGCGTTGCGAGCCATGTCTGGTATTCCGGTAATCACACACTAGCTGAACGTTTCGACAGAACTGTGGAGGCATAAACTCAAGCTGATGAAGGAACTTTAACGCAGACGTACGTGAGCTGCCTGATCGGTCTCCACGGTCCAGCCACCCGTTGGCGCAGAGCTTAACCATCAAAAGAAAGAGATAATATTGCTCTAACCGAGTATAAAACATTATAAACATTTACAAAAACAGCGTGTTAACGATTACACTCCTGCGAAAAATTTACACCAGCAGCAAAGAAGAATACATTTTGTTAGTGCTTCTGTGTGTGGTTGAGCTCTATGCCACCAAGTGGCTGCACCATGCAGACTATTCACTATTGCGCTTCTGTTAATCCAGTTGAAACGACACGCAAGGAGACACGGCCAGGCCCTGTCCCCTTGCGCTTGCGTTTACCCTAATACCGGACTCGCGAAACGGTATTGCGTTAGTAATCTTCCGGTGTAAAGTGACGGCCGCAATCGCGCAAATCCTGGCGCCGATGGGATAGCGGCAGTGCGATGCGCTGCAGCCAATTCACTCTTCTACTAGCTTGCAGAGGGACACGATGTCGCAGCTTGACATATTGCCAGTCGCTACGTTTGCAGTCCACAACGCAACAAAGTCGAATGAGAGCTTTCGCGAAAAGGCAGACCGACACTGACGGCGGAGCTCTCGTCAAAGACGGAGCTCGTTGTAACACGAGCACACGAGCTGTGTGCCAGAAGTGCTAAAGTGTACTGCAAAATTGTTCTTGTGCATCCTCTTTATGTTACTTTCTTTTTATAAAAAACAAGTTAACTAAAACTCCAACTATTACGAACATCATTTTTTTACCATAAAGTTGGAAAAATTATCGATCACGCGCCCTGGTCAGCCAGTCGGATAGCTCGCCCCACTGATGTCATATGGGTAGGGGTGGCTTAAAATTCCGCCAAGCAGTGTGCTGCGATCGGCAGCGATGTGCATTTTTAAAACCTTAAACTAAATTACACGCTTTACACGAAGCCCTTAGATGTGTCAATTAATGATCCGAAGGATCTACTCTAACGACTCAGTACGTTTGTAGAAAATCGTCAAAATTGTTTCAGGGTCCCTTTAAGGACTTTAGCCTTACCCAGGCTTAGTTAAAAAGCAGGCGAGAGCTTCTGCGGCCAAGGAACGCGCGGAAAACACCATTTTACCAAAGGGATTATAATACGCATTCCAACACACGAGCAGTATTACGTGTGACTGCCATATTTTTTGAACTTTTCTCATTGCGATAATGTCGTTTTCTGCAAAGCTGATAACAACCTGTATACCGGGAAAATGTTTGTTTAATAATCGGTTGCCTTTAGCCAAATTCCCCATAGCGTATCAGCATTATAAAGATGACTATAAGCTATTATGAAACACATAAAAAGGCATTTCTAGGGCCTGAAAATCTGATACAGGGACGAACATCAAAATAAGCACTTATAGGCAAAATAAATGTGGTAGTAAAATGTTTGTAGAGCCATAGTTCGTACTTGCATAATAAATATGCACAGTAAGGAAGTAATGAAAAAAAAAGGAATTTCTTTTTTGCCTGAAGTTCTGGGGCTGAAACCACAAAGCTATTTGTTGGTAAGTGCTGTTTTTCATTGGCTGATCGGCTTCGCGAATATTATGGCCTACATCACTATCAGCTCGCACGAACGCTTTCAGTGTAGGAACGTTTTGTGAATTCCGGCTCTACTGACGACTTATAAGGAACGCCGTAGTGGAGGGTACCGGATTAATCTTGACTACTTCGCATTCTTTACCAGGCACCTAAATCTAAGTACGAAGCTTTCTTGTATTTCGCCCACATTGAAATGCGGTCGACGCGGCTGGTAGTTGAACCCGTGACCTCCAGCTCAGTAGCAGAACGCTAACAACTGAGTCACCGCGGCAGGTGACAGCTTAGTACAGGTTCCCGCCTACACCAAAACTAATCTATTAATAAATGATGGGGCTATTTTTGTAGTGCACATATTACCACTCGGCTTAGAATCATGGTTGCAAGCAGTTTGCTTTCGATATGAGCAAGCCAGCGGGCAGTGATCGTCATGGGTTAGCGCGTAAAGGGCGTTCTTGAACCAGTGGCAAGGGCGATGTCCTGTCTTTGAATAATAAGAAAAAAAAAGTATGAAGAAGCCGGCATTGACACTTAATATTCTCCGTTGTATTCCGAACTGACAAAAAAGCAATACCGTTCACTGTGAATGAAGCTCCTGCAGAGCGTTTTTACTGGTGCAAGCACTTTAATAACGGTTCCAGGAAAGATCAACCTGGAGAAAATGAAGACTTCGGCAAACACGACCTGCTGCTAGAGGCTCTTGAGGTACAGCGCTGAGAGCTCGCGAAGACCAGAACGACGCCTTCCTTTTGAAATACGTCGATGCATGAAAACGACAAGCACAGGCCGCTTTAATATGCCTGTCTCATGTGCCTGCGTCAGCGCTGATGGTGCAATCCCCTTTTTCAGTTTGCGCCATGTCTCTTATTTCTGGAGCGAAATCACCGCCTGTCTGCAATATTCAGCTTTGTAATGGGAAATAACTGTTTCTCATGTTCTTTTATTTCAAAGGCTAGATTATTTCAAAGGTTACGTTAGCATCAAGTGGAACTGCGGTGCAAATACGTTGATTTAGGCAATTTCTCTAGTGACTACAAACTGGAAACGCTGTACAGCCGTTGCCAATCGCCAGTGGATTCGCAGTGCACGACAAAATCATAATGCCCCTTTATCGAGTTGCACGTCGATCCGCCATCTTGCATGCCAAAGCGTCTAAAGTCACACAAGAAAGCCATGCTTGTGGATTACAGGAGACAGGCTGTGCACAAGGGCGATACTACGAGATGGTTTATTCCATGTTGTGGTGGGCAGAAACCGTTGCTTTTTTGCTGAGGAAATAACAAAAAATGTTTTTTGAGAAAACAGCGATTCCCAATAAAACAAATCAGAAAAATGTACTGTACCAACTTTGTACTCAAGCAGCAATCGGTGTCCGACGATAAGTTTGCTTGATTCGAGCTCAATCAATCGCATTAACTGGAGATGGCTGTTAAATTTTGTACTGCGCAAGTTGTACAACTATATTGAGGAGGAACTGTTCTAGTTTCATGCCCAGTTAATACAGCTTGGAGCGCAGCACACAGTGAAAGGCACAACTCAAGGGCCCTGGAAATAACCAATCTTTTAAAAGAAACTAATATTCTTCCCACTGGCTGCTCGAACTAAAAAAATATCCAGCGCAGTCGCACCAGCTTACAAGACATGCTACGCGACACACAACATACTGAAAACTGGCCAGAACACCGTGCGGTGGGAGCAGAGCAGAGGTGAAGGCACCTTCTCTGCAAAAATTGATGCTTTGGACACACGTGGTCACGTTACAGCGAATAGAGGATGCGAGTCACGCGGGAGAACGAACTTGCAACTCTGTTTCTCCGCGGGCAGCAAATACAAGAACACTAACGAAACTGGCAAAGGGACGAAAACACGGAGGCTGGCAGCTGATCGCTGCTCAATTCCTCGCAGATCTCCACGTTTTACCGGCAAATTCGACTGCGGCACCTGCAGCTAAAAAAAAAAGTCGATGAGAACGTGTAATAGAGTAAACTGCCTCAGAACACATAGTTTACAATGTGTGTCAACAACCATGCACCAAGATTTAAAAATGTGCGAATGCCACGTAGTTGGACAGAGCCAAGATAATGATGTTTGCCGTCGCTTGGAGATACTCAGTTTGCTTTTTTGCACTGCGCCTACTGACATAATAAATCCTTATTTATTCATTCATTTATTTATTCCAAGTCCCTGCGGTACCCGAAGGCATCATTGCAGGGGGGGGGGGGAGGACAAGGCATGACAAAGCACAAGGCATGACAAAGCATGACAAACAACTCACTATATGACTACAAGCAACATAACTACGAGATATGACAAGCAACTACTAAATCAAGAGAACTGAGCTCGTTCATGCATGTGATAACAAGGCCCGAAACATTGGTTCAGATCGGCACTCGACAATTTGTTTCGGACAACCGTCTCCGTTCACAAAATGCATGTGCAAAAATGCTCTTTGATAAGTGTTAGTTTTACATTTAACTTCTCTCATTTTCCATCCGTGATCAAGTATATTCGACATGAAATGCGGTAGAAGCAAATATCCTTGTCTACTTTTATTGTGCCGTGATATATTTGATACAATATTTCTAACTGTAAGTTCCTTCGCCGAGTACATAAAATCTCCCATCCCACCGTTAGTTTAATGTTAGTAACACTACTACGGAAGTTATAATCTCTTGATACAAGTCGAGCGGCACAGTTTTGTACAGGTTTAAGCATGTCGGTTAAATATAAAGTCTGCAGGCTCCAAACAACACAAGGATACTCCAATATAGGCCAGACATAAGTTAAATATAGAAGCTGTTTAACTTTTAGCGGTTCCGTTTTAAAGCTTCCGCAAGCTTTAGGTGATTCCACAAGCTTTAGATGAAACATGCTCAACGTGCTTATTCCATGTGAGGAGGGAGGAAAAGTAAACGCCAAGGTATTTGTAATCAGATACTCTTGAGAGTTGGACAAAATCTAATCTATATTCGCCAGGAAAGAATGATTCCTGTGCGTGAAAAAGATAATCTGACACTTGTTTGGAGTTAAGTACATTTTATACTCCGAACACCTTTGTTGGATATGATCCAAGTTGGTCTGCAAATCAAGTGAATCTGAATAATTGTTTACATTGCGGTAGACAACACAATCATCTGCTTATAAACATATCTTAAAAGTCACATCTTTCATAACATCATTGATATAACTAGAAACTGGCCCCTGAGGCACTCCCGAAGATACAGCAACATAATCAGACTGGGACCCATTAACCAGCACACGTTGCTTACGTCCATGCAGACAACATAGAAGCCAGTTTAGGAGAGAAGTGTAGGCATGTTAAGTAGAGACAGTTCATATAGTAGCAAGTCATGAGGTACCAAATTTATTAATAAATTACTCTGTAATTATAATTAGATGAAATGTGTCAATGAGGAAATTGTTGACTAACACAAATAACTCCCGGTACAGTTTTCTGTTGCTCAATACGTGCTACATAAAAGTGTATTTCGGAGCATGAAAGAAGCCTATAAATGCACCCAAAATTGCCGTGCGACTGGCCGCTCGAGGCACTTTGCGTGCATCTGCGGGCTTTTTTCACGCTCGGAAAAACACTTTTATGTAGCACGTATTGAGCAACTGAAAGCTGTATTTGGAGTTTTTCATGTTGCTCTACAATTTTCTCATTGACCCTTTTCATTTAGTATTTGAGAAGTTCATTAAATAATAAAGAATATTTATGAAGTTAGGCAGAATGGAAAAAAAAAATCTGAGTATCTCCAAACGACGGCAAACAATATTACCTTGGTTTTCTCCAGCTACGTGACAATTGCAGGTCTTAAAATTTTGGTGCATGAGACTTGGGACACCCTGTATATTTTTTGAAGATCTACGTATAGGGGGGGGGGGGTAATAGCACAGTTTATTGATTTTATAGCTTTGAGACCTTGTAGGTTGGTATTCGCATTGTAAATGCGCAGTGAATTTTTGAACTTTTTTATGTAATGCTCATTAAAACAACGAATACGTTTAATTGCTGCCCCTTGGTGCAATTTGAAAACTATGCGTGTAACTTGCACTATGAAAACTGTTGCCATTTCTTTCTCCATAATACGGTGATTTTTTCCTAGTCTTCATAAACACACACGTTCGTACAAACACAGGAGCTATGATTACTTTACTCTTTGTTATTTCTAAGTTTTTGCGAATTCGAAGAGATATTGCTGTTAACATGCAGCATGATGAATTTACGAAGAAACTTTACGAATAAATTTTACGTACGTCTCCCTAGAAAATCCTTTTTTTATTTTATCCGAAATTAACACTTATTTCGTTTTTTATGCCGGTGACTTGCTAGACTAAGTTATTTCACTCTTGCGTAAGTGGGGCGGGTGGGAGTCTAAGTTTTACTAACTGCATTTGAGTCTTATAGAGCATATGTGCCAATGAGTTCCAATCTGAACCGGAGTCAAGTACAGATATTCCTGTGTCACACCAGTTTCAACGCGAGTTCAAGCCTCCAAAAGTCCGACTGAAATGTTCAGTGCTCTATGAGGAGAACACATTCTGTATTCTCCATGAGGCGTCAGCACATCTGAGAAAAAAATTTCACATGCTAAAATGAACTTTCAGATACAATGTACATACGAGGCGTGAGTAATCAATTGTGGAGTTCCATTTGTTCGCTGAAAATATTGCATTTTTGCAAAGCCCGTCTTGTAGTAGATTAGTGATCTCCACTTGGGACCCTATATCCCTCTCAATGAATTGCTTCTTCAAAGAATGCGTATGAAGCGGGAAGAAACAGCGAACGCCGTCGTTAGTGTAGTGTACTGCAGTGTTTCTTCTGCAAAATCTATCGTGGTTTGTTTATTTCGTTTACTTAAATAGCATATCACACAATAGTCCTGTGCCAACGAACCTGCTGCGGGAGTAAGTAAAGGAGAAAAGAGTTGGAGGTGCATGGCTCACCTCATATGGTGCTGAGATTCGATCTTCCACAAGATTAATGGTGCCTCTTCCATGAACACGAAGTAAAAGCGATGTGGAGCTTCGGTAGAGCGATTGAGAGTTTCGGAGCCCAACGCTGCTGATGCAATCCTTTTGGTGGTGTATAGAAAGAATGGCACCACCTCTCCAATTCTCAGTGCAGACACTTTAAAAATGAAGATCCAAAGACGAAGTAAAGCCGTCGAACTGGTGCTTCGCGTACGGTCACTAAGGTGCACTGCGGACGGCACGTCTTTTGTATTAAGGCAAGAACACGCGTCTGGGTTATCGATCGTCAGTGGTGGTAGCGAATTGAATATTCTGATTCTCAGAGGCTATGCATGTCGTGGGCGTAATCCTGCCCCTTGTTTGAGTTCGCCTAGCAGGAATGCAGCCGCAGAGGGGCAAGGCCACGCATCAAAGCTTTGTTTAAGCGACGTTGGTTGAACTCACACAGGGATGTCCAAAGAATTGGAAGTCTGCAGCCAACATTTTAGCGACGGCTCGAAATGTTCAGTTGTATTGTTGAGGCATAAATAGGTGCTACCCTATACAACATAGTCAGATTGGTTCCATCTGCGGCTATGAAGTTCATAATAGCAAACAGCTCAAAGCGTGAAATATGAAACTTTTGTTTATTCCTTACATTTGTAAAATGGCACAATGCTTTCTATAAAAAGACCGTTAAAAGAATAATTGAAGTGCAGCATGAAAAAACAGTATCTTACACCTCCAGAATTCCTAATTTTTTCTCAGCTTAGAAAAAAGAAAAAATCCCATGCGCCAGGAGTGCACCGATCACTACCGCGTACGACAAATAGATCAACTTAGGACTTATGCAGTGATTCCATCTTACTTTGTAATTCACGCATGATATATTTAGCTGCTTTAAATATTTGATAAACAGGACTGAAGCATCAATGGGATCGGTCTCCTTCTTCGTGGCCATTTCTTTTTTTCTTGGAATATCTTTATTATAACGTTTGCTCTGGGACAGCTTTTACGAAGATAAAAGGGGGGTCTGCGGTTTCGCACAGCTGATGTATATCTAGCCTGTGCGCAGTAGAGGCTCAGAACTCCACCATTTACAGCTCAGCCTTTTTTCAGAAAAATACCTCTAGCGCATCACACTTTCACCGTTGCAGCGTTTTGTTGGATCCACCGAAACATCACTTTCAGGGTCTGAGTAAAAACGCATGAAGCAATGGAAATACTTCATTGAATGTTCGTACGTGACCTATACTTACGGCATTACTTACACAAGCCTGAAAACAATTCTAAAAAAGCGTAAAAAGCCACTGATACGTTGCCAACCGTAAAGCAGCAGCGCAGAAAAAAATGGACTGATGTGAAAGTGGCTTTCAGTGATTGAAGAATGACACATCCTCGCTAGAGTGACGTAGTGTGCATGTGGCGCCAGATTCTTGAGGAACCAAAGCATCAGGAAAACCCACAGTGTAAGGACACGTATTATTTATGCGTCAGAGGCACTGGATAAAAGAGCGAATATGGAAACAATGACAATAATGATGCGAATTCGATATCAAACATAATGTATTAAGCAGATATGAAGGAAGAAAATTTACATAAGTAATATGTTATTAGGAATACAACTATCGGACATCCGTACGTATATATATATATATATATATATATATATATATATATATATATATATATATATATATATATATATATATATATATACGTTAAATACGTAGTTAAGTACGTTAGAAACGGTATTACGTACGTCCTATGTCCTCTAGATAACTTTTTGAAAAGAAGGAGATGCTATTCGTTTGTAGATTGTGTTTCTGCTGTAATTCGACACGTGTTGTAAATAAAGAAAAAGCCGCTTCAAATGAGCACCGAAACATGTTGAACATAGGTTCTAAAGTGAATGGTAAGTGTCGAGCACAAAGAGCCGCAGAAAGTTGCATATATCACGTAATACGTTATTTTACAGAAGTGCACCTTATATATAGTGCATGAATGTGGCTGTCGAGCCGACCACTACAGATTCACAGGCCATGTATTGTGTGGATTAAGTGTCGTGGCACTCGGTGCCCATTAAAGATAGTCCGCGGTCGGCGTACCACCAGAAATGGTTTGCGAGCCACTATAGCTACCAACCGTAAAAGCACAGATCCACTATGCCCGAAAGATTACCTTACATGATTCATCATGCCAGTCGTAGACACCAGCATGCGAGCCACTAAAAGCCCTTGCGTTGCTCAGAAACTCCTTAAAGGGTAATAAATGGGGCTACTTTGTATTTTAATTTCTTCTAAGAACGCAATGACGCAGCACTATTTGAAGAAACAAGACAGGAACCCTTCTGTCAACTTGTGTTCCCGTGTTGTTTATTCGTGTAACACTTTTAGGTCAGCGCATTCTGAAAAGAAATTCTTCGCTTGAGGGTGCCCTACGAAGACAGCGGAATGCTTCTTTAGTCGTGCCTTCAAAAGGCCATGGTTTCTCGCCAACCAGAGGCAGCTGGTTGCTTCCCCTCCCCTAAGTGGAAGTAACTTTAGTGGACGGCTCTGCCTGCTTTCTTCCTGCCATGGGCACAAAGCGGAGTGTGGTCGTGGGGATTCGCAGATATTAGTCCAAGACATCAGCCTGGTTTGAGTGGCTAGTTCACCTCGAAGACCTAAGGTGACTTGCACAATGCTTGCCCCATCACAACTAGGTCCGGTGCTCCAGCAAGCAAGGTGGAAACCATTTGACTCTACACCAAGGCGTCAGTGTATCACGGGCCAACGCCGTAATCAGGAGAGGCATTGTGCAGATTAAGTGCCAACTGCACAAGAGTGAACAGTCCCAGTGACATTGTGCGGCATGGAAGAGAAAAAACAGGGTAGCGATGGCTGAGTTACCGTAAGGTTATCTGTACAGCATACATGAGAATGCTAGCTATCGGTTAAATCCAAGTGATGTTCCTCGGCTGAGGCGTTAAGTTAGACAAAATTATTTCTGAAACAGATAATTGATGAGCAAAATATTGTGACGCAGGGAGGCAATTCAGTATCTATTGCATTGAACTGGTAAGGAGTGGTTCTCTGCCGTCTTACCTGTTCATCTTCATTTATAGGGAAGAATGGTAGGGGAGGTAGCTGATTTCTACCACACAGGCGCTTTCTGTTCTCGTTTAGTATCCAAACCCTGTCATATATTTCTGTTTTCAGTTTTACAACCACTTCATGTAATGGAAACGCACTTTGTGCATACATTCGGAACACCAAACGAAACAAATGCAAGTACAGACGTTCCCCCATGTCCATGCACTGAAAAGTGTGTTGCTTTTACAGCAGTGCAGTCCAACCAACTATAAACTAGCAATATCTGCGCAGCTAGCTGCAAAAGAAACGAAACAATATGAACGAGAGAGAACGAATTAGTCTCGTAACAAGTAGAAATATTTGAAATTTGTGAAAGACATTGAATAAGTGAATAACAAAGAGCCAAGAAATGGTAAATGTGACTTAAACAGATACTTAGCTCTATAGATTTCAGCATATTTGCCGTCCATGCAAGAGTCAGCAGATATCATTCACCTGGGACGATCCGCCTTATCAGTGACATGTGTTTCTCAATCATACTTAGAGGTACTGCAACTGTCGCATAGCTTTCGTACGCTATGGCAGGTAATGCCAGCCAAATACTTGGTGCTTTATACGAATGTTCGTACCATCAAAACAAAAGAAGTTGTTGTGTTCACGCTCTTGTCCAGCCTGTAAGACATTATGTGCTTTTCATGGCTTCATTTAGTTTATCTACTTTACAAACTAAGGAAAAGCACTAGAATAAAGTAAACAGGGTAACTACTGCGTGCATGACTTCAACTACAGATTCTGAAACTGCTGGATCTGCCTTTGCTAGCCCATAAATAATGTACCTGACAGACTAGCTTTCGTTTATTCGCAATATTCGAGATTTAAACGAAGATACGCGTGTGATACTATGAACTTTTTTCTAAATTTGTCTAGCGGTTCTCTTGTTTGATAAAAATTTGTTGCTACCTTTGCATTTCATTTAAATGAGCGTATCTTGTTCTTGCAGAGCGTAATTTATCTTCTGGGTGTCAGTAACAATAATCACAAATAATAATTGTGTAATTTCTTATTTAAGATACTTCTTCCTGAACTCCGAAGAAAAAGAAAACGAGCTATAGCATTCACATGCTACGACAGATTAAGAAATGCCATCAATCGGCGTTTTAATGCTGTAACAGTTACCAGGGTTCTGATTAATGCATAACAGTATAGCCATATTGAAAAACATATGACAAAGCCTCACTCGGAGTCATACAAAAGGATGGCTGGCTGAAATACTATGTTCGCGACTCCCATTCAACACAGTGAACGAATTTTGTCTAGAAATGCTTTTATTCCCGTCTTCATTGGAGATACGTTGCTATCGGTGGTAGTCTTTCCGAGAGTGTTATTTATTTATTTATTTATTTATTTATTTATTTATTTATTACTCAAGTGCTACAGTCTTGTGTGCCCACTCATTCAGACGACCATATTCGCAACGTCAGGATCTACGTACGAAGGTTACGTGAAGACCTACGTACGAAGGTTCTTCGAGAGAACATTGCGGTGGCAACGCTGATAGCAAATCTGCGACACATAAGAGCCTAAATGATAAACAAAATGCCATGTTATTACCTGCGCAATGAAAGAAAGCCGGAGGTCTATTTCCATTAGGGTGTTATCTATTCGTTTACGCGCCATGTTATGTCGTGCCCAGAGATAGTGCTTGCCTATCCTTCGTCAAGTACGGTGTTTAATCACATTTTCTACTGCAGGCTGACAGGATGCCTTGTGTACGCTGCCTAATTCGTTTGCCTATGTGCGTCATAGTCGCTCTAACATTTCTGCAACGATGGTTACTTCCTTTTTTTTTTGCTACACGGCTGCCAGAGAAGTGTAGGATTACGTGGGATCTAGAGGCTTTACTGCTGGGATGGAGTATAGAGCAACGTTGGATAGAACATGCATCGGAAGAATACCATACGGATTCCGTGAACCGGGGAAAAGGTTCTGCGAGGAGCGCCTCGGGGCCATTATTATTCACAACCTACGCTTTTACGACAAAGGTCTCTCGAACCATCGAAAGCGCGACGATTTTCTGCTTTTGTTCTTGTAGAGGTATCATATAGTTGTCGAAACCTGCCGTTCAATTTGTAATTATCAGCAAACGTGTTTTTTTACGTACATTTCGGCTTCGAGAAGCCTGAAATGAGCCTTCAACGTAGCATTGTGGATAACTTGGTGAAATGATTTATGTATATTTATATTTACTCTATTAACCTCTAAAAACAAGATGCGTATTAAATTTGAAGATTGTTGACAATGAATGAGACGTAAAATTGTTATGCAATAACTGCATTGGTGAAAACAACAAAATCCATGCGAAATACCTTTAAATAAATGAAGCAGTGTATGACATGTCAATGCAGAAGCAGGACGCCAATTAAGCAGTGCTAGGCAAACAACTCAGAAAACTTCAACTGGCGCTGTAAACATGGACTTTGGCGTGGCACCTTAGCACCAACAAACATAATGACTACCTGTAATGCCAGAAAAAACGAGGACTTTCATTAGCATGTACAAGAAACAAATAGACTATATAATATGATGAATATATTTAAAAACAGCAGTCATAGTAAAGTAAGCATCCTCGTGTTACACACTAAATCTGCGAATCTATAATATGGCCGTTCTTGTGAAAGGAACTGAAGGAGTGCCCTCGAATCAAGGCTCTCCTACACACCTGGGCTATAGATATGAGGGAGCGGAGTTGTTTATGTCGTTTTTATTGTGACTATGCAATAGAAGGGTGCGGACTTCTGTAAATGAATTTGGAAAAGAAACAAATAACATTTGACATCCTGGAGCCATGGGACCTGACGATTGCAACGCCAAGAATGGCAGCATAATAACGGTAGCGGCATTAAACCAATGATGACGCAACGGCCACACTACGCTAAATAATATCTAAGACTCATGCAATTGCCTTTGTGAAATGAACGGTATGAACGACTGCTGTTCTGAGGCAAACATTCCATGCCAAGTGAAGCGTATCAGCGTTGTAGGAGGCTTTGAATTAGAGGGCCTAATTATGACTAAGCTCATTTTTGTGGTCTCCTATGAGCTGATTATTAATGTCCTGTAACTTGTTCGTGAGAACAGTTTCTAGGGTGTGCTTTGAGCGCTACACTACACCATGTTTTTAGGAACGCTCAAACTCGTTTTCCTGAAACATTATAATGACGCTGACCATGAGACCTTTCCCTTTAAAGAGGAAAAGGAAGTCCGGTATGCAGGACTTCGCGAATGTTGTTCTTAATACGCTTACCTTATTTATTGGAGCAAATATTAAACAGCGCCATTTAACAAGTTCGGCACCATTATTGCGAGCCCACGGACAAGAACTGTATCAGATAGCAAGACACCTTCGGTCACAGGAGTTTTGGTATTTGACTGGTAGAAGAAGAAAAGAAGAAAATAAACTTTATTGAAAAGAACAGTCCGGCAGTATTGGCTGTCGTGATTTCTTGTGGCGGGTCGAAGTCCTTGGACTCGGGTGGCATCTTCGTCTTGCCAGCTAAGAACTTTTAAGGGCCGCCTCCCAGTGGCGGTGACGCCAACGGATAACGTCCCTGGCGGCCCCCGCAGCCGGGGCGGCGTCGAAAAGGAACGAGCTCGAGACTTGCTATAAACTGGTAACGTTCGCCGTTATGGACGCGTCGCTAACGACAGTGGTTTAAGAGGGGGAAAACTTGGAGCCAGTTGGTCCGACTAGTTTATAGAGGAAAAAAAAACCGCAACTTCAGACGTGACGCGACGAAGGAGTGGACAGGGCAAGCGGTAACTAGCAACTGAGGTTTATTACCATGAAAAACATAGCAGCTAACGTGCGACGACTGTCTAATTTTGTTTATCAGCATGTCAAGGCACGCAGATGCGACATTTTGCTGATATGTGTTTTATGGTAATAAACCTAAGTTGCTAGTTACATCTCATCCTGTCCACTCCTTCATCACATCACGTCTGAAGTCGCGGTTCTTTTCCTCTTTAAACAGTGGTTTCGGTACGGTTGTTGCCGGCAGATTCCCAGGGTATGGGTAGCAGCTTTGCTCTGCGTCCGCAGGCTTTACACGCATCAGTCGGGTTTAAGCTTGGGTAACAGTGGTGTAAGACGGCCAAGCTAGGGTAAGTGTGTGTTTTCACTAAGCGTGAGGTTAGAGCTTCGTTCCTGCATAACTTATCGTGCGTTGGCGCGAATTTGTGTCTTTAAAGTATGTATTGTTGGATGAAGTTTCGGAACGTGGTCAGTCGATTTTACTGCTAAGCTGTTTTCTTTCAGGTGATACACCATACTTTCAAGGACTTGCTTGTCGCACTTGAAGACAGGCTCATACAACGCAAGAATGTTGGAATAAATAGCAGCTGAGACAGTTAATACCTGGATCACAGCACGAGGTTGTATGCAATGACAGCTTCTGAGGATATTAATAAGGAATGCTCTTTCGAGAGTGTTTTCGTGACATTACTAAAGACACACCAGTTTTGCACCTGTCATGACAGTTTACATCAAATATCAGGACCAAAACTGTTCACAATAATAATTATGAATATAAACATGATATCGATTCTTGGGAACCATTACAAAATTACCACAGTGGTTAGGCGTACTTATAAAATATGTTTGGAAAAACGTAAGGAAAATGATTTGCATTAGCAGCGCCTTAAATCAGAAATACTTACAAGGTCAGATATACATCCAAAACTTTATATAGGTAATGCTGCGTCATTGAGAAAGCAAAATGTTGCTATTGTATTGCAATCCTAACCTTCCACGAGAGTCGTCAGTGGTCAAAGCAATTCCATGCCTTCATCCTCACCAGAGTCGGCTGTCTGGGAGGCATGGTTGATAAGAAATGAGTGGAAGCATGCAAAAGCAGGTCTTACATTATGCCTAAGCAGCTCATTTACAGCGAAAACGTATTTTTGAAAAGCAATTAAGGTGGCGTATTCGATAGTGGCCTGCCTAGATGATCACTGTGTACGCGCGCCTCTGTCGAAGAAGGCGTAGAGGTTAAAAAAATTTAAAGCACCTGTGTCTGTCCACTTAGATGTACACGTATACCACTTCGATTTGAAATTATTTTGTTCTAACAACGAGGCCGAACGTCAACGCTCGCAAAGAAAATGAAATGTTTCACACATATGAAGCTGGTCTTGAAACTCGCGGCCTAAAGGATGTTGGAAGACCAACGCCGTAAATATTGAACTATCTCCCGTCTTAGATGCATGCAAGATCACAAATGCAACTAACACAAAGAGAAAATAAATTGCAGGTACATGTAAGACGGCTTACGTGTGGGAATGCGAAACCGTCATAGCAGCTTTGGTGAAATGTTTTTCTTTCCCGCGCGTTCCTTGTTTGCGCACGCTCTGGCCTGCGTATTAAATGCGCCTCGGTGAGGCCAAATGAAAACGCGCCAAACGGTTCAACGCGTTAGCCTGCCCTCGAGGAGTTCATAGCTCGAAGAACCGCTCAGCGGCATTCAATTGGACAAGAATGCTTTCTATTTTATACAGTCATTTTAAACACTCACGACGTGGCTCCTCCCTCTACCCATTGACTGCGTCGTCACGTGCTTAACGACGCATGCACTAGGCCCCACGTTTAGTCAGCCACATGGGTGTGACGTGACGTCCGCAATGACGCACGCACTAGGTGCACATTTAGTCGACGAGAACCGTGGACCAACCGTGGCGTCGGGGAAGCGCGTTGCCAATTGCTTTATGTTCCTTCTGATTAAGTGTTCAAACTTATTGACGACGTTCCCTTTCGATGTCCTGTTCGTGTTTGCCTTAACCTGCGTGTCTAGCACAATGTTTTGCAGGCGTAAAATGGATCTGTTTGCGCCTCGTCACTTTTATCGATCCTGCCAAAACTACCGACAAACTGGACAGAGGGGCGCTGCGGAAGAAATTGTATAGGAACCATTGTACGACATTCGCGAGCATTCTGAAACCTCGCAACCCGTTTGATGAACATTCAATATTTTAGCGTTTGGATTTCTAAGGAGCAGCTTCCTGGTGTAAAAACTTTCAGTGTTTTCGATGACAATGGATACTTTTGCAGTCTTCCGACTCTACGTGCTTCGAAACGTCACCGCCCTCATATGACCTGAGTATTATAACAGCCAACTTTAAAGGGATTAAGGGGCTCTTCTGCAGCTTTGCCTGTACTACAGAAGAACGACGCATCATCGCTGCTCACGTCGTATCTTTCCGTGTAACTCACATGCGCCTTGTTCCCCGTTATCTTTTGTTGTAGCACGGCGCTGCCCATTCCATTTGCGTTGAGAACGATATAATATGAAATAGAAAGTGGCTTTACTAGCTCTGCTCAATATTATTGTTTAGCGATTTCAGCATAAGATTCTTGCTTTGACCTCCTTTAAAAAGCTGGTCATTAGATCACTATGAACACTAAGTGATCAGCGACAGGCAACATGCGCAGTACCCTCCTAAAGCTGTAGACGATACGCATGACAAGAGAAAGGCACTGGCCCTCTCCTGTGCGATCTGTATAAGTAACCGCCGCTCAATAAAGTCGGAGCTTTTCTCACCCCAGCACTTGGCCACGATGAATGTCATACATGGTGTCAGAAGTGACCGCCGTTGACGCCCACTTCTTGGAAACGTCTTCACAGGCCGAAGAAACAATCAGCGGCATGGATTTCGTACGGCTACCGGATTCAAAGAAACAACCAGCGGCATGGATTTCGTACGGCTACCGGATTCACTATGCCTCAACGGGGACATAGGAAAGAATTGGCAGCTGTTCAAACGAAAATTCGAGCTATTCCTGACGGCGACGGAACCAGCAGAGTAGCCCAGACAAGAGTCAACGAAGACAGCGCTGCTGTCGACGGCCGCAGGTGAAGAAGCCATTGAGGTATTTATTACATTCACTTTTTTGGAAGGCGAAAGCAACACTGACTACTCGACGGTAGTCAAGGAGCTCGACTAGTACAGCGAGGCCCAAAGCAATGAAATATACGAGCGCTACTTGTCTAGGAGGCGAGTGCAGGAACCAGGCGATCCTTTCGAGAACGTTTTACGGAATTTGAAGACGCAGGCACGGCTCTGAAACTTTGCAGGGCTCCTCGATTCGATGACAAGGTACAAAATTGTTTTCGGGGCAAATGAGTCAATACTACGAAAGAAGCTACTGAGAGATAGCCAAATGACGTTCCAAAAAGCAGAACAGATCTGCAAGGTGGCCGAAGCAGGAGCGGCGCATCAAGAAATGTGTGGGCAAGACCAGAAACAAGTGGACCCGATCCAGAAGAGGAGTTCAGTTCCTCATAGAGAGCAGCAAGACTACAGCAGTCAAAGGTGCGCACGGACGCGAGCACCACGGAGCTGGCCTGCATTCGGGCAGACCTGTTACAAGTGTCAGCGAAGAAACCACTTTGCTGTCTGCTGTAAAGCAAAGAATCAAGTCGACGAGCTCACTGGTGCTGAGGAAGAATTTGATATACTGGATGTGGCTGTGAAGAGCATGGTTAGCGAACGTGACTGGGTTGCACAAGTAAAAGTTGGCAGCTCGACAGTCCGCCTGAAAGTGGGCACTGGTTAACGAGTCAATATTCTTCCCCTCACTGTCATCAACAAGATGAAGCCCAAACCGCAATCGAAGCCCAGCCGTGCAGTACTAAGGTCCTTCGGTGGGAGCAAGATCCAACATTGTGGCACCATAACAGCAGAAGTGTGGCTAAATGGTCCCAACGTCGTGCTTCAATTGTTAATCGTGCGGAAAGGCCAAGCAATACTTTTCCTACAGGCGTGCGGGCGCCTTCGGCTGTTTTCCCCACAAGTGCACAGCGTGGCGCAAGGAACACCAGGGAAAGTTCAAGATCAATCCAATCATCATTGAGCGGCGCCGGTTGCTTCCAGCGTCGCTACCATATGGTTGCGACGCTGGGCTCCCTGACTCCATATGGTCTCCGTGACGACGCAGTACCAGTCACGCAGACAGCGCGAAGGGTGCCCCTAGCACTGCGCGAAGAGCTGCAGCGTATGGAGCAGGGAGGTATCATCGTCAAGGAGACGGACCCCACAGACTGGGTAAGCCCTGTGGTTGCAATGCGCAAAAACGATGGTGGAAAGCTTCGGGTTTACATGGACCTAGGAAGATTAACGAATGTATCAAAAGAGAGCAAGCACTGCCAAATGCCGCCGCGAGAGGACATAGAGGCGGAACTGGCGGGGCAGCAGTTTTTACGCACCTCGATGCAAACGCTGGCTTCTATTAGATACTCTTGGACGAAGAAACCTCGAAAATTCGCACATATGCAACGTCTTTCGTTGCAGGCTATCTTTCAGAATTTTCCTCAGCACCAGAAGTTTTTTAGAAGATTCTAAGTGAAATCTTCGAATGGCTGCCTGGTGTTAGAGCATATGTTGACGACGTGCTGGTCTGGGGCAGGTCGGCTAAAGTGCACGATGAACGACTAAGGTCAGCGCTAGAGGTGGCAGAACGCGCCGGACTGACTTTCAAAAGCGGCCAAATGCACAGTTGGCGTAGAGCAGATAGATTTCATAGGTGACGTATTCAGCAATGAAGGAGTCAGACCAAGTATCTCGCTGATACAATATATGGCACAAATGCCAGATCCTAAGGACAAGCAAGCAGTGCAAAGGATGCTCGGCGGGGTGAACTACTTAGGTAAATGTCTGCCGTCTTTGGCCCAGAAGATTACTTCGACTACTAGGCTACTTCGAGGTTTACTAAAACAGGGTACGACATCTGAATAGACAGCGAACCATGCTAAAGAATGGAAACAGCTGTGCTACAGCATGAGCATGCAGCCCCTGCTGTCACTCTTCGATCCACGGAAGGAAACCAATGTCTCGTGCAATGCGTCAAAGTACGGATTAGGTGCAGCTTTGTTGCAGTGTAACGACAGCACGTGGAAGCCTGTTGCATATGCATCCAAAACGCTCACGGAAGCCCAGCAGCAGATCCAAAAAGAAGCGACGGCCTATTGTGTACGGCTGCATAAGATTCGATCACTTCACAGGTGGACGTAAAGTTATCGTTGAGACTGATCACTGGCCGTTGATTGCTATATCCCAGGAAGCAATCTGGGACATGCCACAAAGGCTGCAGCGCTTCTTCATGCGATTGCTCCGTCATGACAAAAAAATTATTTTTGTTCCAAGGAAGCACCTCTTCCTGGCTGATATGCTATCCCGGGCTTCAATCAACAGCGACGAGGCCGACATGGACTGCGACGATGCTGAAGTACACGCCGTGAGTGTCATCTCATCTCGCGTCAGCCAGGAGACTCTAACGCGATTGGTTGCTGAGACAAGAAAGGAACGCTATCTAAACGGGGTGATCAAAAGCCTGAGCAAAGGTGAACCGGTTGATGGCCAGCTGAAGCCATTTATTGCCGAGCTGTAGCAAGTGCAGGGAGTTTTGTTGAAGGTGTGCAAGATTTTAATTCCCGCCCGTATGAAGCGCGAAATGCTGGGAAAAAATTCGCGAAGCCCACTTGGGCATACCCAAATGCAAGTCGAGGGCACGCGGCCTGATATTCTGGTCGGGAATGAACACCTATATTGAAGCCTTTGTTCAGAAGTGCGCAGTTTGCAAAAAAAAAAAAAAAATACGCATACAGTCAGCCACGTGAGCCATTGCATATGCGTCCAGTGCCTGACCAAGTTTGGTCCGGAGTTGGCATCGACATTTTATACTTTGGCCGCAGGTCTTATCTCTGCGTTTACGATGCACTGTCCATCTTTCCGGAGGTGGAACTACTTAAATATTCAACGGCGAACACTGTCATTGAAACAGCTAGCGCTACCTTTGTAAGGTACGGAATATCAATGGAGGTATGTTCGGACAACGGGACGCCCTTCTCAACCAAACAGCTTGCTGCGTTAGCGCGAGAGTACGATTTCCAGCACATCACTTCTAGCCCTGGCTATCTACAGTCAAATGGTCTTGCAGAACAGGGGGTGCAAATGGTGAAGCGGATATTAAAGAACACCGTCGAAACATATCAAGATTTTTGGCGCAGTTTGCTCGCTTATAGGACAACCTTGTTGCAAGGCCCTGCTGCACTTGCGGAGAATCTTCAGTGCAGGAGACTACATCGCCAAGCATCATCAGACAATAGACAACAGGCAGCTGCTACGGCCGCTGAGTCAAGGAGACACAGTGCTCGTGAAGAAAAGTTCCTGGGAAACAAAGGCACCTGTCCTAGAGCACTGTACGCAGCGCAGGTCCTACAGCGTCGTCACAGAAGACGGGAAGCTTCTGCACCACAACCGAAAGCACTTGCTACGTACAAAAGATAGATTTCGGCATGAGCCTTTCGACCACAGTGCAGACTACTGCGAGACCGCACCTGAAAACAGTCCAGGTCGCAGCAGCGATCAGTGACGTCGGATGATGGGATGTCTAGCGCTCCGGGGTTAAGACGATCGTAAAGACAACGTGCGCCCCCGCGTCGTTTGGAATACGACAAAAACTTTCAGCAGCTGTCTTGAGTTATTGTGTGCATTAATGTTTCTGTACTTGGAAACTCCATTTAATGTTTTTGAATTTATTTAATCATATTGAATGTGCATTATTATTTCTCTGCTTCAGTTACCCATGTCGGAGTCAGAGGTTTGTTGAAGAGCGGCACATAGGCACAGTGCTACGTATGCAGTGACCAAGTTGGTCCGACATTTGGTTTCGGACTCTGATCTCCCAGAACAGTTGCCAGATGCGCGGCACATTTTCCCATGGATTGCCCAGTGACCCAGGTTGGCGCGCAAACATAGATAGATAGATAGATAGATAGATAGATAGATAGATAGATAGATAGATAGATAGATAGATAGATAGATAGATAGATAGATAGATAGATAGATAGATAGATAGGCAGGCTCATGGGAAGCGCGTGAAGTATTTTAAGTATGCTAATTGCATTAATACGACAAATGAGTTCTGCCTAAATAAACAAGGCGGAGGACATTTAAAAAATATATCGCCACGGAAATGCCTTGATATCTGGTTCGATCCCCAGGCCATAAAGAAAGTTCCCTAAACTGCTGAGGTAAGCAATGGACCTGTCACCACGTGATCAAACATGGCCGCGCTCACGGGATCCACGTGAAAACAGTCAATCGCGACGACGACGGCATGAAGACAATGAGATGACGATGATGGTGCGACGACTGCGGCATGATCATAACCGGATGAAGATGTGAGAATAACAACGATTGCACGACCCAGATGGCATGACGTCGATGGTATGCCAACGAATGCAAGATATCGTCTTCGTGACGACGAGGCAATAAGGAAGGTACCACGATAATTACGATAATTATCGATAATTACGATAATTATCGATAATTACGATAATTGAAAGACAACAACAGCATGATTGCGTGAATGACGAACAAAGGAACGACTTCGATGGATCGACCAAAGTGGTATGACGACGACGGTATTACGACATTGGTATGGCGATACTGAAGTGATGACGTTGGTGAGGCGACAGCGTGAAGACAATGGCATGACGACAACTGTACGATGACGAATGCATCAGGATGACTGCGTGACGACAATGCAGTGACGACGATGGCGAGAGAATGGCATGAGGACAATGGGATGACGACGAGTGCATGATAGCAATATGACGTGACGATGACTATCATGAAACCTGTATTACAACGGTAGATTGCCGCGGTGGCGTAGAGGTAGAACACCCGCCTCGCGTGCAAGAGGTCCGTGGTTCGAATCCCGGTGCCGGCAATTTTCCACCGGATTTAAAAAAAAAAAATAAAAAAAAAATCCGCGTGTTGATAAAATTGCACAAACAGGCCTGGAGTGTGGCCTGATCCCGGTGACCAGAACCGGTAACGCACTCCCTCACCAGAGCAGGATTGGCCACCCTGGTGCAGTACTTGGCCACAACCTCCTATGAACACAACAATCAAACCCCGGCCCTCAGTCCCCAGCAGCTGCGAAGCAACTGACCACGGCGGCGGTCAGACCTGCGACGCAGCAGAGGGTGCTAAGAATCACTGGCTCCGGACAGGCCGCCATTGGAATATGAACCTGGCAACGTTTAACGCTAGAACGTTATCTAGTGAGGCGAGTCTAGCAGTGCTATTGGAGGAATTAGAGAGCAGTAAATGGGATATAATAGGGCTCAGTGAAGTTAGGAGGCCAAAAGAAGCATATACAGTGCTAAATAGCGGGCACGTCCTGTGCTACCGGGGCTTAGCGGAGAGAAGAGAACTAGGAGTCGGATTCCTGGTTAATAAGAATATAGCTGGTAACATACAGGAATTCTATAGCATTAACGAGAGGGTGGCAGGTCTTGTTGTGAAACTTAATAAGAGGTACAAAATAAAGATTGTACAGGTCTACGCCCCTACATCCAGTCATGATGACCAGGAAGTCGAAAGCTTCTATGAAGACGTGGAATCGGCGATGGGCAGAGTGAAAACTAAATACACTATACTAATGGGCGACTTTAATGCCAAGGTAGGCAAGAAGCAGGCTGGAGACAAGGCAGTGGGTGAATATGGCATAGGCACTAGGAATAGCAGGGGCGAGTTATTAGTAGAGTTTGCGGAACAGAATAATATGAGGATAATGAATACCTTCTTCCGCAAGCGAGATAGCCGAAAGTGGACGTGGAGGAGCCCGAACGGCGAGACTAGAAATGAAATAGACTTCATACTCTGCGCTAACCCTGGCATCATACAAGATGTGGACGTGCTCGGCAAGGTGCGCTGCAGTGACCACAGGATGGTAAGAACTCGAATTAGCCTAGACCTGAGGAGGGAACGGAAGAAACTGATACATAAGAAGCCGATCAATGAGTTAGCGGTAAGAGGGAAAATAGAGGAATTCCAGATCAAGCTACAGAACAGGTATTCGGCTTTAACTCAGGAAGAGGACCTTAGTGTTGAAGTAATGAACGACAATCTTGTGGGCATCATTAAGGAGTGTGCAATAGAAGTCGGTGGTAACTCCGTTAGACAGGATACCAGCAAACTATCGCAGGAGACGAAAGATCTGATCAAGAAACGCCAATGTATGAAAGCATCTAACCCTACAGCTAGAATAGAACTTGCAGAACTTTCGAAGTTAATCAACAAGCGTAAGACAGCTGACATAAGGAAGTATAATATGGATAGAATTGAAGATGCGCTCAGGAACGGAGGAAGCCTGAAAACAGTGAAGAAGAAACTAGGAATTGGCAAGAATCAGATGTATGCGTTAAGAGACAAAGCCGGCAATATCATTACTAATATGGATGAGATAGTTCAAGTGGCTGAGGAGTTCTATAGAGATTTATACAGTACCAGTGGCATCCACGACGATAATGGAAGAGAAAATAGTCTAGAGGAATTCGAAATCCCAAAGGTAACGCCGGAAGAAGTAAAGAAAGCCTTAGGAGATATGCAAAGGGGGAAGGCAGCTGGGGAGGATCAGGTAACAGCAGATTTGTTGAAGGATGGTGGACAGATTGTTCTAGAGAAACTGGCCACCCTGTATACGCAATGCCTCATGACCTCGAGCGTACCGCAATCTTGGAAGAACGCTAACATAATCCTAATCCATAAAAAAGGGGACGCCAAAGACTTGAAAAATTATAGACCGATCAGCTTACTGTCCGTTGCCCACAAAGTATTTACTAAGGTAATTGCAAATAGAATCAGGAACACCTTAGACTTCTGTCAACCAAAGGACCAGGCAGGATTCCGTAAAGGCTACTCAACAATAGACCATATTCACACTATCAATCAAGTGATAGAGAAATGTGCAGAATATAACCAACCCTTATATATAGCTTTCATTGATTACGAGAAAGCGTTTGATTCAGTCGAAACCTCAGCAGTCATGGAGGCATTACGGAATCAGGGTGTAGATGAGCCATATGTAAAAATACTGGAAGATATCTATAGCGGCTCCACAGCCACCGTAGTCCTCCATAAAGCAAGCAACAAAATCCCAATACAGAAAGGCGTCAGGCAGGGAGATACGATATCTCCAATGCTATTCACAGCGTGTTTACAGGAGGTATTCAGAGATCTGGATTGGGAAGAATTGGGGATAAAAGTTAATGGAGAATACCTTAGTAACTTGCGATTCGCTGATGATATTGCCTTGCTTAGTAACTCAGGCGACCAATTGCAATGCATGCTCACTGACCTGGAGAGGCAAAGCAGAAGAGTGGGTCTAAAAATTAATCTGCAGAAAACTAAAGTAATGCTTAACAGTCTCGGGAGAGAACAGCAATTTACAATAGGCAGCGAGGCACTGGAAGTCGTAAGGGAATACATCTACTTAGGGCAGGTAGTGACGGCGGATCCGGATCATGAGACGGAAATAATCAGAAGAATAAGAATGGGCTGGGGTGCGTTTGGCAGGCATTCCCAAATCATGAAAAGCAGACTGCCATTATCCCTCAAGAAAAAAGTATATAATAGCTGTGTCTTACCAGTACTCACCTACGGGGCAGAAAGCTGGAGGCTTACTAAAAGGGTTCTACTCAAATTGAGGACGACACAACGAGCTATGGAAAGAAGAATGATAGGTGTAACGTTAAGGGATAAGAAAAGAGCAGATTGGGTGAGGGAACAAACGCGAGTTAATGACATCTTAGTTGAAATCAAGAAAAAGAAATGGGCATGGGCAGGACATGTAATGAGGAGGGAAGATAACCGATGGTCATTAAGGGTTACGAACTGGATCCCAAGGGAAGGGAAGCGTAGCAGGGGGCGGCAGAAAGTTAGGTGGGCGGATGAGATTAAGAAGTTTGCAGGGATGGCATGGGCACAATTAGTACATGACCGGGGTTGTTGGAGAAGCATGGGAGAGGCCTTTGCTCTGCAGTGGGCGTAACCAGGCTGATGATGATGATGACTGACGACGAAGGCATGACGAGAGTCACATGAGGTAGTTGGGATGATGATGATGGCGCGACCACGCTGGCATCACGGCTACGGGCTGACAATGGATACATGACAGTGACTGACGATGACGGCATGATAAGAGCGCTATAATCAAAACTGAATGATGACAGTATGGTTACAAAACAATGATGAAGGAAAATTGAGATGGACGGAACGACGAAGGTGGTTTGAGGAAGATGGCATGATGACATCGAGATGACGCTAGTGAAGTGTTGGCAATGATAAAACGACATCGTGAAGACGACAACGTGACGACGATTTTGTGAAGACGATGGCGACATTACGACGGCGTGGGGAGTGTCAGATGACAAAGCTAGAGTGACGACGATTCAATTACAGCAACGACATCACGTCCTGAAACACTACTCACCGTCCCAAGATTTTTGGGTCACTAGGCCGTAGATAACGGCGTGATGTCGATATCATGATAAAAATTGCATATCGAAGTTGGAATGACAATTGGACCACCATGACGGCTTCCCTATGGTGGTGTGACAATGAATGCATGGCCACTGCGTGACGACGATAGCGTGACGATGAGGAAATGACGAGTGTCGGATCAGAAAGGTGGAATAACGGTGATGGAACGACGACGACATTACGACCATAAGCCTATACCTGCCGATTCAAGCTTTCACACAACTTGGTCTGAAGTGTCAGGGTAGAAGGCGTGACCACGATGGCATGACGACAACAGAACGACCACGACGGCATCACGAGCAGGAACACGTACCTAGCCGCCAAACAGGTATGCAACTATGAGATAGATAGATAGATAGATAGATAGATAGATAGATAGATAGATAGATAGATAGATAGATAGATAGATAGATAGATAGATAGATAGATAGATAGATAGATAGATAGATAGATAGATAGATAGATAGATAGATAGATAGATAGATAGATAGATAGATAGATAGATAGATAGATAGATAGATAGATAGATAGATAGATAGATAGATAGATAGATAGATAGATAGATCTGTACGACAGGAGAAGGCAAAAAATGCTATTCGCTCTTCCGGCGTTCTCTCACTTGCAAATTCCTAACGCCAGCAAATAAGAGGCAGGCACCCATCTTTTTCCTTTCACACTGTTATAATTAGAAATGTCTAAGGATGCATTGAACTTAATAAATAAAATCAAAGACGCCAACGTTAACAGCCTGAAATCCAAACGGCTCTGTGAATTTGTTTCTTCGACGCATGCAACGAGTGGTCGTGTGGCTTACTACGAATTAGGCTGGGGCTAGCAAGAACAAGATTTTAGTAGAGGCAAACGCGGCTGTATGACAGTGAGAAAGAAAGAGAGAGAAAAGCAAATTTATTCCCTGTAACCTTAGTCCGTGTCATCATATGGTTCATAGGGCCCCCTCCCGCGGAAGTGTCAAGTGATGAGCCATCTATCTGTTGAATGTGTGCCACGAGGAGGGTCTATAGTGTCAGGAGCAAATACTGGGAAGAAGTGGCCCAGCTCTCCCACGTGTAGGAAAAGTAGCGGGGAATGTAGTGGCCCACGAGCCTACGGCGGCTTGAAAGCGCCTGAGGGCAGTACCGGTAGGTAACGAGGGTGCTCGGATACTGTCCACAAACCTGGTATTTGGGGTTACCCGCTCTGTGTACGAAGCTTATCGATGGTATCATTTGATAATGTGTGTCCCTGTACCTGTCGCATAGGAGCGTTATTTGCACCTGACAAGGAGTTAGGCAAAGCACGAAGAAGTTTGCTAGATTTGCGGGCTTCTCTGAGCTGAGGGCGTGGTTCGCAGTGCTCGGCTCTACTTTCCGTTGGAGAATAGGTCGCCGACCACCAGAACGGGCTGCTCGACGTCGAGGTTTCGTGACTAAGGACGCGCGTCTTTTTAAGTGCGGAACATTTTAGGGGCCCGGGATGTCGTCCGTCCGATGTCGTTGGGCGTCACGCAGCCAGGCTGATACCGAAACTCGTCAAGACAGGGCACCACAGCCTCTCTAAATAGACCCTGTGATCAAAGAGCCGGTCTTTCCTGCCATGGACGCCGAACAGTTGGCACAGTTCCCGCGACAGCGGGCGCTTTCTCGCGAAAGACAGCGACGCCGGAGGGCCGATTCGTCTGTGCGACAACGCGAAGCAGAAGCCAAGCGTCAACGAAGAAAGGAAAATCCCTAGCTTCGTCAGGCAGCAGGCAAAGGTAAACAACAGCTAAGGAAAGCGAATCCTGCGGTTAAAGCTCAGGAATCTCAAGCGAAACGACAGAAAGGTCAAGCAAATCCCCAACTTCAAGTTCGAGACACACAAGGAAAGCAGAAATAAACAGAAGATAAACACGACGTACTCATAACAATAACACAAGGTAAACACTGGCGAATCACTGCTCTGCACTTCCGAGCTTTCACGTTGAGTGGAACTACATCCATTTTTCATTTCTCTGAATTGCCTGATAGCGAGGGACACATTCCAATAGTGGACTACAACAATTGCGGGTGGAACTGCGTGTAGGCAGTATATGGTATTTTGCAGATAGGGAGCACAATACACGCGATGCAGGAAGCGCGTCCTGACTGTCCTATCTGAGGATGATGGTGTTGGTAGGATGTTCGCATAGGCAAATGGCAGCTGCGATTGCCTGAGGTTTGACGTCCGGGGCTAACGGCTGCGTGGTTATCTGAGAAGAAAATAAAATTGTTATAGAACGCAAGGAGGCGAAATGGGCACAAGAGCATAAGAAAGGGCAGTTGACTTAGCCTCACTACAGAGCAAAGGATGATAGTGTTACGGAAGGAAGACAGAAGAGAGAGAGGAAGAAGAAGAAGATAAAACCGGAGCTAATAAAAACCGGACTTGTGAAAGTAAAAGCAAAAGACAAAGAAAGGGAAATCTCGCGAGCCCCTGTGCTTCGAAATGGGGAGTATAGCATACCAACAGTGCACTGTTTAGGATAATCACATAGGAGATTCCATAGAACTATTCATTTTCATTGTATTAGATTTCAATTCTAGCCTCGCTTCAGCACGTGTATACTGAGAAAACACGTTGCATTTTACATCAGTGTTCTTTGTATGGCACTTTGTATGGCACTTATAGCACTGAGATCTAATTATCATTTTTTTATTCGGTTATGAATGTAGATGACTAACAAACAGGTGCACATAGAAGTCGAAAAGCGAAGACTCTTGTTGCTTTTCAATACGGCGATGAGCATTCTTTGGACATTTTCCCCGAGGCCGTCTTTTCTTTAGTGTGCACCTTAATGGCGACGCTCTCCGACACAGACTGTGACGCGGGAAAGAAGGAGCTCACTTCGAGGGAACAACAACTGCCGCCCTCTGTGGAGGTGTTAATTACTACGAAGACCCCTCTACCTGAACCTGACCTGACAAGGTGAACTAATTGATGAAAGGGGCCAACGTCGAATACTATCTTTTGGAACGGCGTTGACTTCCGTTTCCCAGAATGTGACGTGGCTGCCTCGTGTGCGGAGGCGAGGGTGAAACATAGGACAACATGGGAGGCTATCTAACGCGGAAAGCCAAAACGCGTCATGTATGAGACGTCTAGTGTAGCCGGCTTCCTCTCTCGCGCTTCCCTCTCGATATCAGACGGCAACTACTAGGGCCTCCGCGAGGTCTAGACAAAATTCTGTCAATGGCGTTCGAGGTCACATGACCTTAAGATTGCACGGGTGGCATGCCGGTGCCTATGAACCATGTCATGCATTCGGGCTCCTCTCTAGTCCTTCTCGCGGGACACGCAGCGCCATCTAGCATCGGGCTACATCGAGCTGCGTCAAGCTACTGCGCTTGAGAAACCCATGTGAGGCTGGCTCGATCCCGCTAGGCACATGATCGAGTTTAAAGGATTTTCGGTCAGACAGACAGCCAGCAACAAAACTTGTGTGACATTGCCAAGAATGCAATTCACATAAAAAAACATGCAGCGAGGAACTGGCACTTTGTTGTGAAAAAGTTTTTTTTTGTGGTTATTTGCGACTCATTTCTCATAAAGGTCCTTTGAAGAGAACATATAAATGTGATTTTATAATAGGAAAATATTTATCTCATTGAAATCATGCCTTTTACTAATCACTTTTCTCGACTGTAAAAATTTTGCGCTAAATCATTCCTGTCGAGATTATTGACTTTTCATTTGCTTTTGAATACGCGAGCAGACAAAGAACAAAGAAGTTGTTAGATAATGGAGGGATGTCGGTGCGTATTTCCTAATTTGTAATGTCAAAATAATATATACGCATACTCCTACCATGGATGCATAACAGTTTTTCGAAAGTTTGCGTTCTGGTCGTTACAGTGCTCTGAGAAATAATAATGTTCGGTTGCGTTAAATGCTGACGCAGCATTATTGCACGAAACATTTCGTTTTCCAAGTACATTTACTACTCCCAAAGCATTGTTCATTCTGCGCGAACGAGCACTTAATGTCGTCAGAACGCCGGAAATGTTCAAAGACCTCACTGGTGATTATTTGATTGCGACATGTGGAATCCTAAAAGGTCATGGCGAAGAGCAGATATTTCACCACCACTGTTACTACATGTAAAATACTTGCCGGCGAACTGCAGTGCAAAGAGACGTGAAGCTTTTAAGAGCATAGACCGCTGAAGCCGGCTCTCTCTCTCTCTCTCACACACAAACACACACACACACACGCACACACATACACGCAAACAAAGACACAAAAAGACACTTCATTGCGAATTCACTTCACGGCTTGCGCAGAATAAACGCCCAGGTAACTGGTAATCAGGAAATTCCGTGTCCGCCTTGCGCACGAATAATGACAGCCTGCGAGTTGTGAGCACAATGCGAATGCACAGGAAAGGCACTTCACTGACTTGAGGCTGAAACGATGCATCCTTCAAGAGATAATTAGATATTAGGGCAAAACACTGCCGTGGTTTATGGGAAACGGTAATACGACGGGGTGCATGCAGCTGCTGAAACTACTGGCAAATATGCTTTCTTAAACAGGCAGATACAAAACAGGCAATCAAAAGGGAGCGGCGCATGGTTTTTAGTGCGCGCACTTACAAGTGGCCCCTCAAGAAATCCATGTAGTGAAACAGCAACAGCAGTGTCATGCAACAGCGGAAAGCAGGAAACGCACACAATAGCATTTTTTCACTGCAGTCGTACACTAAAATGGCCGCAAGAGCTTCGCTACCCCGCTCTTCATCCGGCGATGCAGTTAAACTAAACTTAATCTGAGCGCTGTGGTAAATTCTTTGATTGATGATTGCGTTCTAAAGGCTTCAAGGCCAGTTCTGGCCAAAGAGCGCGAAGCACACCACAAGATGAGTTAACAACGCTTTATGAAGTCTAGGATGTACCATGGCTGTAAAGGGGCCTAATCAGTCACTGTGCAAGTGCGCGGAATATATTGTGCGCTAAAAACATGACAATGACAAGTTTGATATTCTATGACCATAAAATTTGCGTTGTAAAGTGTTCAGAAGATAAAAGTATAGAAGTATGGAAATAGCACAAAAGCCTTACCCTTGTCCTTGAACGCCAAAATCGGGAGGCACCGTGCTCTACATACTATTTTCACAGCAGAATCCTCTGATAAGATGCTGCGCTACTCATCACTTAGGTGTATAGCTTACACTATAAGTGCATCCTTTAAGAAAGCTAAGGTTGATTTAACATCAAAGAATGGGTTATTGCTGAATGTAACTGAACTTGTTGATGGTGTTGTAAACGGAAATTATTTTTTCTTAGAGCCTCTAATCTATGACATTGCAGCAACATGTGCAGGACCATCAGCATCTCGCCACATCTACCGCAGGCAGGTGGCTCCTCGCAAGTCAGCAAGTAGAAGTGTGTACCATATTCGTGGCCGATTCTCAATCGACAGATGGTAACCTCGGTTCGTCTTACTCTTTAAGGCATGTTTTTTGCCGCAAGTTAACACACGGAAAAGGAAGACACATAAAGACAAACCGGGCGGCACTTCCAACTGCTTTAATTTGGGCTGTCACCCATGAGTATATATACACATACACGCATGCGCAGGCTGTTCATAAATCTACTTTACCCAGCGGTCAAACAATCTTGTTTCTGATTGGTAGAGCACGATAGATGTACGTATCACTAATACAATTTGAACCTTTCCTTTATATGGCAAGCTTCCATTAGCTCACGTGCTGTTTTATTTCTACTTCTGCCAAGAATCCTAATCTCAGAAAAACGTGGTTTTCAAACGCAGGCCTTGCAGTGCGCTGCCAATTGTGCCACGCCATCTTTCATTAGATTTATTTTGTGTTCACTGGCTCATTCATTTATGCAGCGTCCAGTCTGTCCTATGTAGGACTTGGCGCACTCAAGGGTAATTTCATACACCACGCCCGTAGCGCATCTCCCGTAGGACGTGCCATGTTTCTTGCCACAGCCTTGCGAACCGGTCTCTGAGGTCAGGATTGTTGGCAGAAGTAGAAATCAAACAGCACGTGAGCTAATGGAAGCTTAATATATAGAAAAGAAAGGTTCAAATTGCATTAGCGATACATCTATCGTGCTCTACCAATTGGGAACAAGATTGTTTGACCGCTGGGCAACGTAAATTTGTGAACAGCCTGCGCATGCGTGTATGTGTATACATATTCATGGGTCAAAGCGCAAGTTAAACCAGTTGGAAGTGCCGCACGTGTTGTCTTTATGTGTCTTCCTTTTGTGTGTGTTAACTTGCGGCAAAAAACATGTCTTTTAGCAAGCACCAACTAGGCCAACAAGCAGTTCTGTTGCAATCTTATTCTTTATATGGGTGGCCAGTTCCCCAACTGTGGTTTAGTGACGTGCAGCTTATTGGGCGCTACAGTGTCCCATAAGCGTCGCCAATAGCTCCTAAGCTCTCTCCGCAAGAGAGGTTTCTAGTTTATGGCAGGAACAGCTACAGAGGAGTTGGTGGCTTTAGTGGCCATTGATGTGGTGGTTACGTCTGCGAGCACATTGACCTCAATAGCTATATGGCCAGGTACCCAGCGTATTGCGATTTGCTCGTTTGATATACATATTAAACAGAGAAGTGAGTAAAGATCATTAAGCACGGTATTTTGATGTTTAGCAAACGACATTATGAACCTTACGATACTTAACGAGTCAGTGAATATAACAGCTTTTTGGATCTTTATTTTCTTGGTGTATTTGACAGCGGACAATACTGTATACGCCTCAGCCGTGAAGGTATTAATTTCCGGATGTAAATTAACCGACTCTGAGGAGGATGGACCAACTGCTGCGTAAGATAGACCGGCGTGGGACTTCGATTCATCGGCGTAGTAGTCAGAGTGTAGCATCCACAGCTGAAGCTTAAAGAAATACATTCGTATTTTCCTCTCTGAAGCGTGCTTTGAGACTTCTAGAAAAGATATGTCACATTGTACTCCCTCCCACGCCTAAGGCGGTAACAGCTTGGCTTTAGGCATTAGGCGATGTTCGAGAAGTGGGACACCCATTTCTTCGCAACGTTCCTTCACGCGCAGTGAGAAAGGCGCTGTCATAGAGGTTCGATTATGAAAAAGTGTAGCACACATCATATCGTTAACTGTAGTATAGCGAGAGTGTTTGTGGTTGCAGTAAACATTTATGACATATGTGAAGCTAACGTATGTTCTTTGCAGATTGAGTGACCACACATTTGATTGTACGCATAGACTTTCAGTAGGACTTGTTCTGAAGGCGCCAGTGGCCAGGCGGATACCTAGATGGTGTACTGTTCTAGCATCATTAACGCACTTGGCCCGGCAGAGCGACACGCCACCGCACCATAATCCGATCGTGATCGGATGAGGCTCCTGTACAGGTTCACTAAACGCTTTCTGTCACTGCCCCATGTTGTGTGCAATAACATTTTCAGCAGGTTCATTGTTTTTAAGCATTTTGCCTTGAGATGCCTTACATGTGGTATGAAAATCAGTTTCGCATCAAGTATTATGCCCAAAAACTTGCGTTCTTTGTGCACAGGTATTTCTTCTCCATACAGTTTTATACGTGGATCTAGAACCAGGCCTCTCGTTCTTGTGAAAAGAACCCATGAACATTTGCGGAGGTTAACTTTAAACCCGCTTGTGCCTACCAACTTAAGGACCCTGTTCAAGCCCTGCTGTACTTGTCTATCGCACACGACAAGATGACAGGATACGAAACCTATTTGTATGTCGTCTACGTATACAGAACGAAATGTAGCTGGTGGTAAGGGAGCACGGAGTGTGTTCATCTTAACGATAAAGAATGTGCCGCTGAACACGCCTCCCTGAGGTACACCAGTTTGTTGTACAAGTGGACGTGACAATACATTGCCTATTTTAACAAGAAAGGTACGATTAGACAAATAGCTGTCTAGTATGCTTAGCATGTTTCAATGGATGCCTATTCGCGACAGGTCTCGCAAGATTCCGTAAGGCCACGCTGTGTCATGCGCTTTGTCTTTATCGAGAAATGTCGATAAGAAGAACTGTTTATGAACAAACGCAGCCCGGATATTTTTCTCAATGTGCACAAGATGATCAGTTGTGGACCGACCTATCCTGAAACCAGACTACAAAGGGTCAAGTATATTGTTAAATTCAAAGATATGTAAAAGGCGTCGATTTAATATTTCTTTTTTCGAAAAGCTTATAAACGCAGCTTCTGACAGCTATCTTTCAATAACTTCATACGACGGATGGATCTTTACCCTGTTATAAAATTGCAATAACAATAGCTTCCTTCCATGAGAATGGAACGTATCCGGCATCCCAAATAGAGCTAAAATGTGCAAGAAGTGTCATCAGTGTGTCAATGCGGAGGTTTTAATCATGTAATACACAATTCTGTCTGCTCCCGGTGCAGAGTTCGTGCATACGGTCAAGGTAGCTCTCTGCTCGGCAATCTTAAAATGATGGTTGTATGGTTCATTCGGTCGGCTTTTACTTTCCAGTGGCTTAAGTTCTGCTAGTTCTTTGTATTTAGGGAATTATTTTGTGCAGTACATGGAGCTTGATATACTCTTGAAGTGTTTTTTTAGGGCGTTAGCCTGGTGTTCCAAGGTGCTCACTTGGTCATAGACCAAGTGCAACAGGCGAATTCGCTGCCCATTAAACCTTCTGAGGCCATTCCAAAATTTCGCCGCCTACGTGTAAGAATTTATATTTGAGAAAAACCACCCCCAGGTTGCTCTCCTAGCCTGCAGCCACGTCCCTCTCCCCTCTGATTTTATGTGTTTGAAATCGACGAGAGTTTTTGCATTTGGGTATCGACACGGCTTTCCCCAAGCTTTATTCTGTTCCTTCCACGCCTCTCTGCACTCTTCATTCCAATATGGTGCACGCCTCTTACATGACTGGCCTTTTCTTACAGTATAAACTTTTCTGCAGCATGAATAATGAAAGCTGTAACTAACATTCCGGATAAAATCTCGTGCTAAATAGGCTCACTCTTTAAAACGATCCCAAACGGCGGAGGCTTCTTTCCATCGAAGGTCATGTGGAGGAGATTCATATTCCATGACCATGTTCAACATTATAGAAAAATGCGGACTAGTGCGGACGCTTTGACATCGGCTCCAGCTTTCATCAATGTTTTCGAGTGGGTCTCCCTGCGCAACCGGGCGAGTTATGCCTTAATCGACGTGGCACGTCAAGAGGACTCTGCCGATACCGCATTTTCGTCGGTGGGAGGACATTTTGCCGTTCTGCGAGTGTTTGAAACACGGCGAGGGTAGGCTTAGGCCTACTCCCGCGCATGTGGGACTTTGAATCCAGGATGGACGTTGTGGAAGGAGAAGAGATTACGCAAGAAGAGGCATGCGACGCGGGATGGAAGGTGGCGTACGGCCGCCGGCCCGGCAGGCGCAGGGAAGAATTTTCTTCGGGTCAAGACGGTGGAAATACAAGTGGCAGACGGAGGGACGGCGGCCGTACCGCCGCACCACGCGACGCGATACGACGCATCACGGCTGCTTCCAGGCTGCCTCGACTGCCGAGGGACACTTTTCGCATTATTGTCAGACCACGCGACGGCCTGAATGTCAACAAGGTCAGTAAAATACGCTTTGAGCAAGCCTTGGCCATGGCGGCATCCTTGGCTCCGGCCGCAATCGAAGAGGACACGATGTGTCCCAATGGAGTTCAGAACATTTTTGTCGTGTGTACTCCTCACGAGAAAAACGCGGACGCGTACGCCCGAGTGCAGCAAATCAGGCTCGGTGAAGGCACGTTTGGGGTGGCGGCGTACCTGGCCCCACCCGAGAATACGTGTAGAGGAGTCATAAGAGGAGTCGACGTGGAAGTCAGCGAGGCTCAACTCAGAGCGAGAATTGTAAATTATCGGAATCCGGGCGCTTTGGAGGCCAGGCGGATCAAGAACACTACAGCGGTGGTGGTACTTTTCGAGGGAATGAGGGTGCCCAACTACGTGGCATGCGGCGCGAGCATGTTTCGCTGCACGCTGTACCGACGCCACACGGAAGTCTGCTACGGTTGCGGAGGACTGGGACACCGGGCTGACGTGTGTCCCAACCCTGGAAGCAAGTGGTGTCGCACCTGCGGCAAACGATCGCCGGCGGAAGATCACCAGTGCGATCCGCAATGCACTTTGTGCGGTGGCCCGCACCCCACAGCGGCCAAAGAGTGTAGGGACAAATTTCAAGTTCCATATATTGTCAGAAGAAGACGGCGGCAGCGGCGTCGACGCGCCGAGCAGCTGAAGCTGGGAACCGACGTCATCACGGCGGGCGGCAGGAGCCGCTCGCGTACGCCAGCTGTGCAGGAGCGCAGCACCGAAAGAAGCCGCTCTCGCACGCCAGCTGCACAGAAGCGCGGTGCAATCAGGCAGCGCTCCAGATCACGAGGGCGCTCGGTGTCCAGCGTGCGGATCCAGGAGGAGCCTACCTGGGCGGATTGTGTCAAAGGGAAGAAGAAGAAGGAGCTACAGAGACCCACGGAGGTAACGCGGTCGGCTTCGCCAGAGCATGGTAGTAGGTTGCACGTGGACGCATTACTTAAGGAAGTTAAGGAGCTTAGAGAGGAGGTACGCCGACTCAAAGCCGCCAAGGCAAACCCAAAGTCCTTTGAAATAGAGGCGTGCGACCAGACGCCACAGGTAGTCGAACATATACCCCGCGTAGGGCTCACTAAAGCAAAGCGCAAGGCCCCCCTTCGTAACGACGAGAGCGACTCGGAAACGTCTGAGGGAGAGGTCCAGCAAAGAAAGATGTTGGAGGAACTACTTAGGATAAGTAGAGAAAATCAGGAAAGCGTAAAGCTTTTGGTCCAAAGAGTGACCGTACTAGAAAAAAAGGCGGTGATTAAGGCCAAAGCCAAGGTCCGAGCGCAAAGCTAGGCAGTGAATCACTCCGAGGTTGCTCCGGCTGTGGAGCAAGGTATGTTGTTGTAGTATCATGGCGGGCGATCACAAAGAGCTCGTAATATGGCAGTGGAACTGCGCTAGTTTTCAAAGGCGCAAGGCTCCGCTACGGCAATTTTTGGCGAATGAGGTGGAAGAACCGCAGATTTTGTTATTACAGGAAACACTATGTGACGACCCTACCGTTTCTGGCTTCAACACTGTGTCGGTCAGGAACGAGGGAGGCAGAGGACTAGCTACGATGATAAAAAAAATCTAGCCTTTATTGAACATCCAATCCAGTCTGGACGGGGTAAGATGGAGGCCCTTTTCGTTGAGGTTATACCGCACGGGCGTCTCAAGCAGAGCGTCTTTGTGCTTAATGTCTATAGCCCGCCGTCGGACCAGAGACAGACGTTTAACTCCCTGCTTAGGAAGGCGACTTCGATAGCCAAACACTCTCCTCTGATAGTTGCTGAGGACTTTAACGCCCCTCATAATGCATGGGGCTACGTGAGACGGATTGTAAAAGGAGAGAACCTGGCGAGGATCCTGGATGATCTTGCGTTTTCGGTAATCACGGACCCAGGGTTCCCCACTAGGCTGGGCACGTCAGTTGCGCGAGACACAACCCCTGATTTGGCCTGTGTAAGGAACGTAGGTAATGTAACGTGGGCCAATAAGCAGGAGAACCTGGGCAGTGACCACTTCATAGTTGCGGTAACATTGACGGTGGAAGCCCGACCGGCCAGGGTATTTCGAGTCACGGACTGGGAGGAGTTCAGGAAACTTAGGAAGGAGCGAACGAGCACATTTTCCTCGTTTGAAGAGGCTATCGAATCGCTAACAGAGGACGTCGAGAGGGCTACTAAGGTAGTACAAACAGAAGCGGAGGTCCCAAGAATGGATCCGCACCTAGCGCATCTGTTGGAGGCGAAATCGTCAATTCTGATGAGGTGGAAAACACAAAGGTTAAATCGTAGGCTGAGGAAAAAGGTTGCGGAGCTTAATAGAGAGATTGAGAGATATTGTGCGGAGCTCAATAGGCTACAATGGGACGAGGTCTGCGCGGCAGTAGACGGGTCCATGCGCTCAGGAGGGAAGTGGAACCTCCTCAAGCACCTCCTGGGTGACGCGCAGACAAAGCATAATCAAAGGCAAACACTTAGTAAAGTCATACACCGGCACAAACAGGAGGGAGGTACTGAAGAGTCACTTTTGAATGCGATCGCGGATAGATACCTTCCTATAGGGCCGCCGCAGGAAGAGGATTATCCGCAGATCGAGTGCGCGACGGTAGAGGAACTGGACGCGCCTTTCACAGAATCAGAGATCAGGGCGGTGATCTACAATTTAAACAGCAGATCGGCTCCGGGTCCGGATAAAGTTTCTAACAGGCTATTACGAAACCTGGACGATAAAGCAGTGGAACTACTTACTAAGGAGGTCAACAGGGTATGGGAGACAGGACAGGTGCCTGACGGATGGAGGTCGGCTATAGTGACACTCATCCCTAAACCAGGAAAACCTCTTCATTTGGACAACATGAGGCCAATATCACTAAGCTCGTGCATAGGCAAGGTAGCGGAGCACGCGATCTTGAACAGGGTTTCCGGGTACATAGAGCGCAAAAACCTCTTCCCACATAATATGGTTGGTTTTCGGCCCGGCCTATCGACGCAAGAGGTTATGCTAATGCTAAGGAAGCAAATCTTTGATAGCGGCACCCGGGACGGGAGAGGGATTCTCGCGCTGGATCTCACTAAGGCGTTCGACACAGTGTTTCATAGATACATTCTGCAAGCCACGGCCGGGATAGGCCTGGGAGTCAAATTCCAGGCCTTCGTCAGGTCCTTTCTCATGAATAGAACTGCTACTATTCAGGTGGGGCAGATTCGGTCGAGCGTGTACGAATTGGGAGCTCGGGGTACCCCTCAGGGATCAGTCATCTCGCCACTGCTCTTCAATATAGTCATGAAGGGTCTATCAGATAGGCTGGGCGGCCTCCAGGGCATAGATCACGCACTTTACGCAGATGACATCACGATCTGGTGCCCAAGGGGCTCCCTAGCTGAAATGGAGCTAGCTCTACAAGCGGCCTTGGACGAGACGGAGGCTTACCTCGCGGACACGGGTCTCAAGCTGTCTACGAGTAAATCGGAGCTGTTGCTTTACAGACCCGCAAGGCAAGGGGTTCGGGGTCTGACACCTCTCAACCAGCTACCCGTGGCATTATACGCGCATAATGGGCAGAAAATTCGCAGAGTCGACTCAGTTAAGATCCTAGGCCTGCTCATAGACGCGAGGGGCTGTAATGCCAGAACAATTACCCACGTTACAGCCAAAACAGAGAATATGTTGCGGCTAATTGCTAGGGTGTCCAACCGAAAGAAGGGGTTAGGTGAAGACAATCTCCTTCGGATGTACAACGCGTTCCTCATGAGCCATATTAACTATGTGGCGTCGGCTCTAGTGTGGACAAAAACGGAAAAGACCAAATTAAATACACTCATGCGCAAGAGCATCAAGAAAGTGCTAGGCTTGCCTATTGCCACGAGCTCCGACAGGCTAGATCAACTCGGTATGCACAATAGCATAGACGAGATCATAGAGGCACAGGTCACTGCCCAGGTGGTTAGGCTATCGTCGACCCAAGCTGGCAGGCGAATTCTCGACGAGGTTGGCATGGCTCCTAGGATAATGGAGGACCGGCGTATAACATTGACACAAGAAACGAGGGCAACCTACCTAGTGAGGCCCTTCCCGCGGAACGTACATCCTCAGCATAACGAGGGTAGACGTAAAGCCCGTGCGCGAGCCATATTGAAGAAAGTTAGAGATGACAGAGACTCCGCGCTCTTTGTCGATGCGGCGCAGTACGGGAACAGGAGAGTGTTCGCGCTGTCGGTTGTAGACGGGCGGGGGGTGCTTCGGTCCTCGGCCTCGGTCAGAGCGGCCACCGCGAGTATAGCAGAGCAAATTGCGGTTGCGCTGGCCTTGTGTGATACAGAGCGTTCCTACATTTACACCGACTCGAGAGACGCAATCAGAGCTTTCGAGTCGGGTAACCTCGCACGAGAAGCGGCCTCTATTTTAGAGAAAAGGGCTTACCCCTGTTTTCATTATATCACGTGGTTCCCCGCACACGTGGGGACGAACGTTCTCGAGGGATTCCCAAACCTCAACGAGCTTGCCCACGACCGTGCGCGAGAACTCACGCGCCGCGACGGTCTGGAGGCTCCAGAGGGGCAGGAAGGGCCTCAGCAGAACGATCCACTCCTCACATTTAATGAAATCACTAAACATTACCAACTTGGTCGGAGAATTTATCCTCTGCCTCACCCGAAGCTCAGTAGAGGTCAGTCAGCTACACTTAGAATGCTGCAGACGGGATCTTTCCCGTCGCGGGGATTCCTCAGTAGGATGTACTCGGATGTGGACCCTAGTTGTCCCGATTGCACTGAAACCTTTTGCTCATTGGCTCACATGCTCTGGCGATGTCCCGCGTTGCCTAACGACTTCCTCTCCAGCGAAGCCGAATGGGAGCAGGCCATCAGAAGCACGGTACTCCGAAAGCAAGCCCAGGCTATCCAGAGGGCCCAGGAAAGAGCGGAGCGTCACGGCGTTCTGTCCTTTACGTGGGCGCGGCCAGCGGCTACAATGGCCTCCCGTTAGGAGGTCCTGGTAGCTCCTCAGGATTAAATAAAGTTCGTTGTCTGTCTGTCTGTCCCACAAGGATTGTCAATAGCATTCTATTCTAGGTCGCGAAAAGTGTGTATGATTGAAGCACTAAATGGATGGATGAGTATGTATTATAATGTAGATCGTAATATGTGGCCGCCTTCTTCTTAAACAGCATGCACTGGAATTTATAATAGAGCTTTCTATGAGGCCATCTGTCGCGTCGCACCGGGAGTCTGCTCACAAAACATTGTGAGCGTTAAGATCCCAGACGAGCACATAGAGCTCTGGCAGCTGGTGAATGAGGCCACAAAAATCTGTCTTAGTGACCTTAAAATTCAGAGGAATATATGAAGAACAGTCAGTGAGGAATCTATTAAAGTGATTGCCCGAGCTGACACTGCCCCGAGGGGTGTCTGTAGAGGCAAATGCTGGCAAGCAATAGATTTGTCCACGATTATTGCTAGACCACTAGGTAAGGCGGTATCCATGCCACGGCCTTTGCAATCAATCGCATATTATCAGAGAAATTTTGTGTGCGTTGGTTTCAGATGTGTTTTCTGAACACACAGCACCTTTGTATTATAGTTATTGAGCAGTTCTCTGATATTGTCGATGTAACATATAAGTCCTCCTACATTCCATTGTAATGTATGTGTCTCCATACTAAGAGTAGTGTTTGGGCTATGTGTTTAGGAAATGAACGCTTGGTGTTGTCTCCATCGTCTCTCGCGAGGCACTGTACTTGCGCTCATGCGAGCGATTTGTTTGCTGCGAAAGCCTCGCCTCGAAAGACGAGACCTTGGATCCCACCCTCCGAAGGTTGATGGCTCCTTTGTGCATGGCGGAGCAGCGCTGGTTGCGTCCGCCGAGGGGCAGATCGCGTCACCGCCGGCTTACAGCGCGTGGGCCTGACAGCTGCCGGGTGCCGTCGTGCACGGCCCCCTGGAGCGCCCTTTCGACAAAGCTGTTATTCGGCAGATATGAAACCCGCCTTTGTGCTTCCTTAAGAGAAATGTTTTCGTTTACTTTGATCGTTACGATCTCTTTTTTTTCTCTTCGAGGACGAGGAGTACCGCGAGTATGCGGCATGTTCGCCATCATAATTGACACAGTGCGGAGTGTTCACAAGTTTCGGATAAATATTCGCGGGAGCTACATTTAGCACATGTCTCTTGGCCTCGGTAGTTATGTGAACTATATAGCCGAATCGCTGGCATTGGAAGCATCGCAGATGATTTAGAATGTATGGCCTGACCTGGATCTTGACGTAAGCTGCCTCAATACTCTCGGGCACTACACTCGAACCAAAAGTAAGCATTAGGTGCTTGGTTTCGATCTCTTTGCTATCACGCCTCATCTTAATTATTTTAACAAGAATGAGGTCTGTTCCCTCCAGCCTTGTAATAATTAAGTTTCAATTAGTTCTGTTAAGTACTCATCGGACACAACAACCGTGTGGTAATACTGCAATGGTAATGGTACGGTGGGGTAATACTGTCATTGGGATGTCCCGGAATGACAGTAGGTTAGAGAGTTTGCCATGTTGTTTCTTATTTCGGAGTTTCAAAAGGAGGTTCCCGCTTGCCATCTTCGTTGTTTATAGCCTACACCAAGAGCTGCGGTGAGACATTTTGACCCGAGGAATGGTGAGATCATCCTCACCGTGATTTCTGGTTGATCAGTATGTATCACGTGGAACCGCAGGAACTTTTGTTTTTGGTTGCCAAAGAACTCGGACTTATTCGATGCGCCCTCGTTTCTGAGGGCGACCAGGAAGTTCCGTAAAAGAAATCTCCATATGTGTATTTCACATTTCGGCAGTACCTCCAGCCACATATACCCTGAAAGATATCCCAGTGCGGACTGCCCTGCCTGTGGACTAAGGACAACATTGGACCATGTGTTGTGGGAGCGCGAAGCCATCGGCTCCTCCTTCAGCGAGGATAGGTGGGCTGCGCTCTTGGGCAGCCCCGAACTCAGTGACCAAACCCTGGCCGTCCAGAGTGCCCGGGATCGGGCCGTCAAGCTCGGCTTGGCGGTCCCTACGTGGGACTAGCCGGGTGGCGCGGGGTCTCCCCTGCGTCTTTTCTGGACCTAATAAAGTTATTTCACTCACTCACTCACTCACCCACCGTGGAGCCCAAAAAAGGGACGCCGCAGGACTTGTAAGAAACAGATCCTGCGAGCGCCAACTGTACGTTTCTGCTGTAACCAAATTTGTTGTAACCAAAGCTGGCTATCCCACACAAGGTGAACCCTTGCTGCCTGGAAAAATGGGAACTAAAAGGAAGCCGTGAGAAGACAGGAAGGGTCGAAAGTAAAAGAAAGACGAAGATTAGAGCGTAGGATAGGAAAAGGCAACTACCGATTCCTCCCGGGTGGGTCAGTTCAGGGGTGCCGCCTTCCTGAAGCCAAGGCCAAAGGGGAGTGTTGCCTCCGCCGAGGGACCGTAAAGGTCCAAAAACACCGGCATCGGTTCAACTCCCAGAAGCTCCTTCTCCCCTGACACGGCAAGGCCATCCACGGTTAAGCGCTGGAGGGTACGTGGGGGTGCTACACACCAAACGCCTGCTTAGGCAGATGCCCCTGCGGGGCGCTTAACTCTTCTGCAGTGCAACGCACGCGTGACATTACTTGGGGCAGCCTTGTTCCTTCAACTAAAGAAAAAAGTAGTTGCCCCAACGCAAATGCTTTTGTACAATCTAAGCACACAACGCAAGGTGCTCTCTGTTTCTCTCTGTAAATTTATTTCAACCGTCTAAGAATGTTTCTTCAATTTCCTGGAAAAATGTCACTTAGAAGAGAACATTGCGATAGGGCATGATCTTATTACACGTACTCATGTCGATAAGCATTCGTGTCTATGCCAAAATTATTCAGAGGAATTCAAGTCCTTGATATACCCCCAATTGTAGAGTATATGGTTCATAGAGATTGAATGATTTACAGGTAATATTATGCTGGTGTTGGAATTCCCTCTATTGAACTTCCCGTTCATGCAAAGCTACCCTAATTTAATACGGCGAAACTACCTAAACTGCGTCAGTTAGCTCGATGTTCAAAGAAAGTGCGTGAAAATTTCTTGCGGTAATGTTCCTTCTATTCGCACACATGAAATATGCAATTCGCTTCTGTAATAGCTGCCACGAAGCTTTTGAATAACCGCTTGCAGGGGTATGAATTCCTTGAAGCTTCCTAAGAACAGTAGTCTAACCGAAAAATGAAAATGTTTTCTTTCTTTTCAATCGCAGAATAACGCCCGTTTCCTTATTAAGACACTCTGAAGTTTCATGAAAAAAGAAAATCATCATCCTCCTGACCGTAGCATGAAGCTACAAAAGAAACGCAAACAGACTTTTAACACACACACAAAAAAAGAAAAGCGTCGCATTTGCGGAAAAATTTCTCGCGGCCTGGAGATTCAAAACGGGACCAACGCCTTTCCAAGCGGTTGCTCAACCGTCTAAGCCAACTACGAAGCCCACAGATAGCAGAGCGAGTCTGAATTATTCGACAGCTTCAAGCACCGCGACAGAGAACATGACACTCGGAAATATATCGAAGTAGCCTTGCTTTAGATGCGAACACGTGACCGTCGGTTCCTGATAAATGAAAACCATATAAACAGACCTCTTTTCAAAGGGAACCAAGCTCGAAACAAAAGAAACAATGGCGCTCTGGAAGTCTCGACAATTACTGTCGCCCTGTCTCAAGTGGTCCCGCTGGCACTGAGTCTTGCCGAGCCAGGGTCTCGGTGTCTGATCGCCTTGGGTGGTTTGGGACTTAAGACGGCAGAACTCGGTCGTCTCCTGCTCTTCCAACCACGTGCCCCTAGTAACCGGAATCTAATAATGAGGCGTTTTCTTTCTGCGTATATGTATAAATACACAATGACGCTGCTGAGGAGTCTTCGGACAGCAGCCAGTAGGGTAGTTTGCAGAGCGTGACATTCACCCGAAGTCTGCTTTGCACTTCACTGCAGCCGCCGGGCTGTTATTAGGACATATATTTCCTGCCTGTTTTCTTGCCTGATGTCGGAGGTCATTGTTCGAATACAAGATTATTCCCATGGCAGAACGGCAGATGCAGAAGAAAAACAGCAGAAATCATTACGACTGCTCTTTATAATTGTAGACAATCAGTCCTCTCTTCTGCACCGGTGACGCACATAAGCCGAAAAGAGACTGAAAGGCAGAACATGAAGGAGCGCGGCACCATGTAAGTGATCCTCATTTTTTGGGGTCGGGGGAATGTGTCGTGAGGCACGTGTATTTGAAATCTCATTACGACTTTGCAACGAAGGCAAATTGGTATGAAGTAAAAAAAAATCATTCGCGTAACATGAGCTGTGCCTCCAGATTATGTAAGAAAAAAACAACTGAATACTAATAAATTGCGGTAGGCAAAAAGTGCACAGCCACAGAAAAAAAAATACATGTAAGATGCTTACTGTATAAAGGACACAGCGGTTCGGCCTTACTTGTAAGGATGCTTTAAGGTTTAGTGTCTTGCTTCCACATACAACATGCTTGCGGGTTTCCGCAGAACTATTACGTGAGAAGAAGCTTATGTATCTAAACGGCATTAATTTGACACCGATGCCATTTTGAGTATGAATGTAGCTGTCAACTTCCATTCATATCAGTCGTGGTATACATTATGACTTTTGCATTTAGCAAGGCCGAAATCTACATTAAATAATGCATCGATTTTATTAGTTGATCTGTATGGCTACCTATATTCTTTAGTCTTGAGATAGTTTGTTTACAGTAATAGCTACTTGAACTGAGAAAAGTACATTTATTTTTTAATATAGCAGCCAGTCTAAATGAGAATTAAATGGAGTACGATACACATAACTTCTGCTAAGCGTAGAAATAAAATGAGAGAGCCATCCAGTACTTATTATTACGTTATTACTATTACTACGCAGTACTTATTCCAGTACTTTTACTACGCTGCACTTACATTTTAATTACAATAGCGATTACACGGATACTCAAGGCACCCGCCGCTGCCGTGCTGTCACGATACAGACGGCTCACGTGCCGGACACGCGTGGACGGTTAGGATTCTATGTACACAAAAGAGACACAATGCGTTCCGTCGCAAAAAAAAAAATGAGGGGGGGGGGGAACCAAAGAGGCCACGCCCTCACACTCCACCCTATCGGCTCTGCAACGGAGCCAGGGCAGCGTTATACGCTCCACGGCTGGCAGGAGCGTTGTACCCACAAACACTAGTGTGCATTCAGTGCTGCTGTGTGCATAGTCCACCGTCATGCATACGGCGGTCCCAGCGCAACGAAAAGTACACGTCAAGCGACAAACGCTAAAGGTTTTTCCTTCTAGCTCATCTCGTGCACCGTTTAGATGCGGCACCTGCAAAGGTGTTGGCGGCACGTACTGATCATCACTCCATTAATGTCGGATACCTGTTGGGTACACCGAGGTGCTGTCTCTGCTGCGCCGCAGAAGTTGCCCTGCGAACTGTGAAGCGCCCACATGTCAACCCCGCGTCCTTTTTAGGTACCCGTCTGAGGAGATTCAGCGCAACGCGAAAACCTGTCATCTCTTTGGAACTGCTGTTTTTCTTACAGTGAAGCTTTTATGGAGGGTTGAGTAGATTTTTCGTGTCCGTCAACAAATCTGCGTGTGAAAAAATTTAGCTCCCGAATTTGATGCAAAATCGCTTCATTCTATGCAAAACTCATACGTCTCATCACTTGGATATGCATTTTTATAGATTAGTTGTCAATAGGCACCATTTTCAACATCAGTGGACTCTCAGGTAGATAATTTTTTTGCTTGCGCACACGTGTATGAGCCATTGTTTAAGGAGGTATGAACCATTCGTTGCCTTAAATGACGAATGAATTTTTCGCGTGCATTATTATTCTGTGTTTGCAGAAACCTTGGGCCGATTCTGGAGATAGTGCAATACCAGGACACCCCGCGGCGGAGGTGAAGTAGGCTTCCAGCACTACGCCAGCTTGCAAAAATAAGTTTTTCTTAGGTACAAATAGATTCACCCGTATAAAAATTTAGGCTGATGAGAACAGGTACTACACTTTGACCCATGTCGGCCGTGTCTACGTTCGCACCGCCCTGCCTTTGTAGGCGTTCGAAGCGCTTGCTATCTAGTTTTCTTTCCGTCCACTCTCCCGTGGTGACGGCCCCATCGAAACGTCACGAGCGTCTACTTTCATCCGACCCGTCGAGGTGGCAGTACCATCACCCACGCGATTCTAAATAAATAAATAAATAAATAAATAAATAAATAAATAAATAAATAAATAAATAAACCTTGTGTCACTGGTCAACCCCCTTCACAGAGTGGAGTGACTCATGATTTTTTTTTCATTCTATTGCGGCTTCAAATTATGGCGTGTGTGTAACGTAAGACATATTTCACTGTTTGGAAAGAGGGTTGCAACACTATTGAACCCCTCGGAGTTGTTATATTGTGTAGAGAGCCCAAAAAACGTATTGCCTTAATTTCCATGCGCTCGAGGCCATCAGCAGCTTCCCGCTGAGAAATCGTCGGCCAGCTGGGGGCTAATGCCCGTGAACATAATTCGTCGCCACATGAAACTTTATACTGAGGTTGCGAAGTGCAGAGTTTAGGGAGCAAAGGACAGTTTAATCTTAGCACAAAATGAGTTATAGTCATGCCGGCGTGCTCTGTGCAAGTACGAAAATGTTTTACTTGTACAACTACCATGTTGCTTTCAGTCCATTCTCTTCTAAATTGGGCATTGTGTTCTTGATTATCAAAGTTTTCGTTTTTCTTTTGTACTCGAAAGTAAGACACCGCCGTTGACTTGTCGCCATATATTGAGATTTCGAAATTCGAAGCTTCAGTGAATCCACTCTGAAGACACTGTTCTAGATGCTTCCTACCATAGTACCTACCATAGTGCTTACGTCGCATTTTGAAATCAAGTTTGCTTTTGCATTTGTCTACCCATTACGAGGTTTCTCGACAGAGCTAATGGTTGAGTCACCGTCTACAGGCCATTCGTGCTGCTCACATAGTTACACAGTAAATGTGGTGGGGCAGGGAAACATTCACTTCTACATAATGTAGCGTGATTTCTTTGGCTTTTTTTTATTTCTGGAATTAACAAATTACAAACATTAAGTAGAAAAGGCACCGGGTTTCGCAATACAGGGTTGGGCAGTTGCTATATGTGGGATTTTCCCACGAAGTTAAACTATTTAATTTCATCAATTTCTCTCATCTCCACGTTGCGCTCATTTCTAATAAATCGCACAGTGTTTGTAATATTTAATGGACACTAATCTACCCCATCATTCATTACAACTGCACATTGCCAGATCTACTCAGTGTACAATTGGCCCGTGACATGAAACCGTTTAATAAAAGCCTGTGTAACTTCGGCTACGCGCCTTCATTAAACATAATAAGCGAATAAATGGTAACCTGATCTCTGCTCGCAGTGCTCGTAAGTGATAAGGCTCATACATTAATGAAAGCTTAGCCACAGCCACACGTAGCATAGAATGGTTTCTTGTACACGTTTAAGGGGGGAGGCCGGGAACTTTCGCAGAACATACCATTACAAATGTATCAGTGTCTCACGGCTATTAACAAATGATCATTCAGTGGAGCAGTGCGAAGGCGTTTGCATGCTGTTATCACAGCAAATCTCCAAAAGAATATTTGTCATTTACTCTCTATATTTTCTTATAAAACTGCATATATGTGCATATTCATATATCTGCATATTTACGGACCTCATTTATCGGCCACCCACCACTTCCACTGATGTTCTTGATGAATTAAATAACTATCTTGTTGCACATATAAAGCCTGGAGATCGATTATTTTTGCCGGAGATATTTTTGCCGCATATTAATTGACCCTCTTTTTCTTTGAAACAGCCTAACGACAAAATTGATGAAAACATGATCGATATTGCATTTTCTTTTGACTTATTACAAATTGTCAATGAATTCAGTAGAATTCAAGAAAACACTTGTTCAATACTAGATCTTTCTTTTTACGTGGGTAGGTTGCTGCTCAAGCTGGCTGTGATGTTCTCCCCGGAATATCTGATCATCAGGCTGTGATGCTAACCCTTTCTGATGTTGTTTTAAATAAAAAATTTCAAGAGGGTTTCCTTCCCCAACGTTTCATGCGCAGATGATACTTGAATATTGCACTTGCTTTCATTTGAATATGATTCTTTTTCAAGTAGTAGTGCGGATATATCATGGTTGATAGAATAGCTCTAAGGACCGCATAAATGAGTGCATTGAAAGATTTGTTCCACATAAAGAAATCGAAAGGAAAGAACCCCTGCATTTCTCGGGAGACGTTGCAGTTGCAAAGACAACTAAAACAGTTTAAAAATAAAGCTAGAAATTTCAATGACGCAGGTGGTCTCCAGCAGCGAATAAGAGAAGTTTCTTCTCCAAGTCAAGACAAATGTACCGGCTGACAAGGAACGCTATTTCGGGAAGCAGCTTCCCAACTTCATATCGTCGTCTCCCGAGTCAGATTTTCCCAAATACTGTGACCAGTGATGTGTTTGAAATTAACGATGTCGAAACTAGCGACAATTTTTTTATTTCTAATCCTTTTGATTATCATTTTAAATCAGTATTCACTAAGCATAACGGAGTCCTTTAGTGCTTTGATGTGTCGTGTCCACTTATATCTGACATTATACGAATAGTGAGCATGGGGTTTATAAATTGCTTTTGCGACTTGATTTAAAAGAAATCTCCTGGGCCGTATGGAATACCGAATGAGTTCCTAAAACGTAATGCAAGGTGGGTTTCAACGTATCTGACAATTCTATTTTCTATATCTTTGAATGAGAGCCGAGTTCCAGATGTCTGGGTAACTGTTAGAGTCAAGCCGCTTCATAATAGTGGAAGCGCTCGTTACGTTACTAATTATCGCCCAATCTCTTTAATTTCCACTTCATGTAAAATTATTGAACATATAATACATAAGCATATTTGGGTAGTTGTAGATAAGTATAATATTTTGTCAAGTTCTCAACATGTATTCAGGAAGGGTTCTCTCCTTGCACTCAATTAGTAACTCCTGCACATGATTGCGCTCAAGCTATAAATTCTGAAAAACAGATTGATGCAATTTTTACGAACTTCGCGAGAGCTTTTGATAGAGTCTCTTAGAATAAACTACTCTTCAAATTAGATATAATGTTTAAAAACTTTCAGCTTGTAAATTGCATTTCTGCTTATCTCTCTAATCAAAAACAGTATGTTTCCTTTAATGATCACTGTTCTGACACAGTACCAGTTGACGCTGGTGTTCACAGCAACTCAGTGCTCGGACCCCTTTGTTTCTTTTATGTATAAGTGATACAAGATGCACCTGTAAAGGTTACGTTATGTGCAGATGTCTGCGTCTTTTACTCGGAAACAGAAAGCAAGTAAGATCAAATTCACTTGAACGAAGCCCTTCAAAGGGTTTTTTGTTGGTGTGATAAATAGCAAATGTCTATTATATATATAATAAACTTTTAAAAGACCCTTTTCATGAAAATTTCCAATAGACGTAATCCTCTTCATTACACATATTCACCTTGTAACGCCTTTCTGCTGGAAATGGAGCATTACAACTATCTAGGTCTTTGGATTTTACATGACCTTAGCTGGAGGAAACTCCTAAACGCTGTAATTAAATTAGCCCATCTAACTATAAACTTTTATCTATGACGAGCTCTCAAATTTTCTACTCCCGTTGTTCGTCTTGTTGCGTTTGAGGCAATTTTTCGATTACGCATCTATAATTCGGTACCCATACACTAAGAAACATGTTCACCAAATTGAAAAAAAAAATGCAAAAGAGAGCGATGAGGTATATTCATAAAAGCTTTGGGCGAACTTCAACCCCATCATTATTAGCAAAAGCCAACCCCCCAGCACTTACGCAAAGAAATCGTGTTTTGATATTAAAATCTTTGTTTGAGTTCTTTAACGGTATTATAAGCTAGACATATCGTAGATACTTTCTTTTTCTATAGGATATGCCACAAGGCAGAGACCTGGCCTTGCCCATAACTTCTTTTTTTCACCCGAAATAAGAATGTTAAGTATCCGATTTTTCCTATGGAAATAATTAAATACAATAAACTTAATAATGAAGTCGTTTCGCAATCATCCGTAATTTTTTTGCTGTCTGTGTTTTTGCTGTTTGTGTACAGCGCTGACTTGTCTTACAGGTCGTACTAAGCTTATTATATGCTCTTGTGCTTGATTACGGTACATCATTGTGTTTACATTGCCAAATTAGGTACTTCCCTCCCGTGTACTTTACTTATTCTTACAGTTGTTTGCCAATTTGCAAAACCCAACAAATGTAACTCCACTATGCTAAAACTCCAACTCTGAGTTGCAGTATTAATAAATAAATAAATGTGCTCTCTTTCTCTCTCTCTGCTATCTCATCTTTCTTTAGCTCCCTTCGCTCTTCTCTTGTAAACAGTAGCAAACTAGATTTTCCATTCTAGTTAACACTTCGGTCTTTTCTCCTACCGGCTAAATATGGCAGCAATTATGTGGACACTATGACGAGGGTGTTGCCAAGGTGGGCTCGCCCTTACACTCGGCTCTATCAACTTTGCAACGATATCATGCGCAACGTTCTGCCTTCCTTTGCCTTCCACTGCCGGTTCTAGTGTTGCGCCCACAAACACTAGCGTTACTGCTGCGCATCTCTGTGCATACCACGCCGTTATCGATACAGCCGCAGGAGCGCCACTAACAGTACACACCAAGCAACAAAAGGTGACGCTTTTCATTCTGGCTCATCGCGTTCCCCAGGCATGATGCGCGCGAGGGTAGTGGTGGAACTCCTCCTCCTGCCAGCGTTATCAAGCGCCTTAGCTGCCAGGGCACTGTTTCTGCTGAAGAGCATCAGTTACCTCGCGTTGTGCGTCGCCGTCGACATGTCACACCTTCGTTTTTTTTAACCGCGTTTGAGCAGCTTCAGAGCGAGGATAAATGTGTCATCGCTTCCAAACTGTTCTTTTTTTTATCGAACTGCCACCTTTTAATTATGGAGCAAGCGGAAGTGAGGACATTTCGCTGTTGAGAAAACGGGTTTCTACGTGTCGAACTCTTCGCAAATGTACGAGGCATGACATGGCCAGACATTGCAAGAGTTTATTGCCTTAATTTAGTAGCGGTTGTACCCATTCACAGCGTCAAGCTGAGATATCGTTAGCCCCTCAGCATGTATTTCGCGCCACATTAGCATTTTGAGGAATGTTGCGACGTGCAGAAATGAGGTCGTAAGCGAGAGTTTATAGCCGATATAACATAAGTTGTAGTGATGATAGCGAGCTCTGTGTAAGTACGAAAATGTTTTACTTGCACGACTACGTTTTGCTTTCCGTCTAATGCGCGGCCTATAATGTATTTTATTTTAGTGAACGCTCTTTTAAATTGGGCATCGTGTTCTTGATCATCAAGGTTTCTCGATTATTTTTTTACTTGGAAGTAAGACGTGTCTGTGGCTTTGTATGAATTCATGTCCATACAATACTAAGCTTCATTCAATCTTCTTTGAATGCACTGTTCTGATTGCCTACCGCCATTTCAGATACTTTTCCGCTGGCTTCACGGTCATGTTTAAAAAAAAATGACTATATTCTTTTGCATTCGCTTAACCCAATGCGAGATTTCTCGAAATGGTTAACAGTTGTGTCATAGCCGAGAAGCCTTCACTGCAGCTCATACAGACATACAGTAATTGCGGTGCTTCAGGTTTATATACGTGTCAGGCACAACGTTGCGCATTTATTGTTTAGTCTTTGACGATTACCAAAATTAGGAAATAGGAAGCAACAAAAAGAAAAGGCCCCGAATTTCTCAATAAAGAGATGAGCAGTTAACATCTGCGGGATTTTCACACGAAGTGAAACTATTCGATTTCATTTATTTATCCCGCCGTTACAATAATTTCGAGTGAGTAATGGCATTCTTCCAACATCTAAGGAACACGAATATCTACACCATAATTTATTACATTTGCATAATGCAAGAACTAATAAGTGTCTAACTAGCGTGTGACATGAACCATGTAGTCAAACCCCGTGCAACTCTGGCTGCGCGCCTTAATCAAACACGATAAGCAAATACGTGCCCAGCCCCGTACCTCTGCTCGTAGTGCTCGTATGCGATAAGAACGATCGCTGTCTAATGAGAGAAAGGCCACGACCACATGCAGTCTCCTAAACTTATCCGTTTCGGAGTGTGCACATTACCATTACATAGTGAGTCAGTGTTTCACGGCTCCTTTCACATAGCCCTTCCGCGGAGAAGTGCGAAAATATTTGCATTTTTTTGAGGAGAGCAAAGCTCTAAAGAAATACCTGTGAATAGTTCCGGGTATTTGTTTAGATGTGTCGTGGTCTCTTACCACCGCCTGAAAGGCTCAGGTCCTGAGATTATAAAACAAAACACACTAACAACCTTTTATGCATCGAGTTATACAGACGCTTCTCAACACAGAAAGCGGTATGCCTCGTCATCACACCAGCGTTGTGCGACGCCTAGTTGCTGCCAGCGCGCTGTTTCTGCTTCACACGGCCAGTTACCTGGCGTGCTTTGTCGCGCAACAGGTCGCCCTCGTACGCGTGCGTGAATGCATTGCACTGTTCAGAAAAAAGAGCTACAAGAGTGTCCAACTCTTCGCTGTTGTATTAGTCACGACATGGCCGAAAATTGCAGGAGTGCATTAGCTTAAATTTTATATGCTTGTACCCATTGGCGCTGACATGCAGAGGGGTCGTTAACTATTTTGTGGGTAGTGCCCGTGAACATATATTCTGCGTGAAATTAAACGTTTTAGGAATGTTGCGAAGAGAGATTAAATTAAAACTTGGATAGGACACACGAGCTATAAAGATATCAGAGACTGAAATAATCTCGCAATTATGGCATATCAGTTAGGTAATCACTTAGGCAAATATCAGAAAGCTGTTGATGACAACTTGCTCGCGCATGATAACTATTTTAGCGAAGCAACATTTGCTGAATATACCGTCTAGCATTTATTAAAAATTGACATTTCGCACACGTCTGGCTCTTTTCACATGCTGCACTGAACAATGAAGTTATGATCTAAATATTGTTATGTTATATTAGTTCAAGCATTACTCCAAATATTATGTAAACTCAAACTGCTTGGGCACAAATACACAGCTATATCTCATAGAAAAAAATACATCGTGGAAAAATTATTGTGCTTTGAGGTCGAACTGTTCTAAATGCACGAAATGTCTTCAGAGTTTCAAATGCTTCTCCCGATGTAGAACGTTTAATTATGAAAGCAAGAAAAAAATTTGATGAACAAGCAGTTTAGAGTACACGCCATTCAAAACACTCTTTCTGATACTTCTCTGAAATACTGAGGGTTCTGGAGAAAAAATGTGCCACCTAGTCCTTGATATAGCATTTCTCAGTTCGATGAGGTTTAATAATTCAATAAATATTATGAAAAAAAACATACACTTTGTCTTTCTGAACCAGCGTTCCCGTCCAATTTTTGAAGCGCAGCTCTTACGCACCCGCTCCTGGTTTGAGCGTCGGCGTGCCTCGGCGTTGTTCCTCGACGTGACCGAGTCAACGAGCACAGCAAACGATGAAAGCGAACGCCAAGGGCAATGGGAGATGGAAGAAGAGAGCACGAGGAGAAAAGTGGAGCCCAAGATTACAGTGAAACAACGAGGTGGAAAGCGAAGGAGGAGAGTATGACGAAAGGGTGAAGAGGAAAGCAGAGTGCCGCACAATGCTACGAGACGGCGCCGTAGCATTTCTAATCTGATCACATGTGCGACGCGAATTGTGTAGTATTCTCTGGAAGCCACCCGATTGCACTGGAACCTTCCACGAGTCATGTATAAAAGCCGATGCGATTGACGCGCATACCACATTTTCGACGATCCCCTACTCTGCTCGCCGCTATCATTGTGCTTGAGTGTTACTTGCTTTGCTGGGTGGGAGCGTCAGAAGCCCTGCAGTCATGCGGCCTCAATTCGCATTGCTTGTTTTGCAGGTTGTGACTATTATTCCCAATAAAGAGTTAAATTTGTAACTCCCAGTTTCGATGCTGTGTTGTTCTTCCTTGTCGCTACTATGTGACAATATAATCACAATACAAAATAGTGTCACCAAGTTGTTTCTGAATGAATGACGCAACCGGTGAAAGTGCTTCGTCTGCCGCAGCTGCTAAACAGAGGAGGAGAGGCTCAGCGGCACCGCTGAGCCTCTCCTGTTGCCTGTAGCTGTACGTACATAAATGTCTCTCCCAAATTCGTTGCTTCAATATATCGCTCAGTGAAAAGACGTGTAGATCTGCGCTCAAATTTCGCGTTAGGGAGTATCGTAATTTTCCTTAATGTTCTGCTGAAGAACAGCGAAACAAGAGAGAGAGAGAAGACGCATAGAAAGGCTGGGAGGTTAACCAGAGGTAGCTCCGGTTGGCTACCCTGCACAGGGAGAGGGTTAAGGGGGATAAAAAGAGAAAGAGAGTGGAAGGGCAAGATATATAGAGAGAAAGAGAGACGAACAGAAACAAAACGCGTACACTGCGGAGTGGTAGGCGGCAGCGTTGTTAAAGTCTATCGTCAAGCGCCGTAGACCGCAGGAACCTTAGTAACGCTAGTAAGGCCTTCAACGCTGATGCTCTCTGGGAGCACTGACATAAAGCTTGTAGTTCTGATAGTGGACGATTGTCCAGTGGTGCAGCACAACAATTCTCTCTGGGTACTATATCGCGGGCACACACAGATAATGTGTGCGAGCGTCTCATCGCTACTGCATGTGTCGCACGTGGGGCTCTTGGCCATTCCAAAAATCTGCAGCACTCTTCGCTTCCCTCTGGCATGACATATATTGGGAAACATGCTTCTGGTACTTTGGAACTGAACGCGGCACTCTGTGTACGTTAGTGAGAATAAAAACACAGGGTCTATTATGTTATCCCTAAGATGACTTGAAGACGAAAAGCCAAGTGCCGATGCATTAAAGACGGACACATGAGGCACACAGCCACCTTAATTTGCTTAGTCTACTTCGCTTAGTCATCCCTCTTAATTGCAGAAGTCGAGGGTTCGACTCCCATCCATGGTCGGGGGTTACAATGTTTTAATTAACTCTATCCTAATCAACTGCGCTCTAATTAAATTCTCCATTAACACCAAATCTCGTGGGTTAGATTAGCACCAAAGGTCATGGGATGGATTCTCTTAATTCAACTTTAAATAAGTTCGCCTTAATTACCCCCAAAGGTCGCGGGTTCGACTCCCGCCTAAGGTCGAGGGTGCATAGCCTTTTAATAATTTTATTGTCTACGATGTGCTTTCGTTCAATGACTTTGAACGTCGACTGACTGATAAGACACGTGAGGCTTGCACTTTAAAACCAGGCAAGTGCAATGACCCGTTAGAAGTGCAACCACATTCGCGTTTTGAATTCGCGGCTCGGTAAGTACTGGAATTCGGTGTGCCCTGAAATATTTCCTGAAGGCCTTGAGTACTACAATCCGGCCGCATTACTCAGGAGTCATTTGAGAAAGAGAATGGCTTAGTGTTTGTTTTTCACGTAATCGTTTTAGTTCATTCATGACATACACGCCTGATGAGTTGGCTCAGAAAACTCATACCGCTAGAATAGACTGCCTGACAATATATATATATATATATATATATATATATATATATATATATATATATATATATATATATATATATATATATATATATATATATATATATAGATATATATATATATATATATATATATATATATATATATATATATATATATATATATATATATATATATATATATATATATATTCGAAAAAAAAAACACAGCGTGGTGTAAAACTCCTCCCCGACTGGGTTGCCCGCGTTTGCTGCCTGCCTTTTGATAAAACGCAGTTTGCAAGTCATAATTCACAGCCAAATTTTGCTAGTTCGCACTGAAGAGGAGCAACGAAAAGCAGAGTTTCTTTCAAGCTATCGCCGCTCCAACAAAAACCAAGGGCATGTCTTTTCATGTAGCGCGTTCTCGTACACTACCCTGGCGCCACACCAGGAGACACCACGCGGAATCGCACTGATGCGCGTATTCCACTGACGGTCTCTTTCCGCTCCGCTAAGATATGACAAGGCCGGGTGCCAAGCCCATTGCAGAGTTAGACGAAGATCGCATGGCCGGTTGACGTGAAATGACCGGTAACCGCCGGGAATGTTTATCACCACTGCCTTTTGTCGATATAGGCTTTGCCGTGATTCGGCTCCCTGTGCTTCCTTTTATTCAGAAATTTCGCGTCGCTGGTATGCTACGCGACAACACCTTATGTCACAGCTACCGGCACTACGAACTGGGCAGCACTGATCGCATACCCGAGAGGCGCATTTTTCGCTGACTTGCGCACTAAACAGATCGCGATGCTTGGGCTGACGCTATATGTTTAACTCTTCTTGCTTTGCCCGTGTGAGCGTCTGTGCGCCCGTGTGTGTGTTTCAGTTGAATCGCAGTAAATTTCAGCGTTTATTGCCTACAGTCTATCATCTCGATGGTTCATTTAACTAGATAGAGAGATAGAGTTAGAAACATGAAAAGATGATATTTCGTTGTGTTTCTATAGCTCTCGCTCGAGTTTTTTTGCAAGTGTTACCAAAGATATGTTTCATACCGGCTGACGAAACAGACGTTGAACTAGAAAAGTAATATTTTGACTATACGAGGTCTGTTCTTTTTCCGACTCAACAGCATTTTTAGAAATTGCTTGAGGCATAAAGCAGAAATGTATTCACCGAACTCGCGTACTTGAACAGGTGGTCATGACATTTACTCTGCAAACGCTCTAGTACAAGAAAGAAAGTGATCGAATAGTTTTGCGTCCGAATCAGTGCAGTGGGGTGTAAAGTACGTACTAACTGTGCAGCGGACTAATTTTGCGCAGCTGCACTTTTTCGAACGCGTACATCAAGTATATATGCGATTCATCACTTGCATTCAGTGCGTTGCGGCAGCTCCAAACCGGCGTTAAAGACGTGAACTCTGTCCGAAATCGAATCTAAATGAATCTGCACGTAAAATTTAGAAGAGCATTGTTGAAGCTCTCATAGATTAAATGAGAGCTTCAAAAATTAAATGAGAACAAAAAAAACAGTGATTATTTGTATTGTCCTTTCGTAGGGCAGTGCGTAATTGTTCCTAAGGGCTAAACGAGAATAACTAATGTGGGAATGAGACTAAAAATTCATTTTTGTTCCGACAAGCAGAATGCAGATATAGTACAACCCGCCCTGACTTCAAAAAAAAAAAGAAAGACAGATCATGACCCATTTGGAGGTCGTGACTCACATTGGCAGCTACTGCGAAAACTCAGATCCAAATTTTTGCTCGAACACCGGATTTCTCTGCTTTTCCAAAACTTGTCTTCATCTCACGCAGCTTAGTAATAGTGTTTTTTTTTCCTCGTGTATCATGCCCTGGCATGATTTTACCTTCCGCAACATTTGGCAAGCACTCTTCAAATTCAAGGCATGACAGCAGTAAGTGCAAGGTAAGAACTTGTGCGACTTCAGGCTTAAAGTGCCTCGGAGTTTCAAAGAAAAAGTTTGCGGAACACTTCCGCCACTATTCGGACTTTCGCTATCCGTGTAGGCTGAAAAGTTCCGCCGCATTACACTTACGCTGCTTCCTTGAGGAGGCTTTTTTCGAAAGTTCTGAAATGTCTCATTTCAATACAATCACTGCACTGTGAAAGGAAGCGATGTTATTCTTTTTAAACTGGAAACTACAGCAGGTTTGCAGTTATCACCGCAAGTAAGAAAACGTAACTACCCCCCCCCTCCCCCTTCCGTATCCACTTTACTTTCCCATGCTTGGTAAATGACACAGGCACGCTTTACGTTTAGTGTAGTGTTTTGTTCAGAATTTTCTTCTCAAAGCCCCTTTTTAAGCAATGCGGAGCCACTCATAGCTTTCGTTTGTCGCCTGATTTGAATAATAACAAGCCAGTCACTTGCTTCTGTCTTCGACGTTTTAACATGGCAATATTTACTTATTGAACAATCAATCGAACATTTCACTTCGGTTTTAGCAAAGCGTGCGCCTTTCATCGTATGGTTCAGCCGCCTAGCTCTTTCTTGGCGAGTAATAGTTTTCATGACGTCGTCTTCGTAATAGTACTGCAAACTACTTCCAAATGCTTTTCGCATGGCCCGACATTACGTGTGATAGTGAATTCTTTGCACAATTTTGCTATTCGCAATGCATGCGCCTATGCTTCGCATGGCACGACGCTATTCACCGATTTGATATGATGCTGTTTACCCGCATTTGTATGCTATATTGTATGCTATAGAAAAGGCACAATAGTGCCCATATGTGGTTGTATACAGTTAATACGTACAGTGAGAGCACGTGCATTCAAATTCGTCGTGATATCACCTTAGCCTGCGTATTGCACTGTTTACTGCGATATTATTTTTCATTGTAATTTAGTAATCGTTGAATTATCGGACCGCTAGTATTACTACTCTGCTTATAAAACTACAAAGTCAGAAAGATCTCAAAGACGTGAAAAAATTTTTCAATGTTTACCACAATGCCTTAAGCATAAAAGAAAAAAAAATATATGGCGATGCAGCTCGGTATTGGCATTTAGTGCATCTCCCGAATGCTTAAGTTCGCGCGTAATACATTTAACAAAAGAAAAAGAAAACGCGAGCACTTTCTTTACTACAATTTTTGAAATCCGAGGAATCTTTCTTTTTGTGTGAATAATTAGTGAAAACCTTACCGCTGCTGCCAATTGTCGATGGTTTACTTCCCATGGTCGCAGTGACGCCAGTCGAAAATATTATGTCAGGATCGCTTGTGCTGGAGCATGCCTTGTGTTTATTGCTGGAGGGGATGGGGGTGCGTGATTATGTTCTGCATGTGAATACTTTTGCGCGTGATACGTTGCTTGCGAAACCATAAGCTACTCAATAATGAAATCGCAAACTATGTATAAAATTGCAAAGAGTATCCAAACGTTGCTGCCCTTCTTGATATGCAATAGCCTGTATGACCACTTTACTGTACGACGAGCGCTTCACTGCGAGTGAGCGCTTCCATACTGTACTCTTTCGTTTTATATTTCAGCCTCCTTTCCCTGTTCCCGAGTGCAGGGTAGGCAGCCGGGCTCAGTCTGGTTAACCTTCCGACATTCCCTCGATTAGTTCTTTTTTTTCTCACTCACAAAATTTTCTGTGCTGAACCTAGCTGATTTTCTACGATTTTCGCTTTGTTTTAACTCGCTGCAAAGCTAACACGGTGCCGCAGCTTGCTACATTGCATTTCATTACTTTCTCTACTTATGGAGAGGAAACGAGTCAGCCTAATAGATTGCACTCTAGACACATATTAGATTCTCCCAACGACGAATGTGTTGAGTGCTTTTGTATGGCGTCTTTTTATTTTGAAAATGACTAACAAAGCACGTGCTCGCTGCGCGCGCTTCCTTCGTGCTTTCGAAGCGGCAGAGGCAGAGTTGGCTCGCAATTTGGTGAAGCTGTGTTCTCTTCGTTCGCAGCCGATGACAGCCGACCAACTTCAAGCGCTGCGTAAGGGGCGATGAAGGAAAACGGCCGCTGGGCATTTTTCACCACTTAGCTGTCGAGAATGAAAAATGTTTTAGTAAAGTATATTATTTTGACAAGCAGTCAACAATTTCGGCACCTGAACACCGATAGGATGCCATTCTTATCGCAGGAAACAACTGGCAATGAACATGTTTTGGTCAGTGTATCAAGTCTCACGAACTTGTACGCAGTCCAGGAAGCGCGGGGAAAAGCTGGTTCTGCAAACCCAGCCTGCTGGGACTAACGGAAGGATGCATCGCAATTATTTCCCGCGCTTTATCGAAAAGAATCCCTGCTTTCGTTCTATGTGTGACATGCTTGCTTTGTGTAAAATTTTATATCAAGAGCTATTATCTCAAGGGAAAGAAACACAAACACTTTTGTAGTGCAATACAGAATAGCTATTTTCTTCGCCATTTATTATATATATTTATGACTCTTCAAATATTTTTTACGGCAACCGAGAACTGTTGTACAGTCCGTGTCAAGTAATTACACTCCGACGTGATTGCCTTGCACATTATTCGCATATTTTGCGGGCTCCAAAAAACTACAAACAAACCTCAAAGCACAACTACTTTGCCCTTTCATGCACAATTTCATGTTAGTTTTGGATCAGCGTTGCTTCAGTCAGGACACGAGCTTTTATTAGTGACAACTAGCCGCCGATGGCTACGAACTTTAACATTTACCACTTCAAATGTTTTTTATTACAAATGCATTGGAAGAAGTAATGGGGTCTTGCAAAAGCAGAACGCGGGTTTCAACACTCGTAGTCCTCCACTTTAATTGGGAGATTTTTGTCGTGGCTTATTTTTGAAAAATACAAGAAATGCCGAGATTCAGGGGAGGTCTTCCAATCTAGGTGCAACAAAATTAAGACACTCCTTTGCCAAAACAGCATTTGGCCGCCCAGGCGCCATTATTTGTCGTTAGTTAACCTATTAATCTGGAAGTCCGGGTGATGAATTGCGAAGTATGGAAAATTACTAGGACAATTATTGAAGATGTTGCACAGTCCGTCATAAACACGCGTCGAACAATGGCTCATCAGTTTATGTGTTGATGATTTACCTGTTCATAGGAACACGACACACTAAAGCATGACGTATTTTTATTTGCGGTGGTAACATTGCTTTTGTTTATAGTGGCTTCAGAAAAGAAATTTGTACTAAGAAATTTTTCAGAATGCTATTTCACTGATATAGAGTGCCTCAATCACATTTCTTTAGCTTCTATTCTTTATTGTATAAGTCCACATACCCTTGCAACAATCCTTCTTTTTCTATATGAATCATATATTAAAATAGATGCTTATCATACAGATAACATGGCATTCTTCAATAGGAACATGGTTACAAAAGTTATCATGCGATGTCTTGCTTGAGTGCAATGTAGTCGCAAAGTCTTTGTGAACAATCATCAGTCTTCAAAATAGCGTTGCACCGAGAAACCTGACCACAATATTGGGCCCCCTAGAGCATTTTCACAACTTCGGCGCACTCCTCGCTTTTAGTTTTCGCCTGAAAATTAGTTTCCTTCCTGAGCGTTTCTGATCAATTGAAACGAATAATACAGCAAAATGTGACAAGGCAGACATAACCTGGCGTTAACATCTGCGAATTTGTCAATTTCATCTGCGGCCGCGTTACGCTTTCGAGGGCTCCTCCACCCCCCAGCGTAGACCCTCCCCCCGTCCTCCTTTCCATCTCCCGTTTGCTTATGCTTTTCGTCTGCGTAAAAACGGGAGACAAAACTGAGACAAGTATGAAATTTCAATGGTTATTTAATCGGGAAGGCAGGGCTGAAGCGTGACCCTGACCTCGCTAGGCTCCTTGTATGGGAGCTGTGCTATACACGCTTCCGGATGCGCGCCCATTGCCGTCTTAGCTCATTGGTAAATTTGATTACGCTCAAAGTTTTAAAGCGAAGCTTTCTTTGCCTCTTCTTTCGACTTTCCCACTGCTGCTGCTGCTGCTGCTTTAGCGCACACCGCGTCGGGGGGGGGGGGGGTGCGTTCAGAGCGTATATATATATGACAGGCGCGAGTAAGAGAGGAAAGGCGAGGAGAAAAACTCGTTTTCACTCCACCGCGTCGAATGTGCTCAATACCCTCTGGAGCTCCCTGTCAGTCGCCACATTAGTCGCTTGACAGCTGTAATTATCCATGACTCACCTCAGAAGCATTGCAGAAACTACAGGGCTTCTCTTTCTACTAACGTGCGAGGCCAGAGGGGACGCCGCCGATAGAACTGTGGAAAGGAGAAGAGGAGAAGAAAGAGAGGAAGGAGAAGAGGCAGTTCCCATGCAAGAGTAGGGGGGGGGGGTAGGTGACATAAGAAGGCAAGGAAAGCCCCGTACTTTGCGACAGCGGTTGCAGGGACACAGGATAAGCTTAAGTGCAATGTAGGGTCTAGTACGTTGCTGCTATTTTGAAAAATAAACGCCATGCAAATATGTCAAGCGGGCAAATTATGCAGGGTGCACAGAAGCAGAGCCGCATTAACGGAAGCGCACCGCAGAGTCCTACGGAAGCGGTCGACCGTCAAATCAACACTTCTGTGCCCGCCGCGTCAGCTTTGCGGCTATGGCATTAGCAATGGCTAGAGGTTGTGGATTTAATACCAATCGCGCCAGTCGCATATCGACGGGGGCGAAATACAAAAGGCACATGCACTTAGAATTTGGGGGTACGTTAAATGACATCACGGTGTCAAAATTAATCCGGAGCCTGCCACTACAGCGCGCCTCATAATCCGAGTGTGGTTTTGACACGTACAGCTCCATAATCCAATTCAAGTTTGATACTTCTGCCACAATGCGATGTGCCATGTGAGGCGGACATGACAGCGTCAGATCGTAATTTGAACATACGAGAAAACGTAATTCTGTTACGCGGAACTCAAAACACAAGCCCCTTTTCCAGCGTTTCTACTAATCGTAGCGCGCCCCTTTATAGCCTCCAAGATTTCTGCGCGCCGGCACGCGCAAATCTCAAAGGCTATAAAGGGGCGCGCACAGTTCCTTGCAGCACTTCCAGATGCCACTCGCCTCCGTCGCATTGAGGCCCACGCAAGAGGCCATGTTTCTACCAGAAAGCTCGCCTTCGTACATAGGATTCGCGGCTAGCGTTTCCCAGCAAACATTACGGTTACATAAGCAGCAGTTGCGGTGAAACGACAGAAGCAGTCAGGGATCTTTGAATGCTATCGTGTTCCACTTTTAAAGGCGAAGCTTAAGCGTCTTCCAAATTCTTCGTTCCTTTTTTTTTGTGTGCCTCACCTCTTTCTTGCTTGCCCACATTGGCAACGCTTCCCTGGAATATTACAATCAGCAAGTTATAAGGATGAAAAATATTTGCCATCTCTTGCTAAGGCGAATGGTAGTGAAATTATATGCAAGCTGAAAAAAAAAAGAACTTTAAGAAAGGTGGTATGCCGTAAGAACTTTCCCAATTGCGCTTGAACCATCGAACCGAAAACTTGACGTTGCCTCAAATTTTGTTCTGTGCAAAGAACCAGGGTGATTGTCTTCTTTTTATTTCCGCCTTTACCTTGTCAGTTCTTTCTCACATTCTCTGTCTCAATCGCAACTGCAAACATTTTTCATGATATTCTGTCTTCCAGGGTGCTTTTTGTTTTCAATAATTTTTCATCCTGGCGTGGTAGTACACATGGACAAACAACCATGAACGAAAGTGATGCAGCCCGGGCAACAAGATTTCTTGGAAGGCTGCTTCGTAAGGCAAGTTTCCATTATTGCGCTGCTTCCTCGCGCAAAGGGTGCTGAAAGGAACGATAACGACAAACGTCTACGTATTATTGAGTTTGTTATTAGGACAAATTTTATTGCGAAAACAGGGAGATGATTACGCAGAAAGAATTAATAACTTTTTACCACACAGTGGGAAAAGGAATCTAAAGTGACTCCTCAAGGTATGGGATGTCCTGAGGTGGTGTGTTCCTCCGGGCCCAACTCCGCCTTTTTCCTATATTAGGGAAGCAGGATAAAGCCATACAAACTGAAAATGAAGCTTGTTATTATTAGTTGTTGCTACCAGAAAACCTCCGGTGTACTGAGTTCCTAAATTATTCTTCCCCCGACCTCCACTTATGTGGCTATGCAGATGAATGAATGAATTCTGGTAAATGAATGTGCGGTAATGTCGGCCGAGTGATCGGGTCCCCGCGTCTTGCCATATTCATTGCAGGCTGGTAAACGCTATCAAGCAAAACACTGAGCGAAATATAACCAGCTGCATGTTAATTATCGACCCGCTTCACGTGAGCTTCGCTTATCAGATGCCAGCATGTGGGTAGGACCTGAATAATTTTTTGTCACAGTCATCCTCCTTTTTTGTGCTCCTAAACTAAAGCAGCTTGTTCTTGCCTTTACTGTCGCGAATTTTGGTAAGCTTTTGATGTCAGGGATATTTTATATGTGCCATTCACAATACAGTTTTACCTGCATTGGGTTTTTGTCGTCGAATAATGGTGACGTCGTGAATGCGCAATTAGATTGAACCCTAATTCGCTGCGCGATATGTCCCAGGATCAAATGAGGCTACGCCTTCTCTTGTTCAATCACTTGCTAATGTTTTACCTTGTAGGACGAGATTATTTTCACCGCTATCCGAAGTTCCTACAACTTTACCTCCAGATCCGTAGCGCTGCCGATACAGGTGGCAAGTGCCTATACCCATCTATCTTTCAAAGAAAAAGAATATGAGGCAGCATCAAAATCAGTAATCTCGTTTTGGTTTAATTAAATCTTTGGGGCTATATGAATCAACACACAACTTCATAAATATTAGGTATTCACGTGATTTTGTTTCCTTCATTATAGTTCGTTTTGTGTGCACCTCATATAAAAAAGACGATTCATATTTTACTCTCATGCTTCAAGTACAGTAGTTTCACATTAGAATTGCAAAGAAAGGTGGCTGGGTAGAAATTATTGTATTCAATTTGCAATGGCATTTTCTAAAAATTTATGGCCTCGCATATGGTCAGCCTTTCAAATCGTGTACCTTACGTCATCGTCATGCACACCATCTTCCGTACAAAGCACACACTAGCCCCATCAAAAACATATTTCTTTCCGCGTACGATAAGCGAATGGAGCTTCTTGTCGAGTGATATCATTGTATCATCTACTGCAACCGACTTCGATTGTGCCTCATATTCAGCATTCCAAAACTAGACGCTTCATCCTTGTTTTCATTTTTGGCATTGTTAGAACATGCGTTAATTATTCTTGAAAGATATTTGACTATTACTCATTGCTAAGTTTATTTGTTATTATATTTTAGCGTGGCTGCTACTGTGCTTAGTCGTATTTTCTACAAGCGCACATTTATGCATTTTTCCCATTTTCGTTCCATTCGCGGTTTCTCAGTTTGGTTTTTAAGCTAACACAAGTTCGCACCCATTCCGATGCTTGACAGCGAATATTTGTGTTC